>NC_083658.1:7754427-8084427 GCF_963576545.1 Limanda limanda | reverse complement strand
ATTTGCTTCTTCATGTTGACAACAGTCCAACCAAAGGTCCCTCACCTGCAGTCTTTGCCACATCTCCCGCTGTCAGGTTCTTGGAATTGGGCCGGATCCTGAAGGTGATGGCAGGTCCAACGACGCTGAGAGGAGAAAAAACACAGAAAAGCAGATCCGCGTGTTGAGTCGCACAGGGAGAGAAAAACTGTTGAATCGCTGCGATCTGCGAATCCAAGCTTAAGCTGCTGTTGTAACTGAAACTGTCAAATGGTTGAAAAGGTGCTTATCAATGTAAATATGAAACAAGAGAAGTAGATAGGCCCCTTTCCACACTGCAAAAAAACTCCTTATTATCTTATCATTTATTATATCCTACTTTATTATTTATTTTCACTTATGCCAAATTTAGGCCCTTTGAATATCTTCTATATACTGTATTTCAGTATACAAAAGATAAACCCCCCTTGTAGAGGCAAAAAAACATATTTAATAAAGAATTACAGACAAAAATTACTTGATAAGGAGGAGATCTTTTTTTTGTCATTTGACCATTTTCCCTTTTAGCCCAAACATCACTGGACGGCGAGTGATGGCTCAAAAGCAGGAAGAGGAAGAAGCAGAGTACAAGCAGTGAATGATTTCCACATGCAGAAGAGCAACGTGCTCTTCGGCTTCCATTCACGTGTCATTTGGCGTCCGCGGTTTTTTCACACAGAACACAGCTTGGGCCAAGCTTCGGTTTGAATCCCTCCAAATGAAAGCCAGCGATCCAGCAAGTGAGAGCAGAGACAAGAGGATCCAGAGGCTTCAAGCGAGAATGATGGGGATTTGTGTTTTTTTGTTTTTTTATTTCAAGGGTTCACGACCCCCTGGCGTCCTCGCTCCTACCTGATGTTGATGAAGGCGCCGGTGGAGAGGCCCATCCTCTCTGACAGCCGCTGAAGCAATCGCACCCCGTCGTTCAGACTGAGGCGGCTGCGGTGACAAAACACACACATTCATACACGACACACACACACACACACACACAAATACATTCACACCAACACACGTGAACACACAGCAACCAATCAAGAGTTGTGGAATGTGACTGAGAGCCTCTTAGCGGATCTGCTTCTACATTTTGATACCCCCTTCCCTCTTTCTTCCTTCCTTTCTTCTTTCCTTCCGTCCTCCATTCTCCCTTCCTTTCATTTATTCTTTGGTTTAATGTCTTCCCTATCCTCTCATCCTTCAGCTCCTCATTCTTCTTTCCTTTTCCTTTCCCCAGTCAGTCTGGGTCAGTTTCTCTACAGAAATAGAAAGCAGCACTTTCCTTTCTTTCATCTCATTGCTCCGTTTATTTTGTTTTCCTTTTTGTCTTGTCTCATTCCTTACTTCCTATCGACCGCCTCACCTGTTCCCCACTTTTCTGCCTTTTCTTATCTCGTCATGACTTCTTTTTCTCATTTCATCAGCCACCACCATCAGTCATTCATCCATTCATTCACACACAGGACGTCATAATAATAACACATTAGAGCCACAGACACCGCACCTCTGGTTGGTGACGATGTAGCCGTACTCCTCCGCCTTGGCCGCCAGTTCCTTCTTCCCCACTTCATCCTGGTTGGATGCCGCGGCGGGGGCCGTCTCTTCCTTGGGCCCCTCTGCTTTGGGGGACTTGGCGGTGGAGGGAGGAGCCTCTGGAGCAACCATCTTTTGGTCCACTGAACCCTCTGTGATCTGAAGACAAATAAAGACGTGAAATTCAAAATGGAAAGTGAGTATTTGTATTATGCTTTCCTGCTTCTCACACATTTCATTCAATTGACAGTTACTGTACTAGTTGGGTGATCCAGCCCTTCGACTTTATCTTATTTCAGAATAAAATTATTTAAATCTGAATTCCTGCGTAAGATAATTTAAAATCTTGACCTGAAGAAATGTGAAGGTTTAAAAAAAAAACAGAATTAAGCCTCACCTTGCTTCCTGTACCATCGTTTCCAAATTTGTCTGAATAGAAAACACAAAAACACAATATAATCAAGACAATTTGCATTCGTATATTGTAAGGTCTAAACCTGAGTATGTGAAGTGCCTTGAAAAAAATGTATGTTGTGATTTGTCGCTATACAAATGGTATAAAGGTCAGATTTGGGGATTTCACCTTTATTGATTTATTGATAGAAGTGTAAAAAGACATGCATGTGACAACAGGAACGCTAAGAGACAGAAACCCTGAGTCTGTCTATTACTTTTTGTCATTTTTTGGCTATTGCACAAAAAGAGAGGTCTTGTTAAGGAGTTCATTTGTACATATTAAATACATTCATTTGTACATTTTAAATGCAGATTAGCAGAAAGATCAGTATATGAAACCTGAGTGTAAAGAGCAGGATCCTGTGGCCTCCTCTCTGAAGCGTTAACAGCAGCAGTGAAGAGCAAAATGATGAGCGGATGACCTTTGGTGGCGGGAGTGACACCGACCTTTGGTTTGTTTGTGGGCGTAGGAGGTGTCCAGCTGCAGCTGCTTCAGAGCGGCGGGCAAGTTGTCTTTCTGCTCGGGGGACAGATCCTTCATGTCCAGGCCGTAGTGGTCGAGCAGCAGAGCCAGTCTCTGCAGAGATTGCTCTGTGGGAGAGAGAAAACACAGGAGATGGAGGCCTTTGCATCTACTGGTATTGTAAATCCACCACTAGATGTCACCAAATTCTACTCAGTGAACCTTTAAGTGACTTTCCACTTGTCCATTTCAGAATTTAACATTATCATATTTGTTATTATAAAAATATTATGTGTTTTGTGATGAACTTCTTCTCTTTCCATCAACACATCTTTTTTTTCTCTGCTCTCTCACCATCCAGTCCTGACAGGGCGTTGTAGTCCTTCTGCGTCTTCTTCTCTGCCTGCTCCTGCTGCTGCTGTTTGTTGAGCTGGGACATCTGGGAAATGTAGTCTTCGCCATAGTCCAGAGGGAAGTCTAGCTCCGGGAAGAAGGAGGAGGAGGATGAGGAGGATGAGGACGAGGAGGAGAGCGGAGAGGGGAAACCTGGCACCGCTGCTGCTGCTGCCACTGCTCCCCTGTTACGGGAGAGGGACTGCACGGGAGAGGACGAGGAGGATGAGGAGGAGGAAGAGGAGGAGGAAGGGGAGGTTAGGTAAAAGGACAGCAGGTTTTGGAGAAGCTGACGGTCTTGGTCCAGGAGGTTTCCCCGGGACCTTGGGCGAAAGGCTGGATTATCGTCCAGAGAGTTGAGGGAGCGTTCCTCCTCCTCTTGGTAACCATACTGCTGCTGCAACAACAAATGACAAGTGTTGGTTTTTTGGACACTGGGAGGCAGAATAGAAAAAAACATCTTTGACAAATTAACATCCCGCAGACACAGAGCGATGCGATCATCTGTGAGTGGTGTTCACCTGATGACTCGAAAGATTATATCCTGGTTTGAGCTCCACTAGCTCCTGAGGGAAATAAACAGCCCTGCAGCTGATAAACGATCTACTGTGTTCATCATCTGGTCTCTCACTGTGTCTGGCTCCTGTTTGCTGCTGGTTTTTTGGGCCCATTGCTGCTGGAAATACTGTGACTCAACAATCACTTCCAAAGTTGAGTAAAGCTGTGGTTTTGTCTCTGCAAATTTCACAGTAAATCATATTGTTGAACTGAGCTAGTTTTGTTTTCTCTATAATCCTGACACGTATCAGGAGGTGTATTTTATTCATGATATAATTTCCAATAATTTAAAGATAGAAATATGTCATTTGGATTATTTATGGGGGGAAATTGTTAATTTACAAACAAGTACATATTGATTTACCATCTATTCTTGTTGAGGGTTAAGGACAGGGGATGTCACATCTTGTTGAGCCCCATGAGACAAATTGTAATTGTGAATATGGGCTATGAACTTGTAGATTATCCTTCTGCACAGTGGTCCAGCAGCGGTTGCCTGTGTAGTTTAAAAATTTGGATGTTTAGCCTAAATTTAACCATCGTTAATTTTTTGTCAAAATCATAAAAAAAAATATTTGCAAACATCAGCCTCGACATAACATGTAGAGATCTGATCAATTTTCACCACAGGTAAGATAATAATAAAGTTTTGAAAACGGTATCCAGCAATTAATCCTCCATCTTTAAAGAACCAGTTCAGTTTGTACCTGTATGCTCTCTAAACCATCTTTTGCCCACCTGGTTGTAGGTGTACGGGTCCAGCAGGGGCCTCTGCATGTGCACGGAGGAGCGGGAGGGATCCAGGATCATGTAGTCCACAAACTGTTGCATCATCTCGGGGTCGGCGGGGTCCTCGGGCCCCTGAACCCTCTGCTGAGCGGAGCCCGGCAGTCTGGAGGCCCTGGGAAATAAGACAAAGGCAGTCGCTTAAAGAGCCTCTTAAATCTTACAAGCATGATTTTATGAGCTTTTTTATGTACTTTTTTATGCCCGACTCTTTACTGGACTAACGAGGGGACACGCTGCACGTTTTCTTACTGTTTGGATGCTTGCTCTGGGACTTTAGAGGAGGAGCCGGTGGTGGGAACACGACTCAGCTCTCGGTTAATAATTGCCTGCGTGATGTCATCCCTCCACGTCAGACCTGAGCAGCCAGAAGGCGACAAAAAAAGCCATTCAATCAAACATTTGTACCCACGTATGTCCCATTAAAGGAATGATTGTTCTCTTGTAACAGCGGTGAGCGGTTGGTGAAGCTTCGATTCTTGCCATAAAAGAACTCACCTTGCACCATCAGGTCTTTGAGGACTTCCTGGAGTTTGTGCAGGACTGGAACAGACACCTGGTACTGGACGGGCTCCTGGTGAGGGGACTGGCACTGTCCGAACAAACCATCTGCACAGGAAGAGACCGACAAGCCGTGAAATGAAGAGATTCGTGGACAAACAATGGCAGCTGCAGTTTAAAACAATCCTTCATTGGACTAAGGTCGTGTTTGGTCCAAGACATTAGTTTACTTTTTATCTCTGCAGGATTTGCAGCAGTTTAGTCCTGTGCCTCTCTGCTTGCACCATAAACAGCAGACTCAGTCCAAATCTGCCCGGGACAGAGGTCATGATATTTTATCTGGAACGAAGGTCACATCAAATACGCTGCATCACCGATTCCATTTTAACTCTGTCACCTCTCGCTGGTGTCAGTTATCTCAGTTTTGAGTCACCTGTCCCTGACATTTATCCCTATACAATGCTGCTGAATGTTATTCAATTTGAGACGCTCACAGTGTTGAGCCATGACATTTGCAGCGGCAGAAAAAGCTCAAGCTATAAATATCACCCGATATTAGTTTTGAGTTCATTTAGGAAACCAAAACATATTTTTCTCATCGTTTAAATAGATAGAAAAAGAATATTAATAATTGGCTTCATTATTTTAATTTGTGTTATTGCTTGAAAAGGTTAAGAAAACACATCAACTTCCTCAGACTGTCCTTTGCTGCTGCTTCTCTTTTCAGCCTCTGTCTGAAACTCTTGGTTTTAGCTCCTGCGTCTTTAAGGCCCGCCCCCGATGAGGCCCAGTCTACTTTGATTGGCCAGCTCGCTCAATCTGTAGCGATTGGTCAACCACTTCCAGCACAGGTAGGAAATGTCGGCCTCTACACTCACATCACCTTGCTTTGTTAGTCTCTATCAAGTCTTTAAACATAATTTCTGAGCACCAGAGGATTTTCAACTGCAGGTGGCGCTGTGAGGGTGAGGAGAAGGGGAGCAGGGGGGAGGCCATATTAACATATTCATGGATCCCATTAACGAAATGAGGTGTAGTGTTTCAGGAGCTCTCTTTAACGAGACCTTAGACCTTTTTTAATTCACAGGCCTATATAACCCACTAAAGGAAAAAATCACTGAAAACACATCATTGGTCTCCTTTAAAATATCTGGCTCAGTATTTTTCTTGATTAAAAAATAATTAGACTCCTCCAGAGTCACTTTAAAGGAGAACACAGAAATTCACACACACACACACACACCCACACACACACACACACACACACACACAAACGAGGGTATGTGAACATGAAGAGGGACATAATGTATGTACTGATACCCACAAACAAGTGTACACTCCATATACACAACCATGGAGGCAACACTCTATAATCATGAGACACACATTTACATACAATATTAAACCCATCAGAAGTACACAAATGATAAATATGCAGCAACAAGTACACACACAGGTACAATTCTACAAAAACGCACTCATCGGCACCCAAGTGTCCACATACACACGCACAATGAAGCAGAGAGTGTGTGTGCATGTGTTTGGGTGTGTGTGTATTTGTGGGCTGTGGTGAGTCATCACCTCTGTCTCCATCCAGCACTCATCAAACACACACACACATACACACACACACACACACATACACATACACACACACAAGGGAGACACACGGTCGTCAGGCAAGTGATGTCACTGTTGTCATAGAGACGGCCGGGGACGGTCCGTGATTGGCCGAGAGCAACTGACGGAGGGAGACCTTGTTTACGTTCCACTCTCGCACTTTTTTCTCCCTGTTCTCTCGTTGTCTCTCACCCCATCCTCTCCTCCGAGCCAGTTAATCAATGCCCCTTTCTTTCCACCTTCCTGCCGGTATCGTGCATCTCACACACACACACACACACACACACACACACACACACTCACACACGTCACCTTCGCTCACACTTCAATTCAGGAATGACGACTCTGAGGTGTGTAGTAGTTACGTGGGCTGAGTTTAAATTTCTGTGTGATCAAATACATTATGGATCACAGATGTTTAAAGGCGTGAAAATGGCTGTTTTTCCAACGGTGTCGTTTTCATAATGCCTTCTTAATATTCAGCACAGATTACAAATGTCTTAATGTACAAACTAGACTTATTTGATGCAATATTAGACACATTATCTGTTTAGTTAACAAGGTCTGTAATATATGTAATGTTATGAAGTTTATTTTACATAAACACTCCACAGGTTGAATACAGATTAGGGATGTCTAGGGCATTTTATTATTTATTTCAGGCTGGACTGGTATTTATTTCTACACATATGGAATTACATTTGCTATCTGTCAGAGATCCCTCACAGATTACAGATCTTCCACGCTACAAAATTGATTGTCTATGTATTGCAGTCCAGAATATATAAAATATAACCTGTTGCTCTGGCTTGAGATAATGTATATTATGATTTGGCGCTATACACATATAAATCTTGCATTTCACTGCATTCACTTCCTCAGAGCGTCATCAAAACGTCGCCATAAATTCCTATTATGTCCCCGTCTTTGGAAACAGGGAACATTACCTCCTCGGGGCGGACACAGACACATACAGCCATCAATAATGCAGCATGAAACACAGTCGCACACCCATGCACGTGCACGCTCTTGAAGTGACATCCTCGTTGTGTTTGAACAGGCAGGCAGGAAGTAAAGAACCCACTGAGGGATTATAGACAGCCCGTTAATGGCAGGCTGAGCCGTGACGGCTAACCAGCTCCTGCCTGTTTGATGGACAGACGACACGTCAGGGCTTCCTGAAGCATGCGGCTGCATCTGTGGCCTGCTGGGATCGCGCGCTATTGGCGGATTTTGAAATTCTCCCCACGTTGCATTCGAGGCACCGTAAATATGAGCTGCTGGGGCGAGAAAGTGTCCACGTCAGCCTCCCCGGGGGAGATCAGTTTGACGATTCAGCTCGGACTTCGGCTTCAGGAATGTGTGAAAAGAAAGTGGCGTATAGATTCTCGTAGAAATATTGGATTTATTAATTTTCTAAAGGAAATTATCTCATCTTTCTTTTTATTACTTACTTGAGGTTATCATAGCAGAATACATATACATATACAGTGTCGATTAAAATGCAACATCAGACCTCTACGCTTACTTGGAAGTAATCCAGGCGATCAGACTGGAATGGACATGGCATAGTAATTATGATCCTGTGGGAGACGGAGTCTTTCAGGGGCCATTCCTCGCAGGAGCCATTTTGTGTCTATATGTTTTGCAGGTCCTGAGGATTCTAAAAGCGGTGTCATTGTTTTTCACTCGGTCAACAGCTGTGGACAAAGATGTTGTGTGACGTGAGTGTGTGTGAGGTCAAAGACTCACCGTCACTGCACAGCTGATCCCTGGGACAGAGCCTCTTCTCAAACAAGCAGCCTGCAGACAACAGAAAAAATAGAAAACCGAGGTCAGACTGAGAAACACTGAATTTTTGAGCAGCTGCAAAACTTACTTGAGGGAGTTAAAATGAACTGAAAGGTTAAGGGGTACAGATTATAGATGGATGGGTGGATTTTCTTCTTTTATACGTCTCATAATGTTAATGCACAAAGCGAAAAGCCAAACAAAAGTGACTCAAAGGTGGTTTCCCTCATTTAAAGTATTCACATTTCTGATGTAGTGACCTCGAATCCTTTTCTCGACCTCTGGCTCCAAATGCTCAAGAGTGATGGTTTCTTAATTCTTTTCTGCCATAAAACATCGAACCCACAGTTAAAGAAACCTTCAAAAATCCTATCAAGTTTAGTCAATTACAACGAGTTCGGGGAGGCCCACGAGAACGCAAAGCTGTGCTTGATGACAATCTTGCGTTGCTGTCTCTGAATGGGAACGTGTGCGTGAATGCATATGTCTGTGTGTGTTACCGTTGACCTTTTCCCAGCTCCTAATCTGTAGCGAGGCAGTAAAAAGCAACAGATGCGAGAACCGCTCGCTCCGCGCTGTGTATTTACGCCTGTTTGCTCAAGGTTTTCATTAAGGATTTATATTCTCCTGTGTATTATTCACACGTCCCGCGATAATGTAAGAATACATTCTCTGTCCTGCAGTATGGACGACCTAGGAAAACACATTGAGCTTTCTTCCTGCAGTGATTTCCCTTCCGGTATCTGTGCTGCTTCACTGTTTCCAGTCTCTTCTCTCTGATGCTGATTAGATTTCATTACCTCTGACACATGTCAGTCATAAGTACAACCCAGTTACAGAGAGATAAGATAAGAAGATTTTTGTCGTCCAGAAAGCAAGAGCAACCTGCAGAAGTAAAGGTTTGAGTAGATGGGATTCTCTCCTCTACACCGGACCTGATTGACTGAGTTTATTTTTTCCTTCTACCTGTAATCTATAAAAATAAACAGACAGAGTATCGACTACGTGACGACACAAACAAACTGCCTGAGCAGCAGCTATCAGGGAGGGGAATCTCCATTAAACCAGAAAGCCGAGACGCGGCTAAACATAGAATGGAGAGATTCTCCATGCATCCGTCCATCGACCCCCCCCCCTCGGCCCAAACTCCACATGATGACTAATCTCTGCTCTGTCCTCTCTCCTGCACCCACGCATCCCTCCCTCCCTCCCTCCCCGCCGTCTTATCTCTCCGTCCCCCGTCCTCGCTTCTCCTCTGTCTCTCTTTCTCTTCGACCGTCTGCTTCTCGGAGAGAGATCTGGATCAGCTCGTCATGCGGCCTGTCCGTCACTGTCATCGGTCACGCCACACTCCATCACCTCCTCCAATACACGACATTACCCGCTCGTTTGGGTGTAATTGGGTCGCTAATCAGCAGCGCCAGATTGATCAATGCACTGCGAGGAAAACACTCGATCCTGGAGGAGTTAGTTCAGTCTCATATGAACCTCGTCCCACCGGTCTGTTGTGAAAAAGGATTTGGTGTCATGTGAGGATGCGTGGAGTCAACAGGGCTGTGTAGACGTCTGTAAACCACATTGGCCTCAGGAGGGAATCCTAGACAGCAGTGCGATCCAATTCCTTTCACTCCCTTTACTTACCGTGTGTCAGTAACATTATTAAGTCTCAACTGTGCAATATTCATCTGTCGGTGCAATATAAACGGCTCATGTGCAATTCATTCACTTTAAATATCCTCACACTACATTTATACTGGCTTGGAGTTGGTTTACAATTAATCCTTTTTCATTGGCACTTCCATTTGCAAAATCAGGATATCGTCTCGGTTTGGTTTGATCTTTAAATCGCTTTCTGTTTTTTTTTCCAGTTTTTGAGTGAAAGATCAAAAAGAGAAAACCACTGGGTTATAAAACATTATAATAGCAATAGCAATATCACAAAAGTCCAATATATTTATATCTGGAGGAGAAGTTTGAAAGCACAACCTGCACTTGGGAGGAAAAATCATCATAAAATAAATAATAATGTGACATTTGTTGTTATAGTTATTGATAACGACTAATACAAAACTTTTTTTATCTAGATATAAGTTTTGGCCATTTCACCCAGACGTAGTGCATCCAGATAAAAAGCTGAATATATAACTACAAAAAGGTGTCGCATCACTTTTGAATGTCTTGGTAGTTGAATTTGCTAATTCACAACCACCAGTTGATTTGCATTGCAAAGAGTTGAAACAAGCTTCCTGCAATAGCTTTATGTATAAAGCCTTGTTTACAGACTCTGTAAGAGGGAGACTTGTGCCTTTTAGTTGGATTTCAACTCAAGGTGCCATAGAAACCGACATAGTAACAAACATTCTCTCCTGTCGGATTCAGTTTTACCAGAAAAAACGACTGACGTCAGCCGGCGGCTCTTTACATTTCTCTGGGGAAACTTCTCCGGCTTCTCTCGCCCTTCTCACAACTTCACTCTTCAGATAAAACCAATTAGAGCGAGTAGGCACTGTGGAAAGTCTCCGTCTGGCTCAGTACGCCCTCCATCACATGCTCACAACCCAGCACCATCAGCTCCATTTTGTTTTTCTGAGATGTGGTCGTGTCTGTGTAAAAAAAAAAAACGGTGTAGAGTGGCGTCTATAATTACAAAGGCGGGGTTTCTGTCTCATCATAGATTAGATCGGTCCGTCACCCATCACTCGTCACAAATCTGTTCTTTTCTCTTTGCTTTTTCAAATTAAAACACAGGGGGAACTGTGGAGAATTGTGCCCATGAGGCTCAGGAGCTGCATTTGTGTGCACTGCTTAAAAAGGTGTGCAAATGTGATCCTTGCATTTATCTTACTTTAGTGCTGCCTGGGGAATCGCTCTGAATCCAGGCTGCAAAAAGTCAAAATTCAGCAGCAGGACATCAAAAAGACAAAACTTAAAACTTTGCACTCCTTTAATTGGATGGTTTAGGGCCACTTACTAATATCCTGGAGCTTTAGAAAATCATGTCCTGGTTTTATTGTCCTCACAAGACCTTCTTCTGTCACATAAGGCTATTTGTTCTCTCCTCATTGACCTCCACTCATGGCCGCTCGCTAGCTTCTGACAGGTTTATATCTCAAGGTGTGACATTCGGGTCATGTGCGGACACCAGAGACGTAACCGTTACGGAAAGAAGACGAGGGACAATGACAGCGAGAGTCCGCGCTTCAAGTTGAGTGTTTCGCACAGGACAATTCATTTGTTTTCTTGTCAAGGTAAGCAGGCGAGCAACGGCGCTGCATTTAGGCCGTTATAAATAATCCTGTCTCCCGGAAATTGCGTTAGGCATTAGTGTGGAAATAGGAAACGAAAGCATGACTGATGGTTTTGATTCTGCTGAGACAAGTCAAGACACAAGGCGGGGAAAGACGGTGGTCTTGGATAAATATTGCAAAAGCCAACATTGAATTAAAGCTCGATACAGATCAGGTTCTTGCCTAAACTTAGGTGTTTTGAAATTAATCTACAAATTACCTATTCGTCTTTTTGGTGTGAGAATTTGTCGAGACTGTATATTAACAAAAATACGGGGGCCTATCGTTAACATTAACAGTTCGATTGAATTTACGGGTCACTAGCACAGCAAAATGAGGAATAGATATGGAATTTGAATGAAGAAGCAGCTTCCAAAAGACTGCACAACTAAGCAATTAAATTTGGGACGGAATATCAGTTTCATTTGCAGTTTTTCTATTTTTTTTCCAGACTCATGATACACTCAAACTCCAGCCCGCCATCATTACCATCAGGGTCGCCGTGCTCTGCTTTTATCGCCCATTAACTGCCTGTCAGACTCAATTCAGAGTAGTTCTCATAATGGTGCTTCTGGCATTTGCGGCCACTGATGCCGTGAGTGTGAGCTCGCCCTCTGGTCCGCCTGCCAGAGGATATTTAAGGTGGAGTGAGTCAGTCTGGAAGGAACAGAACAAAACCTGCGTCTTCTCTACCTCCGTGCCGACACTAATAATCCCCCCCAGCTACAAAAACAGCAATGAATGTCTCCTACAACCAAGTGCAGCATGTGTATCGCAGCCTAATGGCTCTTGTTCCTTGTGTGCCACTGTTTCCACAAACTATCAAACACACATCAGTGAGTCACACTATCGCACTGGCTGGCAAGTATCCTCATTACCATAACCACACACACTGTCAATTTTTTTTTTATTCATGACTCACCCCTTAAATTCTCACTAAAGCACAGAATGTGTATTCATCCGCTGCTGAAAAATAGTCCCCAATTTATTCACTATTAAAGATTGAAAAATATATATTTGTGAAGTGTTTTTCTAAAGGTTTTTATCTTCAGTGGGAGCCAATGGGTTTGGGGAAGAGAGACACAGAGTGAGGAAGTTATAAAGTGTTGAGAGACGGAGGAAAACCGTGTTCAGTTTTGGTCTTTTCATCAGATTTGTTGACAGTAAAATAAAGAGCAATGGCAGCCTTGGCCTTTAACAAAGACGTGAAATCAATTTTTATTCAAGTTCATTCTCTGTAGAGTTTCAATCAGACTCTAAAAAAGCAAAAGGATGGAGGTTGTGTTTTCTTCTGCGTTTTCCTTTTTTATCTGTTAGCAAGATCACACATTAAACTGCTGGACAGATTACCATGGCACTTGATGGAAGGATGCAGAATGTGTCAGGGAAGAAAACATTCTAATAAGGGGGCCGATCCATGTATTCTTTCTCACCATATATAACATTTTACCTTGAGATCTTATTCCTCTCAGTGCTACAGCCATGAATTCCTTACTTTTATTCCCTTTTTACAGTTGACGCGACTTTAATTATACAGTTGTGCTATAAGTGAGGCTGTAATGGCCCATTAACTATAATCCTTGAGCAATTTCACCATCACAAAAAGCTTTATACCCCTGTGAAAATATCAAAGCATGACACTAAAAAATACCATAAAGCTGTCGCGACAATCTCCATATAGACGAACATCATGAGTCTCTTTAGGAGGCATTAAAAGAAAATAATTCTATTTTGGCTGTGAGAAAATGAAATCTGTAGGATTCCCTGTGGAACATTATAATAAATAATGAATCCACGTTATTCTGCTGCAGGTGGAATCGCGGCCTTTTCGCTCTCCGTGGTGCTGAAATATTCCGGCGGCTCGCTGTCCGTGGTGCTGAAACACTGCACCGTGTTAGGTACATCAAGGAAGCAGGAGGCCTGTGTAATTGCTGCGAGCAGACGGCGATGGGGGTCAAAAATGAGTCATGGCTGCGAGCGTGATGTCACCTAATGCTGCTTTGATATTCACACCCGTTAGGAAGTCGATGGAGTATTTGAAATGTAAACGCTCTACGGCTTTTTAATGAGACTTTTGGTTTTAATTTGGAGCGAACACTTGCTCTCTACAGTTTCACGGCCAACATTATTATCATCTGCTTTGATTTGGAGTTTAGAGTGCCCTATAGTTTCCATTTCGACATTCACACGTAATAAACCTGTGGGATCTCAATTACCCCGATCGATATTTGATGCACAACACCCCTCAAAACACAGCTGGTTGCTAAGATTTCAAAGCAATCTTATACGTCGATTGCTGGCTTACTGGTTTAATAGTGCTCTATAATATCTATAATCTCTTTCTCTGTGGAGCAGTGAAATTATATTCAGTTTTAAACCACAGATATATTACTGACCAGGGAAAGGCACAAGGGGTCGTGAGGGCACAACGTCCAAGTCTGAATAATTTCCTTTGCTGAGGAAAATTGAAATAGATCTTGTCATGATACTGTTGTGTCAAATATCTTATCTCCTATATCCAGACAGAGCTCAGACATAAAGTTAAGAGAATAGGACGCTTGCCTATACCAGAAGGATATTCTGGCATAGTTTTCAACAAAGTAGCATTTGAGAGTAAAGGGCAAAATACCCCCTTTAGTAAGTGATATTCCTATAGGAATACAGACTTTTAACAGTGAACTTCAGACAATCGTTTGCATGTGTCCCCAGGGCTTTGGTTATTATTACTTTTACTAATATCACAACACTAGTTGAACATATATTCTTGCAGGATCACTAGTGTTACTGTTGGGATATCAATTTTTCCAGCTTCAGTGTGCACTATTCTAAATTTACATCGCCCCCGGAATCAAGGAAGTGTTCTTGTTTACGAAGATGTTGCCTCTGAGCACACTTCTCCACCGAGCCACTGTGGGCGATGCTCGGAGGGGAAATAGTGTACAGTAAGCACTTGTAGGTTAATAAAGATGATGGCTATTGGATATTGGCTTCACGCAGAAACTGATGAAGACTCAGCCAAAACAAACAAACCCATCCAACCATCCCTCCCTCTTCTCCTCTGCTGCTCTCCTGCTGTTTGTTGCGGACCAAACAACAACATGATTCATTCAGGCAGATACAGAAACATCCCTCTGTCAACAGTTATAAAGCAGATGCACATATAAGATGGAGGACGACAGCAGAGAGGGCTCTTACATTGATGTATATAGATAAATCAATTTCACTGAGATGGCACAACAACAAAAAAACAACTTATAGGTTTATTATCTAAATATTATAGGAAAATTATAAATATCATGCAGGGTGTTTTAGTGAAAGATGCATAAGGGAAAACTGTTATTTCTTTTAAACCCTTGTAAAATGTTATAAACTGTGTCATAAACTCGCAGCCAAGTGTAAAAGAACGCAGCAACAGGGAGTCTTCGCCGGGTGAGTCGTGATTTACGCACCGCCTCCCCGCGTCTGGATGCACCGAGGTGGGTTAAAAATGACAAGTGAGTCTGTCTCCATGTGTTTGGGATCGAGTGGGAAGTCTTACCGTGTCGGGCGGCCGCGCACAGCCGGCAGGAGGCGGTGAGGAGGAGGCACAGAGCCGCCCAGAGCCGCGGAGACCTCATGGTACATCCAGCATCCACCGGAGCGAGGAAGAGGTGGAGGAGGAAGAGGAGGAGGAGAAGGAGTGGAGAGCCGCCCCTCCACTGCGAGTGCTGCCGCTGCTCCTGCACTTTTCAGCAGCTCTCCATCTCCGAGGAGAGGCGTCTTCTTCTTCTTCTGCTGCTGCTGATGAGGAGGAGGAGGAAGATGAGGATGCACACCACTGATGGAGTGTGGACGAGTGGGTGCGAGAGAGACAGAGAGAGCGAGAGAGAGAGTGAGAGAGTGGTTGGCTGGGAAAACGCGAATTAGAGGAGGCGCCACACTGCAAGAAATGAAATAAAACCACAGCCCCATTAACTAGTTAAATGACAACAGCATTGACAACCAGGTGAAATATTCATTTATTTTAAACCAATGAAAAATAGCTCAAATTGAACAAATGGTTGATAAATATGTTGAATGCATTCGTTTTTGTATTTGTGTAATTGTTTTAAGTCTTCAGATGTACATTTGAATACTTCAGATATGTATACCTGGCCAATAGAATGCAAAAACCTTCAATCATTATAAATACAAAACACAACCATGAATAATTTTATTTTACTATTTTACACAGCTGTTATAATTAATCTAAAAGGTTTAATACAGCTTTATCCTTTTATATTTCCTTTACCTCTTTTATTTTCATTTTATTTTACTGTTTCAAACTTGGCTTTCATGATTTAAAAATAAATTGGTGAATAAAACATGCTTTATATATTAAACCGCCTTGCCAGAGAGCAAATGCTTCACTTTGCAGGTCACTTACTCCAATATGCAGTTTGCCCAATATGCACCAATAGCTATAGCAACAGGTGTCCAGGATTAGTGCATGTTATATATTATGTCCCCACCTCTCATGCTCTACTGAAGAATTTTATGCAGATTACGATGAGTAAATCACTCAAAGGGCCTTAACAGACAACACAAACATCTGAAACCAAAGTGCATATTGTGTTTTTAATCCGGGTGGATTTGAAGTGTGATGATAGCATTTCTCTATTTTTGTTTTTTTTCTCACTTATTAATACTGATATGGACCTATGAGTCGTAAGTAAAGCTTAACCTACCAATCAGGAACACCCAAAGCCTGCAGCGAAGGAGGTGATTTGCATTTTTATGATTTTTCTAATATGCGTAGCTGATAAACCATATGAACAGAGACTAACGCCTTTATTACCCCATTGTGAGGCTCTGTAATCAGTTTAGAGGACATTCTTTTATTTCAGCTGCTTTCATGATAAATATTCCTATGTTACCCGACTGCACACATGGGGTATATTACATGAATCAAATATTAATAATGTAAACGTGAGAAGGCAGAGGGATAGTAAATGAACACAGACCCAAACCAGACAGAAAAGACTACATGACTGTGATATTGATTTGCAGCTCAGTTGTTTTTGTCATTATCCTCCTCGCTGCTGCATCACGATGTGGCTCACGTGCGTTCGAGGTCCGTCTCTTTCTGCCAAAAACCTGTCCTGACACTTGGCAGAGCGGCACATCTGGCTCCTCTCGGTGCTTTAATAAACCTGAGGAGGTGAAATTTAATTAGAGCAGCCGTCTCCCTGCAGGACGGAGGCTTCTACATTCACCGTCAGTTGTGTATTTGCCTTTGCCATGTTTTGTCTGAAAAGGAAAGAAAGAACAGACAACACGAGGAAAGACGCTGCAGTATTCTTTTCTTAACAACTTTATTCCGTAAGAAAGATCGATAAGTGCTTTGCTTTGTAATTTTCCTTTCAGAATTACAGCTAGTTGGGTTTTGACGTGGGGGTGCATCTGTCATCTTCACCATTCTAATTTCAACACTCATGTGCCTCAACATCTGTTGAAAAATGACGTGTGATTACTTTTTTTCCTCATTCAATTATGATCCTTCCTATGATCCGTCTAATCGACGAACAGTTGGCTCCTCACTCTGGGGAAATGCTGGAAGAAACCCTGCAGGGGTAAGCAGACAGGAAGTGGGGTCATTAAAACATTTCAAAGTCCAAATAATGGTAAATATGACACATTTCTGCAAAGGGTAAAAAAAAATAATGTCAGTGAGTCATAAGCCGAATATTTTAAATCTTCGGTGACACAAAGCTTAGAGACCCGAGAGAAGATGTGAGAAAAATCTCAATCTGCAGGAAACATGTGTTGAATAAGTGTCAGGAAACACCAGCGACTGAGAAAAAGGTAGCAGGAGTAAATCTGAGTAAGATCTGCGTTGGCTGCAGTTTATGTACATCTCATTGTTTTATATTGCAATTCTAAACCTGCAGAATGGGTCAACATATGTTCTGCTTAACATCCATCATGAATCTCTGTGCTTCCGGGCCACTGATCAATCTTAGAAGCTCTCTGCGTTTGTGAGCATTTCTACCAGCGCTCTCACGTTTTTACTTAGGTTTCCTGGGCTGGTATTGGTCAGAGTTTGCAGATTAATCCCTCAACTGTTCTTCTGACAGAAAAGGTGCGTTTGTTTACCTCAAAGAGGACGATGCTCTGTAGGACACTGGAGGTGCAGCACATCTCCCTGATGGAGTGCATAGAGAGCTGCGGACCTCCGATGTCCACCACGGGGATGCCGAGGCGGGCAGCCAGGATGGGTCCGATGGTGGTTCCACATGGGCTGTCGTTACGCACCATCACGTCCTGCAGAGGATCAGGGGTCACATGTCAAACTGTTTGCGAAGGATAAGAAACACAGGTAGCTTCTCTTCCCCGAGTGGCTTCTAGGTGGCAACACTGTGACGATTTCTTAATGAAGGAAATTTACTTTGACTTTGTTTTCAGGATAATGTTTGTCACTGAGCTTCTGTCCGTCTCTATTTCCATCCTTTCCATTTTCCGTGCTGCTGAGCGCTCTGTGCAGTAATGTCACCGCTCTGCTGATGTATTTTCTGAATTTTTATATGATTAGATATTTTGAATTGATTAGAAATTTGTGTTCTTTTCAATCAAATTCCACATTTCAAAATGAATCGGTTCTATAATTACATTATATTATATGAGTTTGTAACCCCAGATATTAAATATGATCTTCCATCATCTGTGCTGTTCCATTATTTTCTAATAATTCATGTCAGTAGGCTGCCATGGCTTTTGTCCCAGTGTCTTCATTTCACACATTGTTCTTTTCCTCTCTGTGTCGTCCTGGAGCTGTCCGACACGTTGCTAGGAGATTTGCTGTCGAGTGTCTTGAGACACACAAAGAAATGAAAATCTGCTTGGCCTCCATCTCAGAACAATGCATCCACACAAACACACGGTACCTGCAGAGGCACCTCCACGCAGCTGGCGATCTCTCGAACGACGGAGGCGGTCACGGCCGTGCTGGCGTAGCGCTGATTGCTGTTAAACTTGATCACTGGACCCTGAAAGAAAAATGTTATATATACTATACTATACAATTTTTATACCATGTGGTCATTAAGCACAATTTCGGGATTTAGCACTCATTCAGAGATGTATTCACCTTGTGGAAAGCTGGTCGGTGGTTCTCCTCATGCTTCTCCCTGAGAGGAAAGTGCTTTGATTAAAACCAACCAAGTGAGATTGACTGCACTCTCCCTACAGCTGATGAGACCTTACGTACAATGATGTATGTAAATTCATCTATTCAAAATGTTTTTTCCCAAAGTGCGATGTGTGATTGTGATCTGGTTTTAACAGCTCTGTTGTCATGCGGATACTGACGGGTAGTTGGGGTGCACGGCGTGAGCCATGTCGGCGCTGATCATGAAAGAGAGCGGCGCCGCCTGCTGGAAAGCAGTGAGGTTGGAGGGGCAGGAGGCGAGGCGGGTGAGGATGAGCTCCGTCAGGTTGGACTGAGCACCCTGAGCGCTCTCTGACCCCACCTACAGGAAAAACACAATACGACATCACTAAAAGTAAAGTTTTGTGACGTGCTCCCACGTTCGTTATTGATTCATCTATTGATCTTTTTACTGTTTCATCCACAAAATGCCTTAAAGTGTAAAAACACATCTGTGAGATATTCTGCACTATTGCCTGCTAAGTATGTGAGAAAGCCCAAGGCAACAGCTGTTTGGCAGACACTGAGCACAACCGATAAGCACCAGCTGTCACGATGCATTCAAAGTCACTTTATGCCAAATTCTAGTCCAATAACTTAAGCAGATCTCCCACATTGGTTCATTTTCCCCATCTTTGAAAGGCCTCTGTCAGCACTCACCTCCTCGTTGTCGTACAGAGTGATCATGCGGATGTTGGGCTCTTCTGCCAGAGATTCAACAGAGCAGGACTGCATCAGCCCCTGAGAGAGAGAACAGACAGAAATGCAGTGTGAAAAGAGGAGAAATGTAAAATAAGGTCCCACTCTGTGATTCAATTCTTTAAAAAAAATCTGTTAAATGACGGCAAATAAACTGGAAGGTAGAAATAAATGTGCTAGAAAGCATCATAAGGGTGTGGACGTGTGGGGGTGGAGTGTGACCTGCAGGGCGCAGTAGCAGCTGTGAAGGTTGTCCAGACGAGCAGAGTAAATGAACTCATCGAACACACCTCCCAAAGCCTAGACAAGAGAAAAAGAAAAGAAAATAACAAATATGTAATTTATGCTTTCCATCACCATCTGATTCTCAATCCAAGACCCAGTGGAGAGAGAACATATAAGTAGTTTGATTGGCTGAAAACTTGGGACCGCAACATCATAAACACAAAATATAATGAGCTGAACCTCTTAATTTCTCTTTATGATCATCAATGATGGTCTTATTTCACTTAAGAATACGTAAAAAATGTGTTAAATACTTTAACTCGGTAATTTAACAGCAGACTAAATAGATGGTACAGCATAATAAAAGTTTGTGTATTTTTTTAATCTTTATTGCTGAAAGAAAAAAAATACACTACTTACACTGCCACCAATTTAATAAAATATTAACATATAATTTTCCTTGATTCTGTGCGAGTGTTTTGAAAAATCATGAGTTTCTGCTGATTGGCTGAGATCCCTGTCGCTTTAGGGTGAAAAATGGAATTATTAGGAGTGACAGGAGTCACTGGTTCACTGGCTGGAGACTCACCGCGGGCTGAGTGTCTGCCAGACAGAGCTCAAAGTCCAGGAGGGCGTCGGGCTGGACACCCAGCTCCGAGCACAGCACCTTCACCAGCACCGGGTGGTGCTTCTCTGCCTGAGGAGGGAAGGGGATACAACATTTAGCCTTTGTTTAATTTTCATTTGCTTCCTCCATTTGCCGATCGTTCTTGTACCTTTTTCAAACTGATTTTTATATCTTTTCATTGGTCAACTCTAAAGCTACGAACACTCAAATCTGACATAAAACACCCATAATTTAGTGTTTAAAAGCTAAACTTGAAATATCCTAGACTTGACCAGGCCAGTGTGACATTTAAAAAAAGAGACAATATTCTTGGCTTGACTCCCGACAAGCGATTTAATGTTTCTCTGTATTTAGATGGCGCGATATCAGATGTGTGTGACCGGCTGGTTTTACCGTGGTGACAGCACAGGAAGCGTCTCCGGAGGAAGCACGTCCCGTCTCCAGCTCCTCCTGGATAGCGGTGGCGATGATGGGCACACTAGGACAGAAACGCATTAAAGCACACATTATCATTTTGGCACCAAACACCACAGTCAAACCGAGCTGTAAAACTAGTTTTATAGTAGTATAGTATATGTGAACGAAATAAAAACAAATTCTGTGTCAACTGTGAGGAAAACATCAGGTACAACCACAATAGAGAAACATATATTCTAAATAAATTATGTTTCCTTCTTTAAGCTCATTTGAAACTCAACCTCACTGTTTTAATAACCAGTTTGGTCGTCCTGTTTTTATTCTTGTCATCTCCCTTATGTATATGAATCCATCAAATGTAATATTCTTTAATAAAGCCCCTGGTACGGTGTGTTGCTACTTACAGGTGGTTCTCTTTGTTGGGGCCGAAGGAGTCGTTCATGTCCCGCTGCAGGTGGATGGCCAGGTGAGGGATCCTGAGCAGAGGCTTGGAGACGTGGACCAGCCGGCTGACCAGCTTGTCTCCACTCTGCAAGAGGAGGAGAGGAACGAGGGGGTGGAATCCATCAGCTTAGATCGCTAACTAACACCTAATATCTGTTGTTTTGTTATAATAACGTCTAAATAGAGTCTCATGCTGAAATAGTCCTAACAATAATTAAGAAAAGATGATACTGGTACCTTGACAATGACGCGGCCGGCGACGGTCAGGTCACGGTCAAACCAGGTGTTCC
Source organism: Limanda limanda (assembly GCF_963576545.1). Lineage (NCBI taxonomy): Eukaryota > Metazoa > Chordata > Actinopteri > Pleuronectiformes > Pleuronectidae > Limanda > Limanda limanda. The sequence goes on along the minus strand of NC_083658.1, from coordinate 8,063,156 downwards.
AGATGCCGCCGCCGTAACACTCCACCCCGACCTGCAGGCAGCCATTCTTCGTCTTCTTAGACCTAGTCTTCACCTGAGGCAACAGAAAACCAGAAACTCAAAAACACCCAATTCACTCAACTGCGATGGTGATTTCTATGGATCTTAAAAAGAAAAGGTTAAAGGCAGATTGTGATAAGACAGGCAGATGTGTTTGGGCTCTCACCCTCAGACAGGGGCTGTCTGTGTGGGCTCCGATCATAGAGAAGCCATTTCCTGGCAGGTAGCGTCCGCCCACAGCGAAGGCAATGAGGCTGGAGAAGTTCCTGGTCAAGAAATACTGCAGAGGCAAAAATATTGAAGGTGAAAAATGGCTCAAACTGACCAGCTCATGACTCTTGTAGAAGATGATGAGCTCTGACTCACCTTGCTGGCCGGTTTGATGTCCCACTGCTCCGATTCCTTCAGCTCGATGAATCCCGCAGCCAACAAACGCCGCTTGCATTCTTCTACCACTGCAGGGAGGGAGGGAAAAAGGAAAAATAATGCTCCATCTTTCTATTGGTGACTGTTCATAAGGATATATGGAGTCTGCTTGAGACCATTTATAAATGACTTGTGTATCAAGTCAATTTTTATTGCTCTTACTGTCTGGATGCCAATGGTCAGAGTGCAAGGGCAGAGGTAAGTTATTATGAAACATCTTCAGAATCTTTATCTTATCACAAACTCAAAGACATCTGTTGAACCGAACAGCGTCTCGACTTGGACCCTTTTTAACGCTGACACATGCACAAATCTCATCATTTTCACTGTACAGGAGAGAACTTCATATCTCACAGCTGGAAGGGGATCACCCGGCTTCCTTATCAAACACATCTAGAACTTTACCTCATCTGTTGATCTCAAAATATTAAAGAAAAGTGATTCTGACAGCAGAATTTAAGAAACAGAGGAAAACGTGTGTAAATCCACAACGTACAATATTAAGGTTATAAAATGTGACACCATTACATTTGCCAGCAGTAGTTTGGGTTTAAAAAATGTGTCACATATTCTGAGGTCTAAAGCAAATTAGACTATTTATTAATTGTTATTATATTATTTTACACTATGAAGAGTAATACTATTTGATACTTTAAGTTAAGGTCATTGTTACTAGTACTTATATTTAAGTTGGATTTTTTAATGCATGACATTTATGAGTATTGGCGTATATTTACACTTTGGAATTTGACATCGCTACTTGTATTTAATTCAAGAATCTCAATTCTATAATGATATACGTCATCACCAGAATATTAAATTACAGTTCATAGTGTAACAGGGTATTTTCTGTTTAAGAAAATAAAACGTACTAGTTCAAATGCATTGAAATCAGGACAGAAATGTATTAGTCCGTTTAAATGCACAAGCATATGTGAGGTTTCTTGATAAGAATCCTGCATACTTCAAGGCTAAATCTCCAGTTTTCCAGAAGTTACCGTGATATGGAGACGGCCCCTTGTTAACAAACTGCAGGAACTCTTTGGCAGCGGACTGCACGGCCTCCTTTGAGAACTTCATGATCCAAAACTGAGAGGAAATCGAGAAATAAAACACAAAAGGGGAGAAAATCATCAACAATGAGACAGCAGCACTAGCAGCTACCACTAGTTCCAACTTCGGACACTGAGCATAGTCTGAAGCTTCCTTTGAACCTTCAGATCAAACAGACACTCATACAAATCGAGGTATTAAGAATATAATAAATATTACACATATTGTTATATAAAAAAACCCTTTCAAACTCTATTTTAAACACTTCATTGCCACCTAGGGTGTGCACATGTCTGATAAAGGAAGCACCTGTCAGTTAGCTCAGCTAGCTTCTTGCCTCTTCTTCGCTCCCCCTTCCTGTGCTGGCCAGAGTCAATTCAGGTCTCAGTGGGGGAGCAACACGTCCATACACCACAGCTACAACAGCAATAAAACATCTATTTTATGGCACTTACCTGCAAATGTTAATAACAGTTCCAAAGTCTGGCTCCGCTACAGAGCAACAGGAAGGACGAACCGGTGCAGAGCAGCTGACGGCAGCTGACACACTGTTTTTCCACAAGCAGCGCCACAGGGACATCTAGCGGCCAGGAGGTGCACTACATCATTATCATTATTTCACATGACATCACAGACTTTGCAGAAAAAGGATGCCTTAAATATTGTTATTAAGCAACTTTAATCACAGATTTATGTATTAATACAATTTTCCTCTGTAAAATAAGTTCACACGTCATTGTTCTAATGATATTAATGGAAAGATGTACAAAAAAAAGGGGTATTTGAAGTATAATGTTAAAATATATAACATTTTAAATCAAAGTTTGTGTTGTATTTGTGTTGAACACCAATATTCACTGGAGGGAGCAAAAAAAGATTGATTTCTTTGCAATTTCAATAATATGTAATAAAAACTTTGCATTTATTTTTATTAACCATTCAATGAATCCTCTCTGAGTTATTTTTTTTACCTCACTGTTCTTTTTCTCACTAGCTCATGGTAGTTTACTGTCAGCCCCACCTTGTAACCATTTATCATTGTAATGCTATACAGGAACTGACCTTATATAGTCCTGGGCCGCGAGGGAGGAGGGTGGGAGGAAGAAGCAGGGGGAGAAAAAGAGAGGGTGGCAGAGAACGAGGAGGAGTGTCAGGAAATGATGAACAGGGGTTTACTTCAGCTGTCAGCCCGTGTCGTCTCCCATGCTGTTGAGGAAGCCCAGGGGGATAAACACACACACACACACACACTGACACATGGATTCAGCCTTTAATAATAGACATGACAGCAACAGGCTGCAGTGGAGGAGCAGCAGCAGTGGGAGCGATAAACATGTAGATCAAATTTCTCCAAAATAGTCAAATCTTCATCCTACCCCTTAGCCAAGATCACAAGAAACCTGGATGTTGGAGTTCGATGACCAGCTATTCTTCTTCCCTGGCTGTGATGCATCTGTGTCCCGGTAGCTTTGCCCCGCAGAGAATTAGACAGTGGGCTCAGAACGTCACTCAGCTCATGGTACAGGCCTACGAGGTCCAGAAGGTAGCAGCACGTCTGGTTTTCCATCAACCTAAAGGGCACATGTCACTCTGCTGCTCATCAACCTCCGGTGGCCTGCCACAATCAAATTGAAGTTACTAAAACACTCGCCTGTCTGCAACCATCTACTTGAACTCAATCATACAGGCTTACTCTCTTATGTAGCCACTCAAAACCACGACCCAGAATATTCAAAAATGTTGGTTCCCCACCGGTGGAACGAACATCACCACGTCTACCAAACATTGTCAGAGCAGGGGCGTTACTTCGAATCTTCAAGAATGTCTTCTGAGAGCACTTCCTCTTCTAACACCTCTAACCCAACTGATTAAACTCTTATTTCTGTGCATACGTCCATGTACAAAACACAGTGTGCATGGAGTCAAAAAGATGCAGGACAAATGCAGGTAGGTGCAGGGATAAGTATTTAATAATACAGGCTTACTGATTCTCTGGGGCAGAACAATCACAAGAATGGGAAAACAGAAAGACAAGAAATTCAAAAGAAAGGTGAGAGATACCAGAGGTTGTGGGACGGAGAATCATAACAATCATCACAACTGGGAAGGGGCGCAGGGTCAGGGGCCAAACAGGGACATTAGGGCCAACAGTCCAAGTGCAGAACGGGGACTGAGCAGGACATCTCAGGAGGAAGACCGAGAGGCAGTGCAGCCTGGCTGAGACATTCTGGAGGAGGCCTGGGTGTCTCCTGATGCTGAGGTCCTGGCTGGCTGCTGGGAACATGGGGTTTAACCAGGGACGAGTAGCTAGGAAGCCTCAGGATCACAGCTGGGAGGGTCAACGTCTCTGTCCCTCCAGGTCTGAATCTGAAGGACTGTCAGCCAATGTGCAAGCAGACCTGAAAACTATGAGTCCAATGGTGGCTGTCTTGAAAACTGACTGGTTGAAAGAGGCTAGTGGTGTCCTGGATGAAGAACTGGCAATTAAAAGACTCAGAAACAGACAAGAGGCTAATGATCAACTGAGAAGAAGAAAAAAGTGTACATATTTTTTTAATCATCAAAAATGTATATTTAATACAAACATTTTATTCCATTTTCAATTAAACCCAAGAATGAGGTGACTCCAACAGTGGATGTTATCAAACCAGTGTTACATTGTTATTTTCAACCTATTTGACCCCAATGTGACATCACCAGAGGGAACCACGGCGACACCTTCTAATGAGCTCATCATTAATGGCACATATTGTTTGGGAATGTGGGTTCTGTGTGAAGGAGCGTCTGCAGGCACATGCTGCCCCTCTCCGGTTCTCAGGAAGGGATAGATTTCCTTTTTAAGGCAGGTTGGTCTTCGTCCCCCTCTCGGGGGACTGCATCACCATGTGAGGACGACGCAGAGAATTGAAAGCCACTGTCCTCGCTTCCTCAAATTGTTATGTCGTGAGATCACAAGATGCGGGAGGAGATGATTTTTCTCTTGGACATGTGCGTACGGGGTGATATAACTACTCCTCTGGCTAAAGGTTTAGAGAAGATGTTTGGCATTGTCTTCAGAGATGACTCATCAGAGAGGTTTCTGACGTTTTCACCTCTATGACTGAGGTTTGGCCAAAGTTGTTGATAAGACCAAGAAAACATAAAGTTTCACAGTCACTTTCAAAGAGTTTTGATCCACTTGAACCTCTTCGTCAAGCCAAAATTAAAATAAAACAAAACCCGGGTCAGCCTTTTTCAATGTGACGACATTTGGTTCCACACAGATGTTGTAAGTGTGGATTTTATTACCTTTGCCAAGGAGGTTTTTTACATTTTAACTGATTTGAGAAAGACTCATGATCAAAAACATCTGGATCCAGTTAATTCAAGTGCGGTTTCATTGAGAGCCTTGACGGAGGTATGCATTCTCTTACTGCCATTCTAGTTAGGATTGGATGAAAACTAGAGTATGGTAGAATTGTCCAAAAGGGAAAATTAAGAGAGGGCAACGAAAAGAGGGGGGGGAAGGGTGCAGGAGGTATAGAGAAAAGAAAGGTGACAGATAGAAAAAGTTCGGAAAGAAAAACGAGAGAGAGAAACAAAGACCTGACGGACAAAGAGAAGGAGGAGGGGGTGAAAATTGAGGGAGGGGGTAACTACAAATAGCTAGGGGCAGCTGTTTCTTCTTCAGTGCTTCTTCTCTGCTGCAGCCCTCATCAGGCCCAACGCGTCCTCCAACATGGCCTCCTACAGCTCCTCCGCCCAAACCGCCTCCTCCTACCGCCGCACCTTTGGCCAAGGCACCTACGCCTCACCCTCCCTCAACCGCTCATTTTTGGGCCAGAGCGGTGGTGCCGGGGGCCACGCCACCTCAAGGGTCTACGAGGTGACCCGGAACAAGTCGGCGCCCGCTTACCGCGTCTCCTCCAGCTACTATGGCGGGCCGGTGGCAGCGTCAAGGGCCTCCATGTCCCGCTCCCACGCCGGCATGGGCGAGACGCTGGACTTCAGCCTGGCCGACGCCCTTAACCAAGAGTTCCTGACCACGCGGACCAACGAGAAGGTCGAGCTGCAGCACCTGAACGACCGCTTCGCCAGCTACATCGAGAAGGTGCGCTTCCTGGAGCAGCAGAACCAGGCGCTGGCGGTGGAGGTGGAGCGCTTGCGCGGCCGCGAGCCCACACGCATCGCCGACCTGTACGAGGAGGAGATGAGCGAGCTGAGGAGGCAGGTGGAGATGGTGACCAATCAGAGGTCTCGCGTGGAGGTGGAGCGGGACAACATGGTGGATGACCTGGACAAGCTCAGAAACAGGTGGGAGGGGCAAGTAGGGGTGTGTATGTTTCTTTAAGAAGAGGTGTGAACTCATTTTTGTTACCAGTGGACATCATGGGGACCAGAGCTCAGTTCTAATGGGGCAAAACATCATTTCTGAGGTCCTGGTTAAGGTTAGGGGTCAGATGTAAATTGTGTTTAAGTTAAGGTTAGGGTAAGGCATGTATTGGTCATGGTGAGGGTTTTGGTTAGGCTGTCAATGAATGATGCTTCTGTTGCAAGGTCACCAGTGTGTGTAAGAAAGTGTGTGCATGCTGTTGTGTCAATGCACCTTCTGCAGTCATATGCACGTGCAGAATGTGTGTGTGTGTGTGTCTGTGTGTGGGGGGGGTCCAGGTATTACTCATGTCTGTTTACAGAGTCACAATATGACTTGTCTTCCTCACTGGGACAAAAAGGATGTCCCCATAAGGGAAATCATGAAACTCTCAGGTGAAGACATGTTTTAAGGTTAGTTTTAGGTTTAGATGTAGCTTAGGTTTAAGCTTAGTGTCAGGTTAAGGGTTGGGTTTGGGCAAGTTACAGTTAGAGGTTAGAGTAAATCCATGTAAGTCAATGGAATGTTAAAAGGGGAAAGTTAAACACTTCAAAACAAATCCTGTACAAGCAAACCTGGATATATCCCTGTGTATCTCTGCTGATTCACACTTCACCACATGAGGGTGAAGACGTACGGAGGGGTGGGTGGATGAATGTGACGACACACAAACGTGTGTGTAATATCACGTCTGCTCTGTGTGGGAGATGAGTGAGTCTCAGCCGGAGGTGTTGCCTTCTGTTTGTTGTGGTTACGCAAAAGAGGTTTTAAACCCGGATGACAGATTTCGTTTTTAAAGGAGGCATGACAGGGGTTTTGTGCATTTTATTTGTAACATGCAGATAAGGGTTGTTTTCCAGAGGGATTATTGTGAGGATTATTGATATGTAGCAGCTCTACAAACTCCAGCGTTCAATTTTAATTTGAGAGACGAATAAAAAAAAGTTAATTAATAAAGACCATCAAAAATATACATTATCCTATATGCAATACTGCATATATGCACAAAATGAAAATGTCTGCGATGAAATGAGGAATAAGACATTAATGAATGAATGTTTTTAAAACATGATAGTGGAAAATAAGTAAATGCATTCACTCTAGTACCGGGCTTTGTATTTATTTTAGAGATTCTTAACTACCAGTACTACTACTCCTATAAATAATACACCTCTCTGCATATTTACTGAGTTTTTCTACTGGCTGGAAGTTCTCTTTCCGGCAATACTTCTCCTTTCATGTTTAATTTGCAGTAACACAATTCATATACAACATGTATAAATATATCAAGTTGAGGTGTGTTACTTCTACTACTCTTTTTACAGGTATATTGTATGTTTTTTTAAATGTATAGCAAGATGTGAATTCTTTGGAAATTCTGGATCTATAAATATATCAGTGTTTAACAGCTTAAATTTAGACATGACAAGGAACTTGAGATGATGCTGAGAAAGAAACAAGTTGGATCTGTTCAGTCCTAAGACAGAAAAGTGAACATGGGATTCGTTATCTAAAATATATATTGTGTGTGTGTGTGTGTGTGTATGTGTGTGTGTGTGTGTGTGTGTGTGTGTGTGTGTGTGTGTGTGTGTGTGTGTGTGTTACTGCACGAGTCTGACCAAAGTTAGACCTCATCACACTCCCTCTCCCACACACACATGTTTACAATGTCCTCTTCTATAAAAGGAGAGGAAAGTCCTCAGCCATATCTGAAGGATCTCTAATCATCTGTCTTTTCTCTTTCTCTCTCTGTGGTTTACATTTGAAGTGTCACTTTTATAAGGATTCGGAGGGAGGACAGAGCTACTGCGATTCAAATAAAATCTAAAACATTCACTGGCAGGTCCCTCATGTGGGATTTCACTCCGACTAAAAACAAATTAAAATAAAACGTAGCTGCTGCTTTATCTTCTTTTACCGCTGTCGGGATTTTGTGCAGAGCTTGTTTTATTCTCTAACGTTAAATGCAGTGGCTGCACTTTTGATTTAAAGATGCTTTTTGTGGTGTAATAAATAAAATGAGCACTTAAGAGGATTACAATAGCATCTGGTTTTGCTTGGGAGCTTTTGTTCCATGAATAAAAGCGCTGTTGGCTTTTGTCTGTTGCATTTTGGTCCAGATGTTTTACAGGGAAAATCTTTTTTTTCCAAATATATCATAAGAAGCATTAGTTGTGAACTGTAAATGGGAATCTGGACTGTAGCTACAACTGGTCACAGCGAGGTCATCTTACTGGTGTTTTTCAGGATAATTCCAGTATTTTAATGACATATATATATGTGTCAAGATGATTAAGGCACCAAAAATGACTCAAAATTTAAAATATACAGTAAAGGAGAAGTTCATTTCAGAGGAATTTCCCTGAAAGAGCTGCTCCATGGAAATGGATGCTGTAGGAAAATGTCTCTAAACATCTAACTTAAATAAATTATGAAAAATACAAGCATCTTATGAGGAGATGGAGGCACTTTCAGTCATGGCCTCAGCCACTGATGGTGATCACTGAATTATTGATCTAATCTTGCTCTCTAACACATCTGCATCACCTCCTCCAGACTCCACGAGGAGATGCTCCAGAAAGAGGACGCAGAAAACAACCTGGCTGCTTTCAGAGCGGTGAGTCCAGACTATCTGGCGTATGATTAAAACCGGAGAAGATGTAAGTATTTGGATTGTTCATTTACAACTGCAAACATGACTGATTTACCAAACCTGCACAGGATGTGGACGCTGCCACTCTGGCTCGTCTGGACCTGGAGAGACGCATCGAGACGCTGCAGGAGGAGATTGCCTTCCTCAAGAAGATCCACGAAGAGGTTCCCTTTCATTTTCTGTCATATTTCAGTACTTATTAGGAGAATCAGAAACCGAATCTGAGTGAGATACTTGATCATTAAAGGATCCTCCTCCTGCAGGAGATCCGTGAGCTGCAGACCCAGATGCAGGAAACCCAGGTCCAAATCCAGATGGACATGTCCAAACCGGACCTGACGGCGGCACTGAGGGACATCAGAGCACAGTACGAAGGCATCGCCGCCAAGAACATCTCAGAGGCCGAAGACTGGTATAAGTCCAAGGTGAGAGAGAGAGACAGATGTTTTATTATGGTTTATTTAATCAGCAGTTGTTACCCTTTGCCCCAGATTTTGAGATTTGTCTTTAGCCATTCAGTTTTATTCCTGATCGCAAACCCTCGGCTCTGAGCTGGGAACACTGGTCAGAGAAGGTGCAGCCATCTGCAGCAGTTGCACGTGAACTTTGACCTTTGACCTTTGGCCCTGCAGGTGTCTGACCTGAACCAGGCGGTGAGTAAGAACAACGACGCACTGAAGACGGCCCGTCAGGAGACCATGGAGTTCAGACACCAGATCCAGTCCTACACCTGTGAGATCGACTCGCTCAAAGGCACCGTACGTCCCCCATCTCTCTCTCTCACACACACACATAAACACACACACACACAAAGTAAAGATCTACCTCTTCTCACCACCAATCCAGAACGAGTCCCTTATGAGGCAGATGAGGGACATGGAGGAGCGTCATGGACGCGACGCCGGCGGCTTCCAGGACAACGTCGAGCGGCTGGAGGCGGAGATCGCCAACATGAAGGACGAGATGGCGCGCCACCTCCGCGAGTACCAGGACCTGCTCAACATCAAGATGGCGCTGGATGTGGAGATCGCCACCTACAGGAAGCTGCTGGAAGGAGAGGAGAGCAGGTGATGCGGGTTTTATTAAGAAAATTCGAAACCTAGGTCCAAAACGACCTTCCTATGGGGGTGCAACATTTTGTAGTATCACTTTGTATACAGATAAATGTAGAATATTTGTGATTTAGTTTAGTTTTAAGGACACTTAATTTGTTATTGGTAATAATAATTAAAAAGTGAGTCTAAAATTGATGTCACATTTTCCATTCCGGCAGAATTGCCTTGCCTGTGCAGAGCTACTCCACCCTGAGCTACCGAGGTACGATCCCATCCACTGTTACCTGAATGCACCATTGTCTGACCAACATTTGTATATAATTAAAAAAATCAGAACAAAAAATAAGCTTTAAACCCAAACTGTAGGTAATGATCTGGGGAATATTTATATTAATAGTAGAACTGATGATATTAACAATGACTTTTTTTCGGATTGTACAGAGACCAGCCCTGAACACCAGCCGCGGGCCACTGAGATGCATTCAAAGAAAACTGTTCTCATCAAGACCATCGAGACCCGAGATGGAGAGGTGGAGCATGCGCAGGCAGACACACACACACACACACACACTCACACACAAACACACACAAACACACACACGCCTCATATTGACTTGTTTTGTCAATTTGTTCTGATCCTAATGAACCAATGGGTTTACATCTACATAGATCTGTCGTCAGACTGGGTCACTGCCCTCCAAATCGTCACCTTTTTTCCATTTGTCCTCATTAGGTAACATTTTTTATAGTAAAGGGTGACATTGTCTCAGAAAGTAGAAGATTGAATAGCACGAGACATTTTCAAGCAAATTCTAACATTTGTATTGAGTCACAGGCTTTCAAAACGTATCTTTAAGGACTCAGCTTAGTTACACTGTGTCCTTTTTTTTATCATTTCATCCAGGAGGTATTTTGCAAGTAAACACAACGTAACAACTAGTTGAGCCAAAGGGACGTGCAAATATCCTCGTCCCACCCGAGTGGAAAATCACTGCACCCACAGTTTCCTTGGAAAAAAAAACACATTCCGGGCATGTTGTGACGAGCTGAGACTGCAATTTTATCAGCAAAAAAATTGACACTGTTACGCTTTGCCAATGTGCAGCTCTGCTGACTGTGCTGAATTATGGCATGCTGTTATTTTTAAATCACACCTCTTGCAAATGAAAAAGGAAAAACACAGATGTTTCCATTCACATTTGAGTCCTAAACACCTTATTTTCTTAGGACAAGAAACACACTAACATAAATCAATTTAATTTAATTTCTTTCTAGAAATGTTTGCCTCTTGTTCTGATAAGTGCTATCAAAAATATGTTTTATTCTTAGTTTCTTGACATCATTAACATTATTCAGACAAAAAATTAGAAATAACTTAAGAAAGTGGATAAAGCACAGATATGATACAATAGAGAAAAGACTACAGGGAAAATACCATAAGTCTAATATATATATCACATAAAATTAATAACATTTACAATCTCTAGATTCCTCTGACATGCATCACTGAACTATAGCACACAACAAAAATACCTACAAACAAGTCTTTGGTTGTTAAAGATTTTTACAGTTCCTTTGAAATACACATAGTTGGTTCTACATGCAACTGTAATATTATACTGTTTTTGCAGCTCAGATAAGAAAAAAAGATCCACATACCTGAAATGTTCCTGGAGCTGTTTCACCATCATCAACATTTAGTTTAAATTTGTTCAACCTGTGAGCAGCAGGTGGCTCGCCAGGGTTTCGTTGTGCAAGTGAACGCACCACACACTCAAGACCTGCTCAGACTTGGCTCATAATATGGATTCTAAAGGGATTTGCACTTCCCAATAAATCTGCTATTAAGATTCTCACTCTGACCGCTGTGTTTCCCGCCTCGCAGGTCGTCAGCGAGTCGACGCAGCACCAGCACGACATCATGTAACCGTCTGCAGAACCGAAGAAGAGTTGAAACCAAAGAAAAAACCTACAATTCTGTCCCTCCCTGAGATGGACAGATGAAGATAACAAAAAAAAGATGTGCAAATAAAACTATATGGAACAAGACTCTACAAAGTCATCAGTATGACATGTACTGTTGTGGTCTGAGAGTTAATTCAATATGTGAATTTAAGCAGGTTGGTGGTATTAAGTTTATCAGGGGATATTTATGTGGGCTTACTGGTTTAGTTAAGCTGCCTACATACATGTGTGTAGCTACGGCTGCAAAGGCTGTGTTTAATATATTATTTTCTTTAATTTACTGATAACCCAGAATATATTAGACCTGTTGTTGACCTCGAAAGAAGAAAAACTAAGAGTTTGCTACAGTAAAATCAGTAAAAAGGAGTCTACAGATTAAAAAATGACTTGATAAGATTTTCACTTTGTGTTAAATGTCACAGAAAATTGATAATTCACTGCAGACGAGTAAATCTTCTATTGCAGCATCTCAACTTAACACCATTTTGGTCGTAAAAGTGTGCAGATAAATCGCCGCCCACATCAAAAAACGCAGTTAAGTTCACCGATCCTCTCTCCGCACACGATTCACCCTCTGGTTTCCTGTTTGTCAAGGTCAGAGTCACCGGTTTCGTCCAATCAGGAGCGTGATGAGAACGAGGTGCTGCCGCATGTGCCTGTGTTCATCAAGGAGATGCAGGGAGGACAGATAAAAAAAAGAAGGAGATGGAGGAGGAGATTAAAAGATGTCTGGAGATGAAGAGATAGAAAGGGGTGGTTGTGCGAGGTAGAAAAGAGTCAGATAAAGAGAGAGAGAGAGAGAGTGGCTGGGGGGGTGGGGGGGGGGCTGTTAGCACGAGCCAACGTCCTCTTGTGACTTTCAAGTAATATTCGCTAATAAAAGAAAAGTGGATTCCTGCTACAGCTGAGTGTGTGTCCTTGTGTTAAAAGACGATTCTCACACAGTGATGGTATACAGGCCCATAGGAACACATGCTTTATTAATCATAATAGTCAATTTAAAAAAAGCATGGCGTTACTGGCCTACAGTGATGACATTGCACGCTCCTTTACAGAAATAAATAAATCAGCAAATAAATACATCCCACTGGAAATGTCTCCATTAAATCAGACGCCTAAGAGAAGAAATAAAAACTGTTGAGAATGATAAAAGGGTAAAAAAAAAAAAAAAAACATTATTAAGTGCTGTACATGTTTCATATCGATGCACATGAAGGGGCGGAGGGTGGGAGGAGCCAAAACGAAGCCACGCACGGCGGAACGGGGGGGCCGGGATGGATCAGTCGAGATCATGCATTTCCGACAGTGGAAGAAGAATACACCGTCCATTCACCCCCCCCACCCCCCTGCCATTCCCAGCACATTTGTTTGCATTTTCCTTCCACACAAAAAAAAAAAAAATAAGATAAAAGGCGCTGACAGAGTATTCACATTTTTCACATGTTGACAAAAATAAGATGCGTCAAGAAACAAGAAAAGAAGAAAATCAATGCACGTGATGGGAGGAGTCGTTGGTGCAAGAAAAAGTTGGTATGGCCACTAGTCCACTTTTTTTGTTTCAGACGCTTGATGCCTTGATTACACTGACACCTCAGCGTGGTCTGGTTTTAATAAAGGTGCGTTTAAAGTTTTAATCACGATTTAAAAATCACCCAAATCTGACGATTTCAAAAAAGTAAACAACAATGACAAAAATGGTCACATTTTGTCGGGACATTTGCAAGTTCTGTTTTATCAAATGTGGATATATATTCATATGGTGGCAGATGATGGAAAGAGTGAAACACATCTACAGTTACAACAATATTGTGGAATAGAACATAATATAACCCAATTACTGTTTTCAATTACAAGTTTCTGTTTTTGCCCACAGCCAATCAAATTGCAGCACTGATCCTGACAGTCATCATTATGGAAAAATAAATGAAACCTTACATCCCTTATTTCTGTCAAGCAAACGCCTAAGGACATACATACCATATATATATCTATTATAATTTCAACGAAAGAGCTTGGAGACCTACGTTTGAAACTGTTTACACAACGACAGATGGTGGAAAGACTGAAACTTATCTTCCATCTATTCTTATGGGATAAAAACACTACTACTAATCTCTTGGAGAGCCACAAGTTGGCACTGCAGTGATAAAATTCAAAATGTAAACTAATCACAGAAATATGTTCCTTTCTGCACTCGAAAAATCTTGGTAATCTTTTTTCCGTATGTGTGAGTCTCACGAGGTGTCAGTGTAAATATGGCTTTTTGTCTGTCAGCTGGAAGCAAATCCTCCTCGTATGTCCAGGCATCTGTGAAGACGGCAAGCAACAACTCCCCTTCATTATTGTCTACCCTGCTTGTTGTAACTCCATGGCTACTACCCCCCCACCCCAGCCCACCCTCTTAAAAAAATCATTCTGTGATCACATTTAATGCAAAAACAAACCATCGATGGGAGATCTGCCAGAAACCCCCCTCCTACTGATTGGTACAGTCCCAGGAGGGGCAAGGCACCCGTTTAAACAGATCCCCCCCGCCTCCGGGGAGAAGAGTGACGCTTGAAGTCGTGTATCGTCCAGCACCAATGGGGATGAAGGGTTTCCCTTCTTTAAAAACGACAGCGAAGACGTCTCTTCCCATTTGAAAGAGGATTTTCTTTAAGTCCAGATGGCACAGAAAGCAAGGGCCCTTACTTCCCTTTTTATAGATAATCTTCATTGGGCGTTTAAGATGCCTACAGGCTGAGGAACGTGGTTACTTCTGCCGCATCAGCTGAAAAGTGACGGCAGCAGTAGAACAGCACGCTGAATGAGGGCAAAGTTGTGTTTGAATCTTTCGTACGATGCCCGATGTTGGAACCTGAGGCGGGTTTGCACTCTACTCTGATCCCTGATCTGGTTCGACTTGCGATGGTGACAGACAGGTCGGGGTCTCAGCATCAACCCCCTCAAGAGTGTATCCGCGGTGTGTGTTTTTTGTGTAAGTGCATGCATGCATTTGTGCATTTGAATCTACCGAGAGACAGCTATAAGAGGTCGGATCAAACCTCTGCACCACACTGACGGCTCCAGCAGGTGTACACAAGGGGAGTGGAGCTTTAGAACCTAACATCTAATCAATAAAGAGTCAAATATGTTCACATTTGGGGGGAAATCCAGCCCTAAACATATCTTCATCCGCTTAAGAGTGAGGCTAAACCCAGATTGTATTTAGCCCAGAATATTTGCATTTAAACCTAGTGGTGGTTCGTGATTACCCCCAGGTGGGTGGTGATTTTAGAGTCATACGTCTCCCTGGTTCGTGGTGTGTTCAGGCCTCTGTGAGTCGGAGAAGTGGTCAGGCCCTTAGCGAGGGTCCCGCTGCTCCGCTGAGGGGAGTCGTGGAGCTGCAGTCGTAGCCCAGGTCCACCACGGCATGGGGTCCAATAACCAGCCGTCCCGGGAAGGGCTGCGCCTGCACCTGCCGGTCTCGGAAACTCTGGATGTAGCTCTGCGAAAATGACAGATTTGTTTAAAACTAAATGGAGAAAAAAACATGCAATTCGTTGGCCGGGACAACAAACGGAGAAAGCTTCTCACCGGCGAGAGGACGTCCGTGTCGTAGCGGCGGATGGGGTTTGGTTTGCGACGGTAGGCGGGCTCAGAGACTTGCTTGGCCGGGTTTTGATGGTGGGAGGAGGCGCCATGCTGCTGCTTCTTCTTCTTCTTGCTGCGGTAGCGGTCGTCGCGCTGACGAATCCGCATCACCTGCATCCTCCTCTGCTGCCGGCTGATGATCACTGGGGAGCAAAGGGGAAAACGGCGGTGAGGAGACACTAAGGGCTTATGTGATGCTTTGCTTTACATGGGGTGAAGAAGTAAACGGAGGCAGCCCGGAAAAACAACTAGTTTAAGAGAGATAAACTACTGGTTTTCCTCACCCTTGGTATGGGAGTATCCCTCAGCGGTCACCTTCCACTGGACCATGACACCCAGCAGGGTGAGGGCAGGCCACACCCCGAGCACCACCCACGTCAGCCAGCACACAGGTTTGCCAGGTGCTGCTTTCAGCCGCTCGTACATGTACAGCACCAGGGCGAAGAGCTCTATGAAGTAGTCCAACGCCACCGTGATCACTGCTGCACCGAACATCGCGGTGGACAGCGTGGTAAAGAGGCGCTGCCACTGCAGAGTGAGCACGGCGAACAGCATGCCCAGGCCAAGCAGCACGCCAAGGGGCACCCAGACGGAACGCGGCGGGCTGTCGGACAGCTCCTCCAGGCCGACCAGGGTGGCCACGGCTACCAGCAAGCCCAGCAGCAGGCCCACCATAAAGAGGCCCACGCTGCGGACCAGCATGGTGACCAGGCCGCAGAGCGTGCCGATGCCCAGGCCGATGCCCACCGAGGCCTCCACGCTCAGCTGGGTGTCCAGCACGCGCTCCTTGTAGCAGAGCATGAAGATGACGACAGAGCCGAACATCAGGCCCGTCAGGAACATCACGGCTTTGAAGCAGCGATAGCCTGAAAGTAGAGGAGGAAACATATGACACAACATCTCTGAGGCAGGGGTTCAAACTTACAGGAATGTTCCAGTTCAACTTTCCAACTTACCAAAGAAGCAAAAAATGATGCCGAAAAGACAGCACATAGAGCAGACAACACAGGGGACCACCTTGTAGCGGCCGGCGGTGTCCTCGCAGCCATCCAGCCGCTCGGGGGTCAGCTTCTGGAAGGGCTGGTCCAGCAGCGTATCCAGGGTGGTCGACATGGCGATGAGGAGGAGAGGGAGGGAGGTGAGGGAGATGGAGGTAAAGAGGTGATCAGGTGGGAGGCGAGGGGCAGGGAAGGCTATGGAACACTGCCCAGGTGCATGGTTTTATCTGCGGATAGAAAAGAGAAGAGATGACAACAAAAGTTAGACAAACAAGTGTTATTTCAATTAAAGGGCCAAAATCGTATGTCATGTTCGATGTAAGTGATTATTGCATGTTGATTCCCAGAATTCAAACCGAAAACTCGTAGGTTTTTACCATATTATTTGAAAAATCCAGGCCAAGTCCAATTGATTTCAATATAATGAGATAAACCACAAACAAGCAAAACCACTGGCATGATCCAAAAAGATCAGCATCAGCGCCAAAGTGGCTTTCAAATTTGAAGCAGTATTATAACCAGATTTTTGCTTTGTGTCCACATACACACACAAACACACACATGCACACAGTTTGGCTTCCCCCCCGCCCGGCAGTATCAGTGGATAATAATAGCTCAGATGACAGTGGGTGTTTGAGCAGGGTGGACGAGGGCAATCAGAGCTGTGTGCTCTCCCTGGGTTGAAGGGGAGGACGTTGACAGTAATGATGTATGTAAAGCTCCTTTTATTCTAGTATGATGACAAACTATTTACATCTGATCTGTGCCAAAATTGAATGGGTTCTTTCTTGGGACCTATAAGACAAATATTATATAAAAAGAAACCTGATTAGATTTTCTCGTATGTTTCAGATTCCTGAAACTTTTCCAGGATTTTCATGAGCTCTAGAAACACTGATGAGGAGGAAAAGTGCAGGAAATGTAGGAATGTTACAGCTAGTGCAATTAAAAGGGAGAAGAATTGATCATTTGCAGAACTGAAGCAGGAAAAAAAAAAAAAAAACTGTGTCCCCTCATTCCCACACCTCCTCCCCCTGCGGTTGCTTTTGTTCTCTCCATCTCAGGGTGAGTTCAGTCCAACTGGGGAACATTTCTGGGTCAGAGGTGCTTACGCAACTTTAGTCTGGAGTCTCCGATATTCATGATATCCCCTGACCCCTTCCTGCTTTCCTTTGTCCTCCTTTTGAATCCTGAATCCTTCCTACCTCCCTTCAGCACCTCTTCACTTTCATCACTCACCCCCCCCCCCCCTTCAGCCTCTACCTAATTACACCCCTCGAGGGTTGGGTCAGTAAGGAGTACATTAATATTTGTTTGTGTTATGCAGGAGGTTGAAAGTGGTCTGAAAGAACAAGCATGTCTGGCTTCTCCCTTTCCTGCAGGGAAGGTGGTTTTAAAAAAGGCTGGAACAGATGCAGCTGGGAGCCGGAGTCGACCCGACGTGACCTCGAGCCGGGACAAAGTCCGCCGCACTCTGACGGTGAAAGATCTAAGACAAAAAGGTTGATGAAAGCGTACAAATTGGCCTTAATTACGACTAAAGCAAGTGTGTGTGTGTGTGTGTGTCTAACATCGAGGTGCTGCTGCATTTGAAAGGAGCGATAACAGAAACAGTCAGGGATGAATGATAAAGCCCAAAATGTCATTAACCCAGACACACACACACACACAAAGTCTAAAATAGCTTGCATATAGAAACACAATCACAATCACCACACCCACACACACTCTATCAACATTTTAATCCCCATATTCATCCAAACATGTCATATTAATAATCATCTTTCTGTGGAGGATTAGTAGGTTACAACTGGGTGACCCTGTTTGTGTGCGTGCACGTGTGCGTACGCGCGTGCATGTGTGTGTCCTGCAGAATTAAGCTGTTTCCTAGTCCCGCAGATCAAAATGTGCAGTTCTTATGTTTGCAGACGGATCATCCTCTGTTAGAAAAACACACACACACACAGACAAAATAAACAAGAGTGGAGCTTCTTCCTCAGCGTTCCGAATCCGCAGCAACAACAACAACCCTCTCCTCCTGTTACCCCGCTTCCTGTCTGTTGCCGTGACAACCTCGGCATACTGACAGACAGTCGGTAGTCGAGCCTGGTCCAGGGCTCGGCCAATGGAAGAGGAGCTTAAACTCCCATAGCAACAGTGTTAGAGCCAATCAATGACCTTGCCTGTTCCCTCTATGAATGTATTCATATAAATGTGTGTGTTATAAAAGCAGGTTCTCCTGCTATAGAAACCCTCCTCTCAAATCTATATCAAATGACACACACACAGAGTCATCATCATCATAACACATCAGGACAAAAGCTTATCAAATCCACACTGATGTCCTCAGAATGTTAAGTCAGTCAAAATAATCAAAACAGTGAAGTTATTTAAATGCAAAAAGTAAGAAAATCTTTTGGATAAATGAAAAAATAAGTTGAGTTAAAAATGTAGGTAGAAACAAATTTTAAAAATGTTTGCACAAATGATCTAAATGTGCCAGTAATAATAACAATAATAACTTTATTTGTATAGCACTTATCTAAACGAGGTTACAAAGTGCTTCACACAAAAGTCAATGGCAAAATGAAGAATCGATTGTGATAAAAGTATTCTGTTAAGCAAGTGGTTTGCAAATGTGCATGAGACGGATGCAGCTCGGTTACAGAAATAATAACTAAGTAAATCAACACGTTTCTTCATTGATATGATAAATGAAGAAACTGATCTGTCCCAAAGGCAAAATGAAACACTAGATTTACTCTGTATACATCAGATCATCTGAATTGGGTGCAAAGAGCCTCCTTGTCTCTGTGTAATAAAAGTATTTTGCGTCGCTAACTGGGATCGATCCCACTCCTCATATTGGCTCAGCAAAGAAAACCTCCAAACAATCAGTTCCTAGTCTAGACAAAAACAAAACAGAAGGAAAAGGCAGTTTAAAAGAGTTCAAACTGTTTGTGGCTCACTCGATAAGACCCAGACACACTGACACAGATGTGCAGGCATTTTCAACTCTGTGACGGGAAGACAGCAAAGCTTTTTCATGAATAAAGGAAACTGTTTCTATTAATACACAGAGTACACAGCGTGGCTGAGGAGCAACACGCTGCATCAGGTCTGACCTGCACCCTGGAGTCCAGACAACAGCTCAGCTTCTTTTTACTTCCCTAAAGTTTTTTGCCATTAATTCCAACCGAGTAGATCTGATCTGGCATAAAAGTGACTGCTGACTGGTTTTAAGAGCATAATAAATTTCACATTGACACATTGGGAGAATCGTGTTTCTTGGTGAAGGAGCTGACAGCAAAGTGTTTTGTCTGAAAGGATGATGTGTTCAAACGCCTGCAGGAAACTGTGCCGTCCAGCAGTTGTGAGGCGTTTTCAAATGCTGTGTTTTGTCACAGAAGATCCAACAGATGACGGGAAATAAAGAGGAAGTTCCCACCGAAACTGACAAACACAAGAAAAGGACAAGACAAGGGCGTCAACTTCTGTTATATCCAACGCAAAACAACAGGCCAATGTCTAGATCCTCAACCATCCTACACCCTCAGTGCTGATCACCTCCTGGTGGCTGGCTGCAGACTCCTCCATGTTGGTGGATGGGACATTCACACAAGAATCCGATGTATTTTGGCACGAGGAAGCAGAGACACGTCGTCCAGCTTTATTTACAGTCCATCTCATACTCAGCTTGCAAGATTTTAAAACTCCACTGAGTTAACATTCATTCACTAGGAGTAAAAAAAGAAGGAATTCTGTTTTTGCTGCGCAACGAAGGTGGGCGACATGATTCACTTTGCATCTTAATGAGCTACGATCGACAGAGACGTCTGGGTCGGATCATTTCTTCAAACATGTTGAAACGTTAAAAGAATTCCTTCCTCCTTCTCTTTAACCTCGACTGTAGATTAAGACTTCATCTGAGAAGTGTCGTTTTCTGTCTCACTTTGAGGATCTCTCTCGTCTCATTTTTTAACACCACAGTATTTTCTGTGTAGTTTTGATAACCCTGTGACTCATGAAATCTGCTTCACGACGTGTTTATTCAACAAAATATATTTTTGTTCCAATCTCTCCTCCTCTGCGTCTGTTTCAAGCTTTTCTACAGAGACACAAAGAGCAAGAAACATATTTGCCAACTTCACAGGTTTTGTGCTGCCATACTTTCAAGTGATAACCTGTATATTTTCAATAATCCTTCTCACAAATTGGCAGTATTTATTTATAAAGCTATAAACTTCCTCGAGCAACATGAAAAGATATAAGATTCTAAAAATAATTTAAGCTACAAGTCAATTTGATTTGAAATCTATCAACAGTTTTTGCAGTGTGGTGTTTCAGTGGTGTTGGTTTGTGTCCGACACCCAGCTGTGTTAATCCATGGAGTCGGAGGGTCAGATGGTTTTTGCCATGGCGACTCTCTGACGGAACTCATCTGTCGTACAGCTTCAGCCAATGGGAGCATTGGACACAAACCCCAGAGATCTCATCAGCAACTGTCTGGCCAGACATATGTTCACTAAGTTCACTACTAACGTTTGGCCAACAATGTCAGAAAGAGTTCTCGCCTGGAACACTACAACCATGGTCTTTATTTTCCTGCTCAAGAAATAACACAATCAATCCAAAAAGGTTGAGAATAAATTGATCGTTTCTTGTTACTTATTTTTCACTCAAGGCCTGGATGTCTGCAGGCCACAGGAAGTCTAGAACTACAGGATAACTCGATGGAGCTGCGGTTTATGATAAGAAATTCCCTGAAGCCAGACTTGAGATATCGTGTTCAAATGGACCAAAAATATGTTTTCCGTAGCCAAAAAAAGGCAGAATGATGAAAGGAAGGGATTGGAATAAAAGAATAAAAAAAGAGAGGAGGGAGGGAGGGAAGAAAGGAAGACACTCCTAAATAAACTGACACTTCGACAATAACTTGAAAAGTAAACTGACAACAGCTCAGCTCTTGTAGTCTTGGGCGGGAGGGTAAAACTGAAAAAGGGGAGATAAAAATGAAAGAGAAGTGTAAAGAAAAGAAAAGAAAGATGCTACGTTACCTAACGCTTCAGCTGCTTTCCAGATCACTTTGCATTGGCAACGATTCCCCGTGATTCAAAACCATTGAATCACAGGCACAAAGCTCCGTGTGTTTACAAACAGGTGCAACATGGGAAAAAAGACTGCAGGTGCACGGATGAATGAAAATAAACTCTGCTCGCGTTCGTAAAATAAGAGACGACTTCTTTAGAATTTAAAAAGCAGATTGTGGCTGATTCCTTCACATAAACAATTTTCCTCAGGTTAAATGTGTGAGAAAATATTCAAGTTCTGCTTTTTAACACTCTTAAAGTAACAATTACCTCCAGTTGACTTGGAAACTAAATCATTTATAGCCCTGTTTCAATATCTTATAGATAGACCAAAAACCATAAATGAGAATCTTATCAGCAGATTGAACAATATGTAAAATCGCCTCACACAAAATATGACTCATTTCATCTATGAGCACATACATAAAAGTTGGATATTAGAGTGCAAAATCACAATAATATAACTAACACACAAGCTAATTAAAATTATATTTAGAGCATTAAGTTATAATATTTCCCAAGCCCTACATCGAGAGTATCCCAGTTTACCCACTATCTTAAAGACTTGGTGACAAAAGTACTCTGTGATGTTAAGTCATTAAGTTCCACCACCTCCTCGCTCCATCACTGACCTGAGAAATCTGCCCGTCTGACCGAGGCAGCGGCATGTGCTCATCCTTAGCCTCTACCCTCGTTTTGCGAGTGTGTGTGTGTGTGTGTGTGTGTGTGTGTGTGTGTGTGTGTGTGTGTGTGTGTGTGTGTGTGTGTGTGCGCGACCGGTGGCGGTTTAATGAGAAAATGAGCCGGAGCACATGACGCAGAGCGACAGACCTCTCTCTGTCTCCCAGCATCATGCATGAGCCGTCCAAAGGTAACAGGCTGGTGGGCGAGCTGCCAGAAACAAGGGGACGCTTCGCGATGAGCTCAGAGCGAGCTGCCGATGTCCTGTCGCTCGCAACGGAAGGAAGACCAAATGTGTTGCCGGTGTACATGTCGTCTTCCGGGGGAGAGAGAGAGAGAGGGAGAGAGGGACTGCTGTCGTCACTCGCCCCTGCCGATAACCTGGCACGCCAACCGCCATTCCTCTGCACATGTCAATCAATACTGGATGGGGTTGCTGTGGAAACGTGACTGCGTGGGAAGAGGATGTGGCGGATGGCAGCAGGATCATGACATGTGCTTTGAGCGTTGTGTGTGTGTTTGTGAGTGTGTGATGTGTCTCATTCAGACAGAAACAAAAGGCAGGTCAGATGGGTCAGGACATGACAGGACAGAAGAGGACAGCTCTCGACAATGTTGACGTTGAGACGGAGGAGTGTTGGGAATAAAAACCAATTCAGAAAAAAGCATCAGTCACATATTTTTCTTTCATCCTCACCTCAAAAAAAAGACACAATAAATACTACTACTCAAGATTTAAGGTTTCTTGTGCTGCAACACAAATTACTCGTGGAAAAAAGACAATAGCAGCAACAAATAAATGCAAATTCTTCTACTCTTCGCTTGTTCGTTCCTCTTTTTAAGTGAGTTCCACAACGAGGTTGCCCCAAATATTTTTTACATTGCTGTTGTTCCTTTCTGTTTGCAAATCAAGCAGAATTTCAATATATTTAGAAAGCAGAGGAAGAATATTGAATAGATGCTGAGGACGTTTTTTTCAGAACTGAACAAAAGCCTCTGGTTTTAAAATTCTAACGACATCCAGATCTGAATGACCACCAGATCGTTATTCCTTAATACAGTCGAACAGGGACAACACTTGTCCAGATGAAGATTATTTGCAGCGCTCGTTGCCTCTCACCCACGAACACCGGCACGACTCTGCAAGGATTAGGCACGACCGCAGGACGTCAAGAGGCCGAGGCGTCCTCACACCTCCTCAGCCGCTCGCTGAGCAGGTTACATAAGGCTGCGAATGGGAATGGGATGCTCCACTTTTCTGAAGACACGTGTGGCTGCTGTCACTTCCTCTGATTGGGCGGAATGTGAGGAATCCTAGGAGGAGGAGGAGGAGGAGGAAGACACTGAGGCCTTTGTCTGTGTCAGACGCCGTTTTTCACCCTGAGCCGATGAGTCTCGGGTCCTTTCCGACCATCGTGTTTCACCCGCAGGTTCCTCTCAGGTAGCATCAGACCTGCAGCAGCATGTTGGCCTTCTAGGAACTAAATGCATTTGTTTGTCTGCTTTTTCGGTGACGAGTCCCTCTTACATAACTGCCACCCTCTCACAATACAGACGCCTTCTTCATCCAGCTGCTCAGTATGACTGCACATTCCCCATCCAGATCACTTTGCATCTCCCTGTCCGCAGCACCGCCCGCCGCCCTGAGGGAGCCGCATCGGGAATATCAATGAAGTTTGTTCCCGAGGAGGAGAAACTAAAACACAGAGCGAGAGAAGCATCCAGTCTGTTAAGTCTGACACCGAAGGCTCAGCGCATAAAGAAAGATGATGCTCGTGAACATGACTGCTGCACTTTCCGAGAAAGGCAGAAACCATAAGTGCCAAACAAAGTGCTGGAGAGGAAGTGCAAAGCCCGGACAACCGATCCATCGCCAACCTCAAACCACCAATTTACCCCCAGGACTTCACTGTTATTGAAGCTCATTTAATCAGCCGTCTCAAATGTGAATGAATTATTCACGGTATTCACAGAATGTGTCACAAACTAATCAGAAACAACCTTCTGCTGACGTTTGCTTCTGAAACACCAAATAAAGCCGATCAATTAGAGTTAATTACACATAGACACATGATCTCATGATCGTCTCTGTTGTGCCGCTCCGGGGTTGATGGCTCAACCCGAGAACAGAGCAACAGCTAATCACATCAGTAAATAGGATTTCTTTACCCAGCGAATAGCTGGTATTTAAACGAGATGTGTGTCCAGATGCAATATCGAGTCACGATCAACAGAGCAGTGGAACATCTGATCAATACCGATGATAAATGTTGCAATTTATGGGTATGGATGCGCGCGAATCGAGGCCCTGGAAGGATGAAGGTTACATTAGGTAATACTAAATATCGGGATGTTAATGTGACGAAGTGCAATGACACTCGAGGGCTGCGTCGGGAAACTTGAAATAATACCCACAGAAATAACAACAAAACTGATTAAATAGAAATCTCCTTTCCTTTCATAAAGGATGTTCCCATGTTTCCCATGTTTCCCATGCTAAAGGAGATAAGTTAGGAAGCATTGAGGCTCCTTTCCTTATTATTTAGATAATATCCATCTTATTATGGCGGCAACTTTCCGCGGAAATACTTCCAGGTCATTTCACTCATTTAGGAAGGTTCCTAAGGAAAATGGACTATTCGAATGCACCAATGCTTTAGCTGCAGGAGAGAGGAAATATGGCGAAGGATGAAAACCTCAGGCATATGTGGACCAATGAGGAGTCTGTAGCATTCCTTGGATTTACATTTTTACAGCTTGACATAATGTTAATGTATTACTGACTTGCCTCCTCTGAAACTACAGACATTCACCATAGACTATATTTATAAATCCAACCAATCTACTAAAACAGGTTTTTCCTGAAATGAGCAGCAACGAGCCACAGACTCTTCTCTGCCTCTCTGCACCTGTCAGCTCCATCAACAGGCTCTGAATCCCTGAACAAACATCTGGCCCTCAGCAGCCTGCAGGCCTCGGCTCACTGTTTGACACCGTGCAGTAATTAGCTGGAGCCGGTGAGATCTGTCAACACTGCTGGACCCTGAACGCCTCGGAGGGATCTCTGACCTGAGCGTTCCCACAGCTTCTCACGGTTCTGAGTGTGCTGCTGGGAAACGCAACACGGAAACTAAATGCAACATGAGAACACGGCCTCATGTCAAAAAACTACAACTGAAATAAGTTGTAGTTTACTTAATGTGTTTACAGACCTTAGAATGTATATGAAGAGGTTCGTGCCAGAGATATTTTGGCTTCATTTTTGGATCGTGGGAGGAAGTGGAGCAACGCATTGAAAATCTTTGGTTTAGACTTAATATGCATGGTGAATATTTAAAGACTTAATATCAGGTATTGGTCAGGGTCATTGTCACAGCAAATAAGGTGTTGTGAGGTCAACGTGACCTTGACCTTTGGCCACAAAGTCAAATCATTTCATTTAGTGGGACAGACAGCAGGAAACAACCAGAAAACATAGTGCAGCAAAGGATATGTATCGCCAGCATGTAGGCAGCTCTGTCTTATACAAAATTACTTCAGTGTAAAAGCAAGAAAAACCCTTCCATAGTACCTGAAAACACATATTTTCATTTCTCCATTCCAGTCGTCCGCTACAGAGAGGCTGGAAAAAACAAAGAGCTGAAGCTGCTGTTTATCAGATCGTGGTGAAGCTGCTGCAGACAGAGACTAAACTCGGCCTCCTCCACGTCAGCCCAGGGTGAGGAGGGGGGAGTCGGGGTGAGGGAGCACGCGTGCAGCACCAGGCCGGAGACGTTGACCCACTGGCGGATCCGAAGCGACGTGTTGTGGCATTTTCATTCCACCGGCGGGCTGCAGAGCTCGATCTGTGCCGCCTGACTGCGCTGATAAGACAGCGGCCTGACACACGGCGAATGCACAAAGAGCACGCTCACAGTCTGCAGGGTTTTTTTTATCAGGCGGCGGCGGCTCCGAGCAGAAAATCCCCCCCCTCGTGTCCCCTCACTGTTTCTCAGTCTGCCAAGTTCAAAACAAATCCAGGGTTGTTTTTCGTGATGAAACGCCATCTTCCACTTTGACTCTAATCTTCCTCGCATGCTCCGCTTTGGCGACGTCCCGCCATTACCCAGAATGCCGCTCGAGGTGTCCTCAACAAGAGCAGGTTAGACAACAGAAGTCTCTTTTGTAAACAACTCGCTTGAATGCACCACAAGAACAAAACCCAGCGATGTTTGATTTCACTGACATCTGCATTTTTTCACGTTTGTTCATTGAGCACTTTATTAGGAACACTCCATTATTGATGCAATTATCCAGTTGGCCGAACACCCGGCAGGAGTCTGTGGGCATGGAAATCCTGCAGATGCTGCTCAGGAGCTTCAATTGACGTCAGACATCAAAAAATGTGACCTCAGGCTGGCACATCACCCCCACCCTGCTCCATCTTCACAGGCTTCAACTCATGCATGAAGTACAAAATCCTCCTCCTCACCTATAAATCTCTTCACGTCCTGGCCCTCCGGTACCTATCTGACCTCCTCCACCCCTATAATCCATCACGGAACTTATGATCCTCGAACACGACAAGGTGCTCAGTGTGGCATAGCAGCATTAATGCATGGATGAAACCTTCTAGGGGGGGTATGGGAGTATGCAGATTGTTTTCTTGACACACTTTAGGCCCCTTCAATACCAAGGGATTTCTTCCTGCAGGAAAAGGCACCTGTCACATAGTTAAAGTCTCAAACTGGTTACATGACAGGGACCCACACAGCCGAGGTCACAAGTTTAAAAAAACAGTTCCTACAACATTCCCTCACTGCTCGCTCTTCATATGAATAAAATAAAGATCGGATTAAACTCATCACACTGGGACAACCCACTGGGAGGCTCCAACCTCTAAAGCGTCTCGCCCATTCCCCACGAAGCGGAAATAGAAACACATTAAAAACCTCCGACTCCACGTTCATCCAGCTGCCTTGTCACGGCACCCAGTTTACTTGAGTTCAACCAAAAACAGATTCCTAATGACTTATCGATTTGACATTTTTGTAATCACGTAGACTTTGGGCACCCACAGTGCCTGGTGCAAATGACCTATTTTATCCAACAGACATTCCTAAACACAAATTTATTCCATTTATAATCATATGACAGAGCAGAAAAACAGCAAATCTTCAAATTTGATATGATGGAACTATTAGCATTTTTCATTGGTTGATTCCTGTTTCTTGACTTACCGGTTGCGGTTATTGTCTAAATAATAACAGAACAACTTGGCTTCTATTCCCGACTAAATGAGAGAAGTATGTTGCAAAACAGTGCACAATAAAATAATAAAATCAAGATTTATGGATTTTGATAATTGCTAATTCTGCGAGACTGAAGGAGAAACAATTAAAAACACGAGACACCAGCATCGATACAGATGATTAGTTTGCCACACAAACCAAGTACTCAATTAAAGTTATTTTGCCAATGTATTATAGTATTCAGGCAATCATCATGACAGCATGTCCTTTGTTTTGATGCCCTTTGGTTTCTACCATTGTCCATGTTTTAAGCCATTTAATATGAGTAAAAAACTCGTAATACCACATTTAATCAGGGTTGAATTAATAACGGATAATGGTCTGTAATTGAAACTGAGCTTAAACCTGATTGGGTTTGTTTGAGACCCCTTCAGGAACCCCTGGGAGAGCTCAAACTCCACCACTGGTCTAGACATACCAGACAAACACTCGACCCTCTTGTCAACAGCATCCACTCATCCATCCATCATCCATCCATCCATCCATCCAATGCAACTGAGTGAATGATCGACCCTGATGCGTCCATCTGGGTCAGACCTCCGCCTCCATCACACGCAGCTCGGTGACCTCAATTCAAACCACAGCCCTCCTGGTTTGTTGCCTATAATAAACCAGTTGAATTCCCATTAAAACGCACAGGTTACACGGGGTTTTACAGCAGGTGTGTGTGTGTGCGTGTGTGTGTGTTTGTGTGTGTGTGTGTGTGTGTTTGCGTGAGACTGAAACAAAAGAGACGCATGCACCGTGCGCAACGATCCACCACTCACCATCATCCCCGGCGGCTTTACGCGCCTCGTCCGCGCTCACATGATGGCATCTGCAGCCGCCTCCTGATCCACAAGCACCGACCATGGCACAGACGTGTCCTTCTCCTTCCTTCCCCCGGCCTGGGTGCTTCCCCGTCGGCGTGGAGAGCTCCGTGTCTCCCCGGCTGCAGCCCGGAAGATCCCGACCTCACTGCTCCTCCATGGATGGAGAAAGAGGCACCGAGCTATGAAACGAAAAGAAAAATGGTAAAGCAGGAATGTGTGTGTGCGTAAATGTGCAATAAGCTCATGCACCATCCAGGATGGAGGGATGGATGGAGGGATGGAGGAAACTGAGCCTCTCACATGAAGGCGGCCTCCCTCCTCTGCAAAAGATGACGCGCCCCCACTCGTTCAAGCCTGCATCAAATTTACTCATCGCACTGAGAGGAGAAAAATAAAGTCAGGAGAGCCGCCAGCAGCGCCCCCTAGAGGCTGAAGTTTTAAAAGCACCCTCAAAAAAAAAAAATGGGGTATTATCAATATTAATATTGGAATTATTATTGATTAAATTAGCTTTGAAATATCTTCGGTCCATTTTCTAAAATCATCTCTATCCTTTCATGAAGGCACATTTCATAATAGTTTTATTCTTACAGTTCTGTTACTGTTATTATAATTATAAATAAATGACGTGGTGGTTTGTAACTAAGGGTTCCGAAGTATTTATTTTAGTCATATTACTATTCATTTGATGAACAATCCTGTATCTACGTTCCTACTGTTAACTTGAATGTACATAAAGTTAAATGACTTATTTATTTAAATCCATCTGGAGGGATGAGTGACCCTAACACAAAATTTGATTATTGTGGTATGAAACATGACATGGAGTTGCATTCCCCTACTTTGCAGATTAAGATGGGTTAGGG
Source organism: Limanda limanda (assembly GCF_963576545.1). NCBI lineage: Eukaryota > Metazoa > Chordata > Actinopteri > Pleuronectiformes > Pleuronectidae > Limanda > Limanda limanda. The sequence continues at coordinate 8,034,243 of NC_083658.1, read as the reverse complement.
TTAGGGTTAAAGTATAAGGATAAAACCTACCTCATAATAAAGTACAATGAAATAGTACTTTTAATAAAGTAAACAATCAGGCACATTGATTTGCTATATAAACTGTTTATCAGTCAGTGTGGATTACATGCATTGCACCACTGTCACATAGATCTTGATATAACTGTAATAATTGTACCCGTGCAGATGTTAAAATAAAGTTGTATGTGACTCCTTTTGCAGAACACAACGTTCCTTATGCATCTGCAGATGACAGGCCTCAAGTCAACCAATGCTCTGGCCACAGGAAGAAGGTTTGTTTGAAGTATTTCATAATAAATAACTTATTTGGCTCATAGGCCCAGTGTCTGTTTCTGACTGTGCGGGTTGGACAGGTTTTAATTACCACAACAAGACCATTTCAATCATCTTTTATTTCCACATTGGGATTTTGTTTCCCAATCTATAAACTCCAATACAGGGAGAAGGCTCAACAGTATACATTTAAATTAGTAACAACATTTCAAACAGTTAAACACATGAATAACTAAATTACATATTAAAATACATATTCGAAACAGTACGTTCATTGTTAGCAAAGTTACATCCACTATGATACGAGAATACCGAGATTATGGCTTTAAAGTATTCTTGTACTTAAGATGCATGTTTTTGTTTGTAACTTATAAATGCAAAACCTTGAAGCTAAATCAACATTTAGTGCAACAATTCTTGAATAAAAGAAAGATATTTGCAGTTTTCCCACAGGAAACTTAAAAAAGTGCAACAACTTTTCCCTTTACGCAATCCTCCTTCCTTTCCATGCCTCCTTGTTTCCTTCCTTCTGCCTCCTGTTGCTTCGTTTCCTAAATCCTCATTTCCTTGCCTCCGCCATAAAAAGCTTGTCTTTATGTTTAATGCTTAACCTTGTGTTAAATGTGAAATAACTTTCAACGTGGCTGATTCAAAAGGAAACAAAAGCCCAAGAAATGGATGCAAGGTTATGTAAAAGCTGCATTTCCACTTATTGTCAAAGAGGGGCAGTGTGCACCCTGTACAGCACACACACATTTTGAACAGCAAGTGTTTGTGTTTGAGTGTGTACGTGTTGTGGAGACAGCCAATGAGCCAATTTCATTAGTCCAGAGAACCACGAAGCAAAAAAGCCTTCACGTCCTCGTCTCCTTCCAGAAACTCTAAGAAGGAAAATACGCAGTTACCTCCAGCTAGAAAAGCTGACTCTAGAAAGACCTGGACTTCTACAATTGGACTACAATTGGAAAAGGAAATGTTTGTGACAGAGTATTCAACCTTCGACTTGATCATACATACAGACGATTGCAGTCAAAAGTACTTGATTCCAAACATTAGGGAGTCACTGACCTCCGCTCGTCACTCGGCTCTGGGCAGGAAGCGCAGGTTGATGGGCTTCTCCGGGATCATCAGGACACGGGTATTAGGGTGCACAATCGGAGCGCCTTTCTCGGGCTTGACGTTGTAGTGCTGCATCATCTACAGACAGATATGTGCAATGTTGAGGGATAGAAAACTCACAAACCTTCAGTGACATTTTGCTGAAAACACTTTGTGCACAGCAGTTATTATGCTTTAAGATAACAAATCGCCACAGACCCTCGACAGAGCAAAATGCATCTCCATCTCCGCCACCCTCTTCCCCACGCACGCTCGCACCCCGACACCAAACGGGACATAGCTGTACGGCTGCAGCTTGTAGCGTGCCGGACAGCCGGTCGGCGGAGAGCGGAGCCAGCGTTCCGGGACGAATTCCTCTGGATTCGGAAACACTGCCTCATCGTGACAGACGGCAAAATGACACAGATGGAACTGAGTCTTAAAAGAGAGAACAATAATAGAATTATAGATAAGACGAGTCCAATAAGCACTTAAGAGGCGTCACAGCATCACGTCCTTTGGGTTCGGCCTCCCTACCTTCTTTGGGAAGCAGTAGTCGCCCACAGTCACCTCATTCTCAGTAACATAGCGTGCATTTCCAGGTACGACGGGATAAAGGCTAAAAGCACATAACAGGTATGTCACGTTCACAGATCAGGATACTCAGCTAAGTGCAATAGTGCTACCACAATGATGATGTAAAGTAAAAGTCCTGCCTTCAAATTCTTATCAGGTTTTGAAGTATATCTCTTTTCAGAGTATTTAGAATGATATTATCAGCAATGCATTTTAAATAAATATCTAATCTAAATAACACTGGATCTCACACTGGTTAAAAGTATATGGACACCTGCTTTTCATCCTGTCGTCAATGCCTTCTTAGGTCCAGTGAATGAAACTCTTAATACTTCAAGATACAGGGACGTTTTAGACAAAAGTGCACTTTGTATTAATGGTTTTGATAAAAGCTGCAGGTGTCCATCGAGCCGACAGCTCACCGTAACGTCTCCTTTATGACGGCCCTCAGGTAGGGCATCCTGCTCAGGTCGTCCATGGTCGGCTCCCGTTTGTTGGGACACACGGAGTTCACCTCCCCGAACAGCAGCTCCTGGGCCCTCTCGTCCCGCGCTAAGTGGTACAACGTCCACGTCAAGGTGTTGGACGTCTGAGGTCAGGTGGGAGGAAATGAGAGGGTAGAAGGGAAGAAAAAATGAGTCATTCTGTGTTCAAAGAATACAAATATACAGTTTAAGACCCATTCGCAGAATGCATGTGTCCAAAATTACACCCCAAATAATATGCTGTCTGAAGAACAATTGATTTGTGAGTGGGATGTTGTTGCATACAACTCTCCCACAATAAAATGCACAAAGGAAATAAACTAATTGGGAGAGGTGCTGGCAAACCTCCAGAAAAACCTTTAAGAAATAAAAAAATATATATACATTCAGGATTTTTTGGGTAAAATACCTGCTATTGCTTTGTGAAGGTTAAAAAATACACAGTTTATATGTAACTTAGGTATGAATTTCAAAGGATACATATTAAAAAAAAAAATTAGAACATGAAATGATAATGTTTATTTGATTAAATTAAGATTTTACGAATGACAACTGCTTGTTTTTAGTTTTTCCACCTCACTGTAATTTAGATTTAGGAAAATAGTGAGGTAAGACAGTTTCATAGGTTCTATAAACTCGCAGATCAAAAGCTACAAGTCTCAACCTCCCCTTGGAATGTAGCCAGACCGGCTGTGCAACCAACCCCATGAAGAATGTTGTACGTGTCGGTTTTTGTTGTCGAAGGCCACAGGCCATAACCGACTGATTTCACAGAGAGCAGACAGATTCTTTGAGGAATAAAATGTTTTGGACTGTTCCCTGGACCAGAATGACCTCTTATATTTCTTAAAGTCCCCAGCTTCATAACAGCCAGTCCGAGAGATTCTGATTGGGTTTGAATACTGGTACAGAAATGCTTGTACTGTGCCTGAATCAGGTTGTTGACTTTATCAACTTCTACTCTGATCTCTATTCCTATTTACCCTGAATTACAAATTAGGTGTAATAGGTCCTACCAAAGTTCCTTTATGTGATACTCACTCACTGTTAGTCTCTCTGGGTCTGTTATTTTTGGAGGAGTGTTTGAGTCCACAACAACACTCTTGTAATTTGCTCTGCCTTGTGCCAAGTTCACGTTCGCACAACAGCTCTTGCCCAAGGGTGTGCGAGACTGCTGATGGCGTAACGTGCCCCTTGACGAAAGCATAGAGGCGCAGGCTTGTGCATTGTGTGGAGGCTTTTAATGTTTTTCTTCTGTTTTTTTGTTTTTTTTTATGAAAATTGGTCACCATTTACTTCAATTGTGTTGAATTTTGCTGCAACACTGTTCACCCCTGCGACTCCAAAAGTGTTTCTTGGACTCAAAAACACTTTTGTGGGAAAACACTCCCACGCCCTCCCTCGGCACAGTTGTGAGTAGATAATGAGGGAATTTTCCTTTTCTGGGTCAACAATCCCTGTAAGGGTCACATTGAAACTAATAGTCCGGGAATTTAACCGAATGTGAAAACAGTCGAGAGAAGCAGGGTGATTGTAAATGTTGAAGCAGCCCTGACAAATGCAACTGTGCCATCGCAGTGTACAGGTAGCAGACAAAAGAAATCCACTCCAATGGTACCAGACCCCTCCGCCCCCCCTCACCGTGTCAACTGCTCCAAGCAGCAGCTCTGTGATCGTGATGTAGATCTGGGATCTGCTCAGCTTTTCACTGGACAGCATATAACTCAGGAACAGACCGTCTGCCGGCTCACCGCTGCGCACCAGAGCCTCGATTTCAGCCATCCTCTTGTTGATTAGTTTCTGGACTACCATACAAAAACACCAGTCAGAGGATATGTATGCAGATATTCATGCAATTCTACTGGCTTGAAACAAAATACAAACTACATGCATTATTTCACCGCCTACCTACACTACAGAGGACGTCCCAAGCTTGAACAAAGCCTTTCCAGAAGGGGAGGATGCTGCGGCTCCAGCGTGGGGTAAATAACACGGCATCAGACAACTTTAACATGGTGTTGACGGCGGCGATGAATCGCAGTGTGTCTTTGGGAATATCCTCCTGCAGGCAGCCCAGCCTGGTTTCAAACAGGATTGAAGAGACAGCTGTGTGGGGTCAAATTGAGGTAAAGGTTCACAAGAATCAAAAACGTCCCTCTCTGCCATCAACTAACCAGTGGTACTTCAGAGCCTCTTACCCTCGAAGCCAAACTTGTAGAGCTCAGCCGCCATGTCCGGAACCGTGGCCTGGTCCTGACTGCGACCGCGCAGGACCTCAATGCGTTGCAGCATGTCTCCGACCACCTCTTGGATGGTGGAGGTATACGCCGACACTTCCCCCAGCATCAGCATCTTGGGGTTCAATTGTTTGCGGATCTGGTACCATTCTGGTCCTGAGCTAAAAAGTGAAAGAGCTGCAGATTACAAATTTAAGGTGAACCACAAAGAAGCCCTGAGGAACTCCAAATTCTTCTCCTTATGATAGTTAAGTTAGTACAACTCCAAGTGCGCCTGTCTCCACTCACCTTGTATGCAGACCATAGTCGTGTCCTCTCAGGTCCAAGTAATCCTTCCAGTGAGACATGTCAACTCGGACCGGGTAGCGACCCTCTTGCCGGGTCACTTGAGCTATGAATTCCGAACTCGCCACATTGACCATTTCAAACGAACCATACTTAGTGCGCCAAATGGGCCCGTACAGATTCTTCTGTAGAACCTTGAAAACAGTGACAGCTTGTCAAGTTCAATGCGTTAAACGAGTCACACTTCAGAAATTAATCTTTTAATTTACACGTGTTTTTGAGGTTGCCTACTACCAGGAGGTGCAGTGCTTGAAAACAATGTTATAAAAGAATATTTATAATCTAATCAATAATTTGTAAAATAATAATAATAATATGTCCTAATATGTTACTGTTTAACAGTGGTCAGATTAGCATAATATAACCCAGCTACAGCATTGACATACTGTGTATAAGAATGCAATAATCTCATATTTTGAGATAGTGAGTACTTTCACTCAAAGGCAGAATAAGATAAGATAACAGAAGGGGATATTACCGTGTTACAGCAGTAAAGACGTAAAACATTAACACAAAAATAATATAATAATTATAATAAATATATTGGCTTTCAAATCTGCTGCTAAAACAAATACTTACAATACTACTTGCACTGCACTACTATAATTGCATGTATTGGTTGCTCTGTGTCTATTGTTCTGTATTCTTTTTTGCTTTGTAAAAGTCTTCTAAAAAACATCTTTGAACTTGAATTGTAATGAAATAAAAAAATTGAAAATAAATCCTCTGCAGCCTGTAACTTATTCATACCTGCATTAGGTGCGACTTTTCCGAATATCCTTTGAACAGCATCCAGTACAGGGAGGTGGACATGCTGGGCCCCGGCAGGTCATCGATGGTCTTCAGCCTCTGTGTGTCCCTCGTCGTCTGGAGGTCCAGGTTCCTCCTGACGGAAGAGGCTCCGGGCTGGAGGTCCGACCCGCTGCCTGCCGCATGGAGGGACCGGAGACACGGCATGCGGATCTGGAGAGCTCCGGACACCCGGACAGACCCGAGAGAAGCAGCCAGGACGATCATGCTTACACCCGAGTGTCTGATCTGATCTGGGAAGCACGTCTTCAACATACACTGTATTCACATGTGTTTATTCAGAGACTTTGTAATAGGGAGAACTTCCCTCTGTAGGGGGCGCCAGAGAGAGAGAGTCCTGAATGAATGTGGGGGGGCCTGTGGAGCCGAGCCCCTCAACATTTAATCCAGTGGTGTATAAAGTACTTGAAAGCCATACTTGAGTAAAAGTACAGATATCTTACTTGAAAGTGACTCCGGTAAAAGTAAAAGTCTCCCGTCAGAAAATGACTTGAGTAAAAGTCTTAAAGTCGCTCATATTAAATGTACTTAAGTATCAAAGTATCTGGTGTTGAAATGTACTTAAGTATCAAAAGTAAAAGTACAAGTACCAAAATTAAAAATGCTTAGTGCTTTTTATAGTAGGCCTATACAGACACAAAACAACCCAAAATTGTTCTCTTCAGGATTTATTTCAACTGACTGACGAAAAATTGTAACAACAATAATGTATAATTTTACAAATTTTGAACCCGAGATGCTGAGGATCAAATAGTATTGGACAAGTGCATCTGAACTTCTAGAGACAACAAAGAATCAACACAACAGAATAAACAAGTACCTCTTGAGTCTACCTAAGCACACTAATAGAACAAAGTATAACCACTAAAAAAGTCTGTAAATATCACTAAACATGGACCTTTCATCAGTAGCAGGAGTGATGCACAATGCCCCTTATGATAACTCAGCAAAGGGAAACTAGGCACACAAAATAAGATAGTTTCTCTTTTGTTAACAGCCTGGACAGTGCTAGTACAGAGAAGAAAAAATCACTGGACACAGTCTGGTTTTGTTGCCAAATTTCAGACTGAACAAGGAAATAAATAATTGAAGACCAATGTTTTTTTGAATGCTAAATTACATCTACAAAATACATCCAATTGAATATCTTAAGGTGCAAATTTGGTTACAGTATTTTGGTGACTTTATTTTGAAGTTTATAAATTATCAGTGTCTTGCTTGATGGCACTTCAACACTAACCAGGATTGCTCAACCCTGGAAAGTACCAACTATAAAATACAATTTCTAAAATGTCTTGGACTGCAGGGCAACACTGAGCGGGCCCGAGCAAATGCATTTTGAAGCGTTGCATGCGTTTTGCCTTTTGCCAAAAAAAAAAATAATAACCAGCCCCACTTCTCCCTGGCCATGTGTTCTCTGTCATCTCCCCAGACCGGCCCTTCTCCATGTCTTCACCTGATGTCCCCGCACTTTTCTTTATTTGTCATTTTTTTTTCCAAAATTCCACTTGGTCTGCAGCTTCCATTCTCGCCCACGCCTGCGTTTGTGTTGGCATTTGTTTCCAGCAGGGTGACAATACACCTGTAGGGTATCTTGCCTGTAGGGACGGCAAAGTGAAGACACAACCCTGCTTGAAGTTGTACATATAAGCCAGTTTGTACAATACATATATAAAGACTCAACAGCTTCTAAGTTGTGTTGAGTCACCACAAAGGGCGACGAAGGATTGTAATTGGCAATATATAGATTAGGGCTGTCAGTTTAACGCGTTATTAACGGCGTTAACGCAAACCCATTTTAACGCCGTCAATTTTTTTAACTCGAGTTAAAGCAGAGCTGCAGCTGCAGCTTCAGTATCTGTGTTCACCTCCAGTCTGACCTGCTCTCGCTTTTTGTTTTAATATTTCGCCACCTAAAATATATATTTTAAAGCTATTGTAGCGTCCCACAGGACACGCAACTTCTTCGTGGTTTAGTAACTGGTATTTTCCTCTACACGAACATGTGCATCTCTCGCTGTTACTCCGTCACTCGCAGACATCAACACTTCACTTCCTCATTGATCCCCGATCCCCCCATCCTATTGGTCCAAACAGTCACATGTCCCACCCAGACCTCTTCACTGACCGTCAGACATCAGAGCGCTCCTTCAACAGTGTTTTACTGAGCATACGTCAAAACCAAACATAAACATAAACCCAGTCCGTTACACTATTAGGCTGCAGCTATATGTTTTTATTTATTTAAAAATAGGGTACTTCTTATTTCATACATTTTCCACAAATAAGGGGAGGACTCAAATAGCCCTACAAAGTTCTGTGTTTCATTTATTTTAAAGTAGTCCGACACCTGCCTGTGTATTTTGTTTGTTTGTTATTTGTTGCTTGTCTGTTGAGTAGCTAGCTTAAAGCAAAGAAGTAGTAGGCTTACCTTTTATTTGTTTCTGAAATAAGAGGACTGACTGCTATGTTCACAGCAAACTTGAAAAAAAGAAAATATTAAGCCATGGTTTAACTGCACTATAGGCTGAGTCCTTGTTTACCTGAAATGTGCACTTTATAATTTTATTTTGTACCACCCTGTTTGGCAATGTTGTTTTTCAATAATATAAAACATTTGCATAAAGCAAGCCAATCCACTTTTCCATGTTGATAAGAGCATTAAAACGAAAGTAAAATTATGGAAAAATAATAAAGGAAGGAACATTCAGAATAGATACAAATTTGCGATTAATTGCGATTAATCGCGAGTTAACTATGACAAAATGCGATTAATCGCGATTAAATATTTTAATCGTTTGACAGCTCTAATATAGATATATAATATCTTTGCAAAAATTATATTGGCATTATAGTGAGTAGAAAACTGGGTGCGTGAATATGCAGTAGTCCACGACACAGTGTTTGTTTGTGGTTGTGTTGGCTGAACGTATTTTTTGCGTTTTCTTATATAATTGGTTGTGTTGTGTGTTTTTCCATCTCGACTTGTTTTAAATCTGTTTGTTTTGTTTACGTGGACTTGTAAGACTAAGCAGACACAGCCAACCAATGATAGTCTATTTGCCAACAGTTTTTGTTGAAACAACTACTTCCAATATTGGAATGTTGGCGTCCAACCTCCGCTGCTCAAGTAACGAGCCAGTTTGGAAATGTAAGAAGTAGAAAGTACATTTATTTGTGCTCAAATGTAGCGAGTAAAAGTAAAACGTCAGCGAAAATAAATACTCAAGTAAAGTACAGATATGTGAAAAATCGACTGAACTTCCCACCACTGATTAGATCTTCCCACCACTGATTAGATCTAATTCAATTAGTTTAGATTTATTTTAAAGTGAAACACCTTTATGTAACTATTAGCAAAAATCGTATACACTGCATTGTAACTATAGCTCAAAGGTTCAGTGTGTAAGATTGAGGTGAAAGGGATCTATTAGTAGGAATTGAATAGAAAATAATCCTGGTGATGTTTTCACTTGTGTGATCACCTAAATGGAAAAAATTGTTGTTTTCTCCACCCTAGAATAGAGAAATAGATACAAAAGTTTCAGATTTGTAGGTAAGCGTTTAACACCAACAAACATTTATGATTGATTCAAAAGAAAGTTATCATCACAGGTAAAGAAACAGACATGAGATTTAAATTCCACATTGTCCTTATTTTATTTGACCTATATAGCAGGTGTTGTTGTATTTGCTGACCGTCGCATTAGGGAGAACTTTGTTGTGTGCTGGGTGGAGCAAGATGGAGCAGAAAGAACCTATAATTAATAATTAAGGTGCGATTATAGAAAATTAAATCATTTTGTTCTTTTTGGATCTTGTTCTTACACTTGCAGCTTGTAACTGTGTTTGGAAAGGTGCTATATCAATAAAGATATTATTATTACTAACATTATATTCAGGATATCAGACCTTGTCTTTGAGAAGTCTGAAAACACACTTCAAACAGCGGCCCAGGCAGGCTGAGCTTTCACGGAGTAAAAATGCAACCAGCCAGATGTGAAATAAATATTTTTTTTATTGTTTTCATCATCATAATTGTTATAATTATGAACACAGAGCTGTGGCAATACTCCAGAATTTTGCCAAAATACAGCAACCATTTAACGGCACCGCTGCGTCTCTCAGGACCCAACCATGCATAAAATCTCCCATTTAAAAAAAAGGTAAAATAAAAAATATATATTAAAAAATTATGCGTACCACTGATATACAGATCTGATATAAACAGGCGTATTGGTCACAAACCAATTAGAATTATAAACATGGCTTCTTTTACAATACACAGAGACCAAACATGTGGGATATAAGTGTACTTTTCTTTTAAAAAAAAAGAAAAAAAAGGGTACATTTTATTTTACACCTTTGTACATTATTTTTTGTTTCATTTTCAATATTATTTCAATGATCTCACCCCCTACAGTTAGAATGCTCGAGGCATTTCGGGCGCAGTGTCCAATGAGCACAAATTGCAGTAAATGCACGTTAACAAACTCACGCTCGCACACACAAATCGCTCACACACACAAACCGCACTCATACACACACACACAGACACACACACACACACAGAGGAGTGGCAGCAGTGGCTTTAGACACTAAAGAGAGAACTACAGGTTTATCTTGGTGTTTGCAGGTGACAAATACTGATACCAAAGAGTTAATTCACTGTGGTGAACGAGGCCATCTGACGGTAAGAGGAGACATTACATTCATGTACAAGTCATCGCAAACGGAACCATCGACACGCAGACACACACACGCTCGCACTCGTGTAAAAATTTAAAAAATAGTCTTTAAAATGTGCAAAAGAAAAAAAGGTCGCTGAACCGAGCTGCGCGAGCAGCAGCCGATGAGGAATCGGGTAAAAGCATCAGTGAGTAATCGATAAGTGCATAATGGTAGTGCGTCTCCAGGTTTACCAGTGCTGGCGGCAATTTCTCCCCCTGTACCTGACAGTTTTAACTGTACGTTGCCTCAAACTCGGGTTGATTTCGCAAATCTTTTTACTGGGGCTTTATTTTGGTACCATTTTGAAAATGCATATGAGTGGAAGAGGCGTCTGTTTCAGTTTCCTGGACAGTGAACAAAATCGGCCGGTCATAGAAAATGTACCACAGACCGACAAAAAGAATATAAGCGTTTTCAGGGGAAAGTCATGTGAGAGATTGAGTGTGTTTGCCTTTAACACTTGATGAGCAAGCACGAGCAAAAGCACCTGGTTCCTATCTGCCTTTAGAAAGGTGTTATCAGGAAAAATATGGCTCCTTAGTTATTACTAGTGGACACTGCAGGAAAACACAACATCTGCAAATGCACACGGCCACGTTGACTCTTGTGGAAACGGACAGGAATGTCAGAATGTTTCGTGTTCTTAGGTCTCCAAAGATTTTGGAGAAATAAACAGGTTGCAGAGTGCAAGCTGGGAGGTTAAGGAAGCTTGTCGTGTTACCAGCTTCAATTCTTTTTACAGGAATAAAGGAAGTCAATGATAAATCCTCTCAAACTGAGTATTAAGCGTAAATAGAATTGTCCATTATTTTCAGAGCGATAGGAGTGACATTTGATGCAATTGCCATTCGATTGGTTGCAGACAGAGCTGCCTGCAAGTTACCGGTTTTAGAAAACCGATTTAATCCCGGGACAGTTCCTGGTGCATAGTTGTGTCCTTCACAACTCAGCCCGAGGGGAAACTGAGCCGGACGCACGTTGAACGGAGTGTTTGCAGTTTGGCTACAGTGAAGAGTCAACTTTGACACGTTGGATTTCGGCCGCGACATAAGAGCGAGTCGCTGACTGTCGCACAGGAAACGCTGCAAGTGGGAATCTCTTCTATGGGAGTGCATGTTTAAGGCCAAAAAATATAAAATACAAAACACAACACAATGAGGATGCTCTGATATGGCACAGGGACGCCTTGGCCGCAGAGTGTTAAAAGGTACCGATTGCAGCAGTGGAGCGCGAAGAGACATTTTAACTGTGAATGTACCGATTGGTGAAATGTCAAGCAGCTTGTAAGACAGCGAGAAATGTCCCCGCTTCACATGGTACACTTGATTTCTCTCGAGCGATAAAAACCGACAACAGCAAGACAGCGTCATGCAGCCAGACCCTCTGGCTAATCAGCTGTGATCCTCTTTGCCTTGTAAAACTACATCAACACTCTTTAAGTGCTCCTCGTGTTGCAGTACTGAGCGAGTGGTCTGTCGAAGCACGACCACAGAAAAACCCACAATAAGTACCGGTTGACTTGTGTCCATTTCAAAACTACATTTTCTCCCCCAAAAGAACACACTTTTGGATTTAGTTGCTTACTTTTTTCGCTGATATGCTAGAGATGAAACTGGAAATCATTTTCAATCAATCCAATTGTTACCTTCTCGAATAATCGACTACTTGATAAGACTAACTCACTTTCCCCGAGCCCAGATTTACCTAATTAGAGGTTGTCCAAAATTCAAATTCTGCCCTGAGTTCAACCAATGAATTCTTTGAGAAGCAGAGGAGGAAACATTTGAGGAGAATAATCTGGATACTGTTCCTGTCTTTTAACGACTGAAGCAGAAGTAACGAACCTTGTCTGAGCGCAAGTTGGTTTGTGAAGTCTAGAAGTTCATCAGGCATGCTTTACGAAAAACATCTGAGGGTATTTGGTTAGTTGGCAAAATAAATCCCCCACTTATTACCAGGAATCTGTTACAGAAAAGGCAAAAAACTGACATTACGGCTGAACTGAGATCAGCTAGATTTGTGCTAACCGTGCGAAGGCAGTTTATCCAAGGGGGCAAAAAAAAACACAGAACTATAGCGCCTAAATACAAATGAGAAAATCCAAAATCTCCAAAAGACTCATTCCTACACTGCGTTTAAAAACAGAAAAGGCACACGGCAAAGAACGAAGACGGGGGGGAAAGGGTCGAGGGAAGGTAGTTTGCAGACACTAAAGCAGAGACAAAAACATTTCTTCTGAGAGCGCGGACCAGACTGGAAAGTGAGTGGAAACCGTTAAGGGGAGTGTTCTCCGCGATCAGGGGTGGGGGGGTTTGTTTCGTCTATAGCAGCGGGCCCAGGTCAACACCATCGCTCCGGGTTTTGGCAGGAGACTACATTCTAGGGTCAGGTCAGCAACATGGGGGGAGCAGAGCCGCTTGAGAGTCCGTCACCGCCTCCTGTAGGTCCACAACACTGACACTATCCCACTCCGGGAGAGAGTTACCGTAAAAACATAAAAAAGAAGACATTTTTTTTCAAATATTTGTTTTTCATCTCTTCAGGAGGAAGTGCTCAAAGCCTCCACTTTTGACAAATTAAGGTGCAACTTGCAGAGAAAAATAAAAAAATTCATGTCCTCAATGGCAGTCTCATACAAACAGAGACAGGAGGATAAGGTAGGTACCACCCTCCGCCTGCGCAACCCCACCTTCTTCCAGCCGGTTCTTCCTGGTCCAATGTGGTTTCAGCTTGGAGATGGAGGGAATGGGGTCAGAGGTAGGGACACCCCATCAGGTAAGGCCGTGTCTGGCAGTTCGGCAGGTGGGCGGGGGATTAAAGGTTCAGGGGGTTGGGTTAATGTACAAAGATGTGCCTCAATAGCTCATCAGCAGACGGGCGCTGCTTGGTCTCTACAAAGATCCGTTTGAGAAACTCCCGGCAGTGGTCCGACACGTGGGCGGGGAGAACCGGGTTTGTCGGCTGGGTGGCAATCTTAAAGATGGCGGCCATGGCCTCAAACTCTGCCCATGGGGGTCGCTGGGTCAGCATCTCCACGACAGTGCAGCCGACACTCCTGAGGGCAAAATAAGTGTTCGAATCAAGACACAGTTCCAGTGTTTCCCCTAGGTTTACAGCTTTTGGGGGGGGGGGGGGGGGGGGGGGGAGAGATGTTTTTCCATCTCGACTTGTTTTAAATCTGTTTGTTTTGTTTACGTGGACTTGTAAGACTAAGCAGACACAGCCAACCAATGATAGTCTATTTGCCAACAGTTTTTGTTGAAACAACTACTTCCAATATTGGAATGTTGGCGTCCAACCTCCGCTGCTCAAGTAACGAGCCAGTTTTGAGAATGTAAGAAGTAGAAAGTACAGCTATTTGTGCTCAAATGTAGCGAGTAAAAGTTAAAAGTCGTCAGGAAAATAAATACTCAAGTAAAGTACAGATATGTGAAAAATCTACTTAAGTACAGTAACAAAGTATTTCTACTTTGTTACAAAGTATTTCTACTTTGTTACTTCCCACCACTGCCTAAAACCAAAAAGAAAACTGAAATAATCCCCTATTCATTCTCTATGAACTGTAATTTATCTATCTATCTATTTATTTATGCATGCATGTATATATGTATGTATGTAATGTATGTATTTACTGACTTCCATAAGTAACCTGGATTGCCGGAATCCGGAAACATTTTTGGATCCGGTACTTATGTTTATCTCGTCTACACGAAGCCCTTTCAGGAAAACACGGAAATGCTGCAGCGGAGTGGTTGAAATCGCTGTAAAGACGTCATGGCGCATGCGCTTAAAGTGAAAGAAGACTAAAGTCGACATCCTACTAGCAATCTGCGCATAACGACTTCTCTACCACCTGAAATCACTGTTACCACAGCAATCAAACAGGACTAGTTAGAATAGAGCACTTCGCCATAACCCTAGTTTGTGTTAAGTTACCGTTTTGAAACTTCCGTCTATAAATAAAATCTTTTCACGTCAGATTTGCCGGTTTTGAACAATGGTCCGATGAAAATAGATTAAACAGTGATAGCAGCAAGTGGCGCAGCGGGGTTAATAAGGGTTCAGGCTGAGGTTGCGAGGCGAGGTGCGTTCACGGTGAAATACAACAAGAGGAGAAAGCAGAATAGCGGGCTGACCGGCGCTGAGAAATGCGCGTCCCGTGAGCACAGCCAGGCGCCTGCGTGCTGGAGAATTGCGCGGCGCGGCGTTTGGCGTCCGGTGTAATACTTAAGTTATCAAGATCAGTCTTGTACAACCAGGGGGAGTATTGCCCCTCTGACAGCCAAGCTGGGTCAGAACCTATCATCCGGTGGTGACTGAGCAGATTCTTGTCTGGGGCCGGGCGTGCAACACGTGGACTCTTCTCTGAACTCGGACCCGGAGCAGGAGAGCTCCTATGGCTGCTACTCACAGGAGAGTGGGTGTTACCATGTTCCACCTGGGAGCGTTTAAAAAATGCTGATATTTTTAACTGCTTCTCAGGTGGTTCATGCGACATGTTTTCAGATGGATGCTCTTTGTCCGCTGGTGGGAGGTTGCTCACCTGTGTGTGCGCGCACGTGTCTGTGTGTGCGCGCATCTGGATGGAACTCCGCCGTGCGCAATACAGAGAGCAGAGGAGAACTCTAACCGCGCGACCATGTCGAGACAGAAATGCAAACTATAGACCTGTTTTATAGGTAATGTAACCTTAAAATGATTTATGTAGAAATCTGGCGCCATATTAAAAAATAAAAAATAAAATAAATAATTAACTTGACCTTCCAGGGGGGGCGGGAGGTGCCGTTGGGGGGACGCAGCGCCCCCCTAATAGAATGGTAGGGGAAACACTGAGTTCTGTAATCATTTCACACAGCAAAAAGCTACTACATTAATCATGGCTATGGCAAATTGTTGAGAACGGTTTTGGATAAACCTGGAAATGGATTTAAGCATCAAGGTGTGTGTGGTCTCACCAGATGTCAGCCTTCCTGCCGTAGCCCTCTCCACTGATCACTTCCGGGCTCATCCAATAGGGGGTGCCTGTCACTGACTTGATGCCTGTCCCTGACAGACAGATGGTCTGTAGCCGCCGGCTAGCCCCAAAGTCTCCCAGCTTCACGTTACCCACAGAGTCACGAAGGATATTTGCTCCTGAACAGAGAGAAGTCAAACACATCAGTTTACTTTTATAGCTGTGGCCAGAACAACACCTCAAATAAAACAGTCCACCTCACCTTTGATGTCCCTGTGGACGATCATGTTGCTGTGCAGGTAGGAAACGCCTTCCAGGATCTGCCGGGTGTAGCGGCGTGTCACATTTTCCGTCAGTGCTCCGTACGATTTCAACTGGTCCTTAATGGAGCCCTGACAACCGCAGAAATTACAAATATAAGCCGGTGAATATCGTGCTTTTCTTGTTTGTGGCATTTTCTTTTCGCGTCTACACAAGTGCAAAGTAAATGTGGAACTGAGCACTCACGCCAGGCATGTACTCCATGAAAATGGAGAGCGTTCGCTCCATCGTGTCTCGCAGGCAGCCGTAGTACTGAACAATCCGCTCATGGCACAAGTTCTTCAGAAGCTGGATTTCACACTCCAGCGCGCTCACCTCCTATAGGATGGAGGGAAACAACTCAATCATCTCTTCATGCCCTGCTGTCGTTATTCCCCAACTACAATACCATATAAACGTATAGGGTGTTATATATGGATAGAGTGGAAATTTAACCAATAATCGACACACGCATTTCTGGATTCTTACCTTGCTGGTCTCCGGACTCTCCGGGTCAAACTGGACTTGTTTGACTGCCAATTCCCGTCCGGTATCCGCATCATAACAGAGGAAAACCCGTCCGAAGGCACCCTGTCCCAGAAGCTTTCCCAGCCTCCAGTTGGTTGGAGCACGTGGAGCTGAGGGCAAACATCAGATATACTTAAATCACAAGAAAAAAGAAATAGACGAGATTCCTTGTTCACCTCTTTGATAAAAAGATAAAAACAGCGTGGGGACTCACAGCGGCTGGGTGGACTGATGTCCATGACGGAGAGGGTGGGAGCGGTCGTCAGATTGGACTCAATGTCGCTGCCCCTCCGCGGCCTTCTGGTGGGTCCCGGGGCCTCCTCCAGGTCGGGTGTGAAGACGCTGCTGCCGCTGCTGGTGCTGGGCGACTGCTCGGTTGGACTAAAGCTGACCGGCGAGCGGAAGCCGTGAACCTGTGTTCGCCGAGCCCGGGGGAAGGTCTTCCTCCCTGCCAAGCAGAGGAAGGGGTTACGAATGTGTCTGAACAATTAAGAATCAATATCTTTTAGGGTCAAAAAGAAAACTTGCCCACCATCACTGTAGTCTTGCAGGCCAAAGGGAATGCCATATCGCCGAGGATACGTCCCCCCTTTCCCCACCTTCTCAAACACTGGGATGTCGTACTCTGCAGACAAAGAAGAGGGTGGCGATGAGGAGAAGGGACATCCAGAAAGAAAGGAAAGACAACAGCAGCAGGGATTAACTTGACTGTTCTCTGCAAACACACCCATGCACACATGTACCTGGATAGTCCTGGTGGTTGTCTGGGTAGCTCTGCGCTCTCGGCATCCTGGACTTTGGGTAGTCGCTGCATTAAGACACAATGACACACAAAAATCCAACCTTTAATTCTTTATTTACAGTGAATTACAAACATTTTAATGTGAGTGTTCTTTACTTGAGTGCATTTCAGGGCTTTATTATGTGGGAAGATATAGGTCATGAGTATCTCCAGATATTTAATACTAAAAGACTCTGATCCTTAATTATTAAAGAGGATTTATAAACAACAGTAGCCCTGGTATCTGATCCCTTGAGTGCATTGTTCTATAATTAAAACGCTGAGTTCCTGACCTGTCCAGTGGGCTGTCCAAAGAAGGACAACTCCCAGAGGCTGAGTTCTCTGGACTGCTCATGGACAGTGGGTCCAACATCTGGAGACAATAAAGAACAAGACACTTGCATCAGTCGGTACATCTGCGTCAGTGCGAGAATAGAATAGAAAATGCATATTCCTTAGTCAGACTGTTCTTGAGAATCAGTTAAGCAAAACTGACTGATGACCCTTAAGTTCAAATTTCTGAGTGCAGGTACCTGGTCCATGCTCTCAGGAATGAACTCTCCCTCGCTGTTGATGCTGGTGAAGGAGCCATTTCTCGCCACCTGCTGGAGAGCGTCGGGAATGTATCCTGGAGGAGGAGAGCTGCGATCCGTCGAATGGGAGCCTGAGGTTGTTTGGGGGAGTGGGAAGCGTATTAATACATGTTTGGGATGCATACTTGCATTCTGCTTGTGTGAATCACACTGCTAGCAAACAGGAAAACTAAAAACCTGAATTTTTTGTTGGATATTTAGTTTATTGTCTCTTCATCTCCATTTAAAAATAATTACGGATAGTTTTACAGGGAGACATTATTCACCTATTAACGCCAGCATACTCTTCTTGTCAGACGCCCTGATTCCTGTGTTGTCCAGCTCCTCGTGCGACGGCAGGAGGTCCATGTTAGAGGAAGAGTTCTAGAGAAACAGAGACACAAAAAAGGCTGTTAACAAAAAACAGCTTTTTAAATCATTACAAGTCAAGGGACAACTCAAATTCTTCCCATGCCGAGACATTTTCACATAGATTGATTTAAAAATAAAGAAGTTTGTAATGACTTGCTCTGTTTACTTTATTTGTACTATTCTTTGAGACTCGGAAAAAATAAAGCAGCTTTGACGTTGTTAAATAAATCACACACACACACTCACACATGTCCAGTTCTTATGAGATAAAAAATTAAAGTCTTATAATCTGAACC
Organism: Limanda limanda; assembly: GCF_963576545.1. Taxonomy (NCBI): domain Eukaryota; kingdom Metazoa; phylum Chordata; class Actinopteri; order Pleuronectiformes; family Pleuronectidae; genus Limanda; species Limanda limanda. The sequence goes on along the minus strand of NC_083658.1, from coordinate 8,015,864 downwards.
AACCTGCAACAACTCATAGATCTCAAAAGCATAAATATTTGTTTCACTGGGCATTATTTCCTGAAAGACTGAAAAAAATGCAGAAAGATGCAGTGTTTCTGAAAAATTTTGAATCTGCAGAAAAACTATGACACTTTACCAAGGCTATATATAATCTAACATCATTAGCTAGCTTCCTTTGATAGAAAAATGCCCTTGAAAGTCATTAAATTCTGCCTTGTACGGTCACTATAGCAGAATAAAACCATTCTACTCGAAAACAAACCTTTTCTTATCACCAGTAGTAAAATTGTGCCCAATAATAAAACGTGGGCTATTCCTTGGACGTGAGAGCTGCTGACCTGAGAGGACATCTGCAGCACTAGGAGGATCTTCAGGCTCTTCATGTGAACGCTGCGATCCAGCAGCTCCACGGCCTTGTCCAGGTCATCCTGAGTTGTCAGTGGAATCACCAGCTGCAAAAAGAGAGAGAAAAAGAGATTTGGTGTATATATCTTATACATTTTATTTAATATCAATAATGACAAATGTGCAGCTTTGTACCTCATTATTGGTGTAGTGAAGGTCCATCATCTGACCGAAAGCCACTTTGGCTTTAGACCTCAGGTCGTCCAGCTTAACAGGGCGAGGAAACTGCAAAATCCTACGGACAAGAAAAGATCAGGAGGTCAGAGGTCGGGAGGTCACACCTACAGGTATCGACTGGTGATTTCAGAGAGATGAGGGACATCAAAGTCTCACCTCTTCTCCCCTTTGAATTCGAACTTCACTCTGACATCGTTCTGCCAGACAGTTCAGCAAAAGACGAAGAGCGTGTCAAGAGGTGAAAACGGAGCATTACACACAGCAGGGGGACAAATTAATCCTTCACTAATATCATATCAAGTAATTATTAAAATCCATCACCAATTACAAAATAGTTGCAATCAACAGGACTAAGATCCAGTGCACATTAGTTTCTTTACTGGTCGCTTTTATGGTATTACTTTGCTGTTGAGACATTATACCCATTTCATATTAAGATGTTTGCCCGACATTGTGCTTGTGAGGCTACCTGGTTCTTGGGCGAGGAGGCTTTGGGTTTGCCCAGGTCCGACAGGAACATGGCAGGACGGCTAGAGCGGTGCAGTTCGGCCAAGTCCTGCATGATTGATTTCAGCGCCTCCTGCTCATCTGAGTGACGACAAAACATTACTGTGAACCCACTATGTTTTCCTTTGCATCAGTTGAAGTGCACAATACTTTCCACAGCTCTTTTTTGCACATTTTCAAATCCTTAAAAACACTAACTATACACCCTGTACACATACTTTTTATCTGTGTTTCCAGGCATGCAGTTTTAGCATGTTATACCACTTGCAGAGGAGCACATCGCACAAAGGTTCATTGTAATATAAAGGTGTCAAAGAAACATTGTTCAGAGAGAGAGACAGAGAGCGAGAGCGAGAGAGAGAGAGAAAAAAAAAACATTCCTTTGGTTGTGAGTTTGACAAAAGACAAAATCCTGGCCTCCTGCCAGACAGTAACACAATCTTGAAAACACACACACGCACACATACCCATCATCATGGCACGGCGATTAACCCAGGAGGCCAGGAAAGAGGATTCTCCCATCAAAGGGATTCCTTTCTCCTGCAACAGCAAAAGAACAACATAAATCATGACGTGCAGGTGAGTGGGACACAAGTTAGAGCCTGAAGCTGCTGACGGACCCGTCTGTAAACAGCGAGTGGAGCCAGAAAACCTCTCGACTGCATGGGTAAGATGTGTCTGTGGGCTGAGAACCACAATAACTGAGGATATTAATGTTTGGGTAAAAGCAAAAGGCATTCCTGAATTTGTTTGGGAGACAACACTTCATTGTATGGTCTGAGAATTTGTTTTTCTTAGTACTATAAGGTGTTGCTTCTATGTTTTCTAATACTTTGTCCCAACTATTTATAGAAACGACATTAGACAATTAGTTCCAGCTTTATGGGGCTAGCAACCAGAGAGTGTATTTAAAGTTATATAAATTGGTTATTATTATTGCTGCAGTCATGCACAAGCAGCTTGATGTTGTAGCTGGCCACTGCAGAACAGAACAAATTTAGAACCCATAAACTGTAGGGAAATATTATTTTTTAAATATATATCACATTTCAGAAATGGATCTGGAAATAAAAGGAGCAATCGAAGCTGTCAGATGGATGTGGGAAAAAAGTCTGGCTGCAAGTCGCTATGCTCATTATTCACTAATTTGCTGATTATCTTTATGATTTATTGATCATTTGGTTTCTGAAACATGAAAAAGTGCCTGTCAATTCAACTTTGGATGGATGTAGTGTCTTCAAATGACATCTTGGATTTTTGCACATTAAAAGGAAATGTTGGCAGGATGAAATCTAAGAATATTGGCTAATTTTGCTTGAAATATGAAAAGAGGGAATAATCTATCGTCCAAATAGCTGCACGTTTATATTTCAATTGATAAAGTAGTCACCTTGAAACTGGAGTAAAAAGTACAACAACTTCCTCTGAGGTGGAGTGGGACAGACAGAGTAACACACACATGGATAAAGGCAATCCATTCATATGTGCTGATTAAATGATCCCTAGTTGCACCCATTAGCATAACAATATGTGGGATATCATAAGAATTAGGCATTAATATACCCCTCAGCATTTCTCCTGCACCATCACCACCACTAGCTGTCATTGTAAAATGTTGGTTGTTACTGTGAGGGGGTGCAGATGGCATCCAACACTACAGACAGTGGGTCTTGATATTCAAGTCTGGACGGTCAAGATGGCCTCTGCTGATGAGGAGCTGATTGGATATTGCTGATCGATCACTCTCTGCGGCTGACGTCAAATCCGACTCTTCCACCACGCTGGTGTTAGGAGGCTGCAACATCAACATTAGCTTAGCACTTCTGTGTCGTGCGGCTACTGGTGCATCCCCTGCAAAACACTGGTTTGGGGGCCGATCGCTGCAAAGTTGACACCAACAACACTGCCACTGTTATGGCCTGCTTTGGTAGATAATTAGCTTTAAAGGAACTTGCTAGCGTTAGCTCAGCAGCCCCTGGAAGCTAAAATTGACATAACAAGTGTTGTTAGCGAATTCAGTCTGGCGTGTCACGATACAATGATGTCAATGGATGATTTTGCACGTTTGAAAATGACCCAAACACAGTCAGCTGCTAAGAAAGAGCCGAGAGAGGAAGCTAGGTGGCTAGTCGAGAGTTCCGTACACAGCTAGCTGTCAGGGCCAGGGAAGTTGACAAGCTAAGCTAATGCTAACTCGGAGCTCTCCCTCTCTCTCTCTTCTCTCTCTCCGGAAAGCGAGAATCGAACGCGGGACACATGTCAGGTGATGGACCGACCGGTTGCTTGGCCTCACCTGGGCGCGATGCAGGCCGGGCTCACCCCCTCATCCACGGGGGGGCCGGCGACGGGAGCCCCGGGCCCTGCGGGGAGAGATGGCTGCAGGAAGCAGAAGTTTGTCAGCTCGCTCACAACTTCACTCGAGTCGTGCTGGGCCGCGGCGACGAGGCCCCGGCGGCTGTCAGGCCCGAACCCCGGCGGTTCTCTGGAGGCGGAGGCCCGGACAAGATGCCGGCGGGTCCGAGGCAACCCTCCCGGTGTCTGCGCCGCGGAGAGAGGGCAAAGTTACCGAGCAGCTTCCATTTAGTTCCACTCCACACGCTGCTTGGACGGTAGCTTCGCTCGCTGGTTCCCCCTACAATCGCGTCAAGCTAGCAGATGACACGCAAAAGCCCACCGGAAGTTTTTGATATTTTGCTGACAAAATAAAAGCAGGAAATGTCTTGTGGTCGTTTTTTCCCATCCGGGTTTTACGTTGACAGGTATCAACCGGAAATAATCCATTTCAGTTTGGCGAGCTTGACAGCCTATTTGGAGGAGTCCAACAAAAACACAACTTCTGCTGTGAATGAAATGTATTAAATTCCTGCATCACTCGTCAAATCCTGTCAGATAAACCTGATTGATAGATTGAAGCATGAGCAGGTCCATAACTAAAACCTTTAATGCTACAATGAACGCCATCTGATATCAGTTTTACTGACTAACTGCTCATTTAACACACAGAAAAACTCTAAATTCAGTTATAAAGTAATAAAACATGAGCTCAATTACCTGCGTAAAGACAGGAATAAAACTGCCCTATATTTTCAATGATTATTTAGCTATATTCAAAATAATTCAATTCATTTGAAGAAGATTTATTTCGTTCCAAAACTGGAGGTACATGAGATGGGATTAACTTAGCACAGGGCAAGCAGCAATGACATAGAACACTAGAAGCATCAAATTAATACTATGAAGTAAAAACAATAAAACAATAGAATCTCAAACTAGACACGGATAATTGCCATTCTAATAAAGGTGTTCTTTTAAATGATTTATAATCATATTGTCATTATGGATTTATAGAACATATTTCATATATTTTGAAATAGTGATAATTCCGACCAGACAATTGGATTTGATTTTAATTACCTTCTTCACAAGGACAAGTATGTAGTAATAAACCGACGCTACATCAAACCACATTAACTGTGACGCTTCTAATTTAGGTGTACACGTTTGCCTTCATGCGAGATTAATTAACCGCTTCATTTTTAAAAATAATTTCTGAGATTTAACCTTGTTGTAAATACAACTTTCTTGTCAATACGACTCTTATTCTGAAAGGAGTCCATCTTCCGGCGTCACCGTCGGTCGATGTCGCCTTCTCACAACATCGGGCTAGAGCCGCGGCCGGGAGCTAACGTGATCGCAGTTGTGACGACACACAGAGGCGGACACACACAGGGGAAACATGTCAGACTCGGTGAGATGAACACTCTGAACTGTACTTTACTATTCAGCGTCCTCATGAAGTGAAAGAAATGGACGTTGTCGTGATTTTCGCTGCTGGCTGCCTCCCTGTGTGCTGGTTTGCTAACGTGCTTAGCCGTTAGCTTCGTGTAGCTTCAGGCCCACTGGTAGCTAGCATGGCTTCTCTAGCTCGGTTTCAAAGTTCTGCCTCGGGACAAACAAGCCTTGATCACTTTTGGAAACCCGAGATGTAAACGTGCACGTATCTAGTTGTGTCGGCACAATCCGCTAGAACCAGCCCCCCCCCCCGTGGGTCTGTCTGAAGCGTGCGTGTGGCGTGTTGAATGCTTCGTGCTTTTATTTGTTGTTGTTTTTCTTTTCTTCCTCAAAGGAGACAAAACCATCCAGCCAGGACGGTGGGGACAAGAAGGACGGAGAGTACATCAAGTTGAAAGTGATCGGTCAGGTGGGTAACGGTGCTGGGAGGATGGATGGGACCCGGCTAGCTCAACCTAGCATCGGACATTAGCTGCTGATGCAGAGTCCCTCCATCAACAAATAACACTTGAGTAAAATAACATGATATAGGCATTTTGAAATTAGAGAATATGTTGTTACAGTTTTTATCAAGGTTATACAATGTAATTACAACATATGTATTTGGTACTGTGGTAATACATGGGATAGTTGCTTACTTATGTATTAAAAACAATAGAGGTGCATGGATAAGGAATGTCAAAGCCGATGAAAGTAACCAACAATAATCTGTTTGTCGTTCCATCCTCAATCAACTGAGTTTTATTTGTATAGCCCATATTCATAAATCACAATTTGTCTCATAGGGCTTTAACAAGGTGCATCGTCCTTAACCCTCAACAAGAGGGAGGAAAAACTACCAAAAAAGAACACATTAGAAGTGGAAAAAACGTAGAAACCTCAGAGAGGGCCACATGTGAGGGATCTCTCTCCCAGGACGGACAGAAGTGCAATAGATGTCGCGTGTAACTGAGAACGTCAACAAAATAACAGTATTTACAACATGGATTAAAGGAAGCAAAGCTTCAGACATTCATGCCATAGAAATAGATACAGATCATTTTATTATGTGTTTCTATATTTAACCTTTTTCCTAACTACTTATATTTACCTAGCAGCACATTGCTTACTTCTCACCTGCTTCCTTGCTTTGGCCTCGTTGCTTCATGCCGGCACTTCCGCCACTTCTAATCATTGTTTTCTCTCGCCGCCCACAGGACAGCAGTGAAATCCACTTTAAGGTGAAAATGACGACACATTTAAAAAAGCTGAAGGAGTCTTACAGCCAGAGACAGGTACGAGGGAAGATGATAAAAGTTAGATTTTCTGTATCAAACGATGTCAGAAAAGCATGGAACAATAGATTTCCTGTCTCTTTCAGGGCGTCCCAGCAAGCACGCTACGGTTTCTGTTTGAAGGACAGAGAATCGCAGATAACCAAACTCCGAAAGAGGTAAAACTTGTTAATCTTGACATGAGTAACTGATTATCTTTTAGCTGAGTAAAATGGCACACATATATATGTCGACACACAGTGGACAATTGGTTGTTGCAATATTTCAGATTAAAACCACGATATGAGAAATGAAACAATAATTTAATGTCTGAATGTTTAGCTGGCTGGTAATGTCACTGATAAAAGCTGTTGTTTTTTTTAAACCTTGGAACAGTGCTGAATTTCTGTTACTGTTATGCTTTCATTTGGTGGGAAATTATTTATAAAGGGTTTTTGACATAAGGAAAAATTAATACGCAGAAGAAGAACTGAAAAGAGGAGTGTCGTGAGAGTCTAAATCATGTGTTGTGATTCTGTTACTAAAATGTCTCCTCTGCTGTTCTGTTCAGCTGGGGATGGAGGACGAGGACGTCATCGAGGTTTATCAAGAACAGACCGGTGGACTATGGAACGATTAAACCCCCCTGCATTTCTAAATCTTTTTTTTCTTTTCTTTTCTTTTTTCTGATTTTGTATTTTATTTTGTATGTATGTTCGATTTTTCGTTCAGTTTCAAACCATCTGGATCAAAACCGACTCTATCAGGGCTTCCATGCGTGAAAGGGAGGTGAATGAACTGAGGTAAGCGGACGAGGAAAAGGACAACGGGTCTCTTATTCTGAAGTGCAGGGATGCTCGTGCTGTTGACCCGAGCAATAGCGTTCAGTAGCATAGTATCTTGTTTGTGGTGTGTTTTTGTTTCCTTTATCATGTCTAGTTGAGGGTGTCGGCAGAAGCAAATAATCCAATCAAGGACCCGACTGCGTCTAAAGGAACAGTTCAGCCAAAAGTGATCATCATGTAGTTGTAAGACAAGTAGTGTTGTCATATGATACTACACAGCAAGTGCACTTGTACAGCTGGGCTTTAACTTTAAGGAAAATAAAGTGGCCGTGATCACGTTTGCTCACAGTTACAAAACCAGAATACTCAAGATCAAGTTTAAGTTATGTTATTCCGAGGATGAACAAATGTGATGGTGTTGGTTTGTTTGAATCTTTCGGTCCCAAACAGGATTTCTTGAGTCTATCTCTGAAAACTCTATTATCTTGTTCCAAATATCAGACTTTCAAAGCTGCTGCTGGGGGTTTGATAGTTTGAGGGAACCGAAACAAAGCCGTGGACACAGAGCAAACGTTGTCACAAAAAGGCCATTTCTGGATTAACTATTCCTTTTATGGCTAGTTGTGGTTGTAAAAACATCATCTTACATTTCATTTGTACAGAAGTTGGGGGGGAAAAAAGATTTTGCTTGTTTATCCCGGATGTTTTCCTAAGGAAATTTGACGCACCCAGTTAGATATTCGTAGATGCAGTTCTTTATACAAGAGGCAGTCCATTCCACACGTTTACATTCAGGGCATTTAGCAGATTGAGGGTTTGTCGACACACACGCTCATATCCAGCTGGACTCCTCATCCTCAAATCCACACCGTTTGTTACTGGTGATCTGAATAATTTGCTTCAACAGCCTCTGTCTATTCATGTATGAAGAACTGCACCCTGGAGAAATTGTAAAATTTTGATTATAATTGAACTGACGTTATAATATTTGACCTTTGAGACATTTTTATAAACGACAATTGTGCTTGACTTGTATATGTTGTGTTCAGTATTAGTGTGTTTGAATGACATGTCACATGTATCTCCAGTGTCGTCTTTTTATTTATATTGGAGGGTTCCATTCTGTGATGATATATAGAAATATATATATATATATATGAACCTGTTCTGGAAATATCTTGCCCCCTGACATTCACTGTTTTAAACTCTGTCCTCCGGCAGTTTGTGAGTAAAGAAAATCTCGCCAATATTCACACAAGTCATCTACGAACAGTCAACTGCGGTGTCAGCGCCTGTTTTAAAAACTTTTCTTTCTCTTTTTTGGATAAAACTCTGAAATCTGTGTACTGTATGAAGTTCCTCAAGAGGGTAAAGATCATCAGCCAAAACCTATGTCAACGGAAATTAGCGAGAAGGTTGAATGGGGAAACAAAGATAGTGGCAAGATGGAGATGCTCAACTCCTGAAGGCTGAAATAACCACAAAAATGTCTTTCTTGTTTTTTCTCTCAGTCTGGTTATTTCACTCTTCAGAAACACTCAAATGGCAGGTTAAATATGCAGTGGATGATGGTTTCACCGCACCTCCGTGATTCTACAAGGAAATAATTATCCTTCCCTTGCCGTCATCTCCCGGAGGTGTGTGTGTGTGGCACAAAGAAAACCTGTCTTTTCAAAGTAAAACATTGCCTCAATTGGATTTTCGCAGCCTGACTGACCTTTCTTACTCGTACCTTGTGCATCAGTGAGCAGCTCAGGTGAAGCAGACCCCCCCCTTGAGTGAGGGTGGGCTGCGATCTGAGCCATAGCACTGATCTCCGTGAGGTGAAGGGACCGTTCATCATTAGAGGAAAATTGATACAGATGGTTTGAAATTCTGGAAATTAGCTTTTTTGCTTTTTTTGAATAAAATATTTAAAGAAATAACTGCAGTGGGGTGTATGTTTGATCATTATACGGTATTCGGAAACTCCTGCTTTACCTCTAGTTCTGAAGTGCAATTGGTGACTTAATAGCGATAGGGTCAAAGTACTCTTGACACAACAAAAGCATAAAAATGTCCATCATTGGAAGATTTATATCCCTTTGTTTTGTTGTCAGAGGCCCAGAGATAATTAAACTCACTCAACATTAAAGACAGTCTCCTTTATTTAAGTCCAAATATGGAACAAAATCAATACAGTAAAAAATGTTTAACTTAATAATGCAAAAAGCTTCGTAATCTGAGGAAGAAGGGAAGGAAATTGACACAATAAAATACTTTTTTACAGCCTAAGTCATAATGTGCATTTGATATGCATATATTTTATGCAACAGTTTCAGATAACAAGCCTTACAGCTTGATTTTAATGACAGCTACATTAAACCTCACCGACTGTACGTTCACATTTAATACATCACCGAAGCTTTATTAGGCCAGTATTTCAGTTGGTGTTTTTACCGCATTCCAACCAAAGTGCTTTTGTTTTTTGTCACAGTTGAGGCATCAAGTGAATTTGCAGTGCACGAGGTGAATCATTCAATTCAATTCTCCTGTGGGGCGTGAAAGCCGATGAGTCACTGGAATCAAAGAGCTGCAGTGTTGCTGAAACACAAACTCATCTTATGGCGCAAGAGACACACAACTTGTCCATTGGAGACACAATGTAAACAACCTTTTAAACTCTGAATATCTCAATATGTGATTCCTCTGTGGGCTGATCACAAGTGTTCGTGGGACTCAAACGCTGGATTGTATTCCCCCCCCTGACTGTCAGGCACAGGTTGTGCACGTGATGACCTGTCCACGTGCACCTGTCCTTTTACAGATGGCTGGATCCCGCGTTGAGGCCTCGCTGGTATTTTGTACGAACAGAAAATAATCCCAGAGACAATCATCATGATTGTTCCCACCATACCGACCCCTATGCCGCACCCCACATACTGGGAATGTGGCGCCTGGGGCATTTTGAACTCAGGGGGGAAGCTGATGTTCTGATTGGTCACCACTGAGGTCAGATTCCACACCAGAGGGATGAGAGACATCACAGCAGCCAACAGGCACAGAGCTCCAGCGGTGAAGAAGGACAAGCGCAATGGCGTGTGCTTCCCCATCCCGAAGTAGGCGTTCCTCAGGGCGTAAACCACGCCGGCGTTCCCACAAAGGCCCGCCAGCAGGGACAGCACCATGAGAACCTGACCCGCCCGAATCTCCGGTGGTGTGAAGGCCTCGGTCAGGCCGATGTACCTGCAGTGCATGACCTTGAACCCTGGCGACACATCGGTGTGGCTGTTGAAGCAGGTCCTCCAGAGGCCCACCCAGGCCAGGCCGGAGCTGATGACCTCCCGGTCAGACACCTCCCAGACCCTCCACTGGATGAGTCCGAGCGCCATGGTCGTGAGAGTCCAGCCCACGCAGCTCAGCGGGAGGGCGCCGAGCTGGGCGTGGGCCGTGTGAGCCAGGTAGACCATGGGGCCACGACAGATCCTGAGGCAGTCCCGGTCCAAGGTGTGGTGTTGTGGTCACACCTTACGCCTGTTGATCTCTCTTACTCCAGCTCGTTCAGCCTCTCCCTCTTTTTTACACTCTTCTCCAACTGACCTAGATTTTATTTTCCTAATGCTCTTTTGTCACCCGGGAAACCTGGCAAACAATCCCCGGCAGCTTCATCTGAGAGAACAGAAACACACACACAGATGTAACTCTATTTATAAGTAGTTTTCACTTATACAGACTAGATTATGAACAGCTGTTTTGTATTTATGTTCTTTTGTGAATGTATGAATACATACACACTGACATGTCTTTATAGGAATAAAGTAAACCAATAAAGACACTGTGGGAAGTTTCAGACAGAAACTTGTGCCCTGCTGAAGAAAAACTGCTTCAAATTGGAAGTCCTTTCCTGCATGTTAGCAAATAATATAATAATAATATAATGTAGCCTAAAATGTACCAGTTTTGATTAGTAACTTAGTAGAAATAAGCAAACAAACAACTAATAATTTAGTCCATTGGTATCATAAGATGTTTATTTCATGTCACTCACCATCTCTCCCACTGTAAAACTGAGCGTATGTTGTAGTTTCATCATGGGACCTCCCCATAAATAGATTGGTCGGATATTTACAAATTAAAAATGTATTTATAAGCATGTGATTGTGGTGGGAAAATCTCAAGTCTTGTGACCCCTCATCAGGGGAAAAGGCGCCGCAGTCGTGTGTGTGAGGTTTACGGTGGTGTGTGCAAGTGATCATAATCAAACACGCTTGTTTGGCTACACACTGACCATGTTTGTTCCATTATGACAAGGAGATGTGAAGCAGCTGCACGAATGTCCAACACAACATCACCCGTTGTCTCGTATATATATAATGATAAATGTCGCTTTTGTATCATTTTTCCACAATCCATGACTGCATATTCTGAAAAAACACCCTAAAAACTATAATATCTGCATTGTTTTTCTCATCAGTTTCATCCCTTTACATATAATATGTAAGTAATATTGACAAACAGTCTTAACTATATCATTAATAACATACAAAGTATTTTTGTGACATACCTGAGTGTGGCTCGTGACTCGTCTTCAAACTCAGACGCTCGGAGACTGACAGGGTGGCGAGGTTTCCTTCTGTTCCCAGATGCAGTATAACAGATCACTTCCTCATGTTGCTGGCAGAAAAACTGGATATAGTTTCCCATCACATTTGTGAGCTGTGAATGATTGACAGTATAAAGGTGGGGCGCAAGGTTTATTGTTACGGGAATTGAGTCTTTCACCTCGCTTTCAACTCTTTGTTTCCTTAATGGCTTGTGTGAGCCATGTGCTTCATCACATTTCAATCTGCAGTTTCAATAATTCCCCATGTATGTATTTACAATTTCTTAGCTCACTAAGATGTTAAAATATAAATAATTCCCCTTATTTTGTAGAAAAATTCCTTAATTTGCGGGGTTATATTCAATTTACCTAAAATTAGGGATTATGGTTTGGGAAAAAAAGGCCAAAATTGATGAGTTCTAGATGGATAAAATATTATTTGGTATTTATTACCTGCTGTATAATTTTTTAAACACAGGAATACTGCTGAAAAGATGAAATACCTTTGTACTATGGGCTGTGTACGGTGAACAAATACTCATATAATTGAATATTTATGTTTGTAATTTTAAAAACAAATATAGAAACACTCAATTGAAGCAGAATTTGGGTTTATTCTTGCCGTTGCATTGTAAAACAGGTAAGGAGGCCTCTGTCTCCACCTCCGATAGATAAGTCATGGCTCAGTAAGAAGGAGGAACGTATGACAACATCGTACAGTATCGTGAAACCTCCTGCGAGATATTGGACAGGGAAGTCGGTGTCAAATTTCTCCCCCGAGAAGAGAGAGGAAAAAACATGATACGCAAAACAAAACTCCAACTCACAACAGGTGCAGTCAAAGTGTAAAAATGTCCCAGCATGAGGCCATAAAATTTAGTATGTCATCACTGAGTGTAAACAACAGAAAACCAAAGGGCGTTAGTATTCCACTGGATTATGAACGACCTGCAGCTGAAGCCATATTTTCTCTTTGGGATTTTCCCGTTTTCACCAATTCCAGTTTAATGAGAGCTTGATAAATATGCAAATATCATTAGAAAAAAAGAAAATAGGTAATATAATAAAATCCTCATTAATTAATCAAGGCAATCAGATGTATTTGATTGATTTTTAAAATTAAATTAAATTTTAAAAGCTAATTGTAAAGAGAAATGTGTGTAGATCAAAGGTTTTCATCTTGATTGATTAATTTCTTTCCCACACTGACACAGATTTGTTTCTTTAGTGTGTCTATACATAGCATGTAGTGTAACAGTGCAAGTGTCCCATTCAAATACTTGAATGTTGCATAATAGCATTATCTTGCGTTTTTTTTCACCTTTGCGCTTTATCTATTCTGAGACTTCTCGGACTCCGTCGATCTGTCATAACAACAGAGCGGTAGAAAAGACAGACGTCCCACTTTGACGTGGTGTACCATATTGAGGCAGAAAGTAAGGCCTCGAGTATGGAGGAGGAAAAATACAAGAATAAATAAATAAATAAAAGGTGAGATAGATAATTAAATTTGAAAGTAAATGTGCAGGACACTATTAAGGATTTTTAATGACGCTGTGGTGGCTTCTGCAGTATTCTATAACATTGTCCAGTCCAAAATGCGAAAATAAACTGGTTAGGAATGGGTCCTGCACTTCCCTTTGGATTCCACTGAGGAAGTGGATGAGAGGAGGATGTTGGCGAAGTTAAATTGCATTATGGATGACACCTCTCACCCCCTGCATGACACTCAGCAGCAGACTGCTCCCCCCACAGTGCAAAGAGCGCTTCTGCAGGCATCCCCACAATTGAAATGTAAAATACTGCACACTACTCGTACTAATTGATCTATTTCTCAGGGAAAAATAACCTTTTGCCCATTTGTATCACAATATCCTTATATTTATGTACAAACGCTTTTACTTCATAACATTTCAATACAAACCAAACCACTACAGTGAAAGGTGTATGTTATGCAGTTTTTATTACATTTTTATTCTATTGCCTTTTTTAATATATATTTTTAAAATTCTTCACCTCTTTCTGACCTGCCTGCTGCTGTAACAACTGAATTTCCCCAGTGTGTGGCTCAATAAATGTGTATCTTATGTTATCTTATCTTACGGAAGAGGATTAGGGCCACTGTGGAAAAAATAAGTGAGTTCTGAGTTTAAACTCAGAATTCTGACTTTAATCTCAGAATTCTGACTTTTTTCTAGTTTTTATTTATATTTCAGTTTTAATAACTGACGGCACCAGAGCTAATAATTGATTTGCATTGATAACTTGTTTATTTCTGCATATGACCATGAACCTTTGAACATTGAATGACACTATGTTAATCACATTTCCTGTTTATTAACATAGTGGTCATACATATAAATAAATATAAATTTTGACTTAGAATCTCTAGTATGAATAATGAATGATGATTTTCAGTTATTATTATTATAGTAGCTATATTTGGACTTAATATCAGTATTTTATGACTGGTATCGCTTTAAGGAACGACACTGAGGAGTGGGACCTCTCCACCCCGCAGACGATCTTCTCAGCTACCAGCCTCTCCGTGTCAACACCAGGAGATGAGCACCGCCACCAGCGGTCGTTAGCAGCTGCTCGAAGCCGAGGGACGAGTGTGTTTTCCGGGGATCGGAGCTAAGAACCAGCGGGTAAGAAAGACCAAGCTCGATTTAGCTTATTTCCAATAAAACCGAGGGGTGACACATGTGGGTTTGAGCTAGCTGTTAGCTTGGAGGACTAGCTGCTGGTAGCATGCAGGGATTCATGTTTATATCTGGGCTTTTTCTAAGAGATCGTGAGGAGTCAAGCTAATTTCTGTGCCATTCCGCGTGTCAGCTCGTTGACAGAGGAGAAATGAAACCAAAACTGTTTTTATTCTGACTGTTTCCCTCCTGGCTGCTAGTTGATCCCTAGCAGCCTCTTATAACTCAAAGCACACATGCTTTATTTGCACTGACAGCCATTGCAGCAACAAGATTGTGTCATTGTGTTGCAGGTCCGCATCCAGGAGTGACAGCAGCTCCTGAAGAGTGTGTGTGTGTGTGTGTGTGTGTGTGTGTGTGTGTGTGTGTGTGTGTGTGTGTGTGACATGCACATGGAGTGACCAGCCCCACTCATGGACACCCAGAGGAAGAGGTTGGTCCCTGCAGAGTCCTCCCTCAGGGGAGAGAGAGGGGGAGAGGGAGGGATTGTTGAACTCCTCTGGCTGGATGTGATCACCATGTGACACCGCCTGCAGATGGACTTGTGCTTGCTTCTGCTTTCCCCCCCCCCACCACAGAACCTTCGTTGTTCAGAGGCAAAGCTCAAAGGCTCCGGCCACATCCTGAAGATGCTGCAGGAAGTTTGTCAGCTTCTTTTTCGGCTCCGTCAGCCGCCCACACCTCGGCGTCTTTCAATCTGCATCTCACGACTGTTGGTCTTAAGATTAGGTCTTCTCCTCGAACGGATCATGCTCACAAATGTTATTACTCTTATATCCAAATCTTGAACATATCTTTGTGGTCTGAGTCTCTCGTTATGGTTTCAAATGATTCTGTTCCTTCCAGCTCTGGGGACGATGACGGAGGAGAGCGAGGCCTGCTCCACACGTGGAAGGGCTACTCCTGCAGCATCACCCCCGACCGGCTGCTCCTGCCCCGGCCCGTCCTCCAGGTCGCCCTGGGCACACGACACGGAGTTCTGTTGGTGGAAGGTACGACTATTAAAAAGAGTGGCTTCATTGCCGAGTCATTGTTAAGACTATGATTGCAGCAGGACTGCTTGACATATAGTATTGAAAAATGTTTACCCTCATCGATGCTGCTAAAAACTTTAATCCCGATGATGTTTTCCTACACTTGACATCTATTGCACTTCTGTCCGTCCTGGGAGAGGGATCCTCACATGTGTCTCTCTGAGGTTTCTACGTATTTACACCTGTTAAAAGGGTTTTTAGTAGTTTTTCCTTACTCTTGCTGAGGGTTAAGGACAGAGGATGTCTCACCATGTTAAAGCCCTATGAGACGAATTGTGATTTGTGAATATGGGCTACACAAATACAATTTGATTGATTGTTTTCATTTCAAACTTGAGATATCCCTCCCTTGATTTTGTCATTGTCCAATTCAGGAGGACAGGTGTACAGTTTTGGGGAGCTGCCCTGGAAGCAGAGTCATGTCCCTGGAGGACCCACCCAGGAATGTGCTCTCAGTGGGCAGCGTGTGGTTGCCGTGGCAGCGGGCAGTTTCCACAGCGGGGCGGTGACGGAGGACGGCGGCGTCCACATGTGGGGGGACAACGGTGCGGGACAGTGTGGCCTGTCGGGCCTCAGTGCCGTCCCCAACCCGACTCCGGTGGCTCTGCTGGACTCAAACTCCAGTCCTCCGCAGACGCTGCCCGTGCTGGAGCTGGCGTGTGGGGAGCAGCACACCCTGGCGCTGACGGTGCAGCGGGAGGTGTGGGCGTGGGGCAGCGGCTGCCAGCTGGGACTCAACGCTGCCACCTTCCCTGTGTGGAAGCCCCAGAAGGTTGAGCACTTGGCAGGGAGGTATGTACTCCAGGTGGCCTGCGGCGCTTTGCACAGCCTGGCTCTGGTGCGCTGCCTGGGACCCCAGGACGTCCAGCGGCCCCCCGTGGACAAATGCAGACACTGTAACCAGCTGCTGTTCACCATGACGGACAAAGAGGACCACGTCATCATCTCTGACGGTCACTACTGCCCAATGGCGGCGGAGCAAACTAAGGATGAGAGGAAGCTGGAGACGCCTGGCGCCGCCCACGGACTCAAAACATCTCCATCTGAGCCCGTCCTCTCCTCTCATACCTCCTCCTCCAACTCTGATACCCCAGCACCTCAGACAAATGCGGACCCCTCCTCTGACTCTGCCCCGATCCAGGACCTGGACAAAGAGGAAACAACTGTGACTAACGGAGTCCTGCCTGGCTCAGACTCTGACCCCAGTGCTCAGTCTGAGGGCGGCGCTGTAGCAGTGGTCAAGAGTTCCCTCTATCCAGACGAGCAGGCGGTCAAAGAGTACCTGAAGAAACTCACAGACAACACGCAGACAGAAGAGAAGACAGGAGGCCTGCACAGTCTGCTTGTGAGTTGACCAGTTTTACTGCATGATAATCCCTGCATCCATGTGGATGTTGTGGTCCTTCCCGATAGACTCTGTCCTTGATTCTTCTGTTTTCTCTTCCAGCCTTCAGGCGTGGGGCTGGCCTCCAGCCCGAGCGCCACACTCAACAACCTGGTGGCCTCTTGCGCCTCGGCTGTGGGCGAGCGGGTCGCCTCCACCTACGAGGCCTTGTCCCTCAAAAAGATGATGAACTACCTGCCCTCTGGGGTCACGCGGTCCGGTGGGCCCACTGGGTTTACTGGTGCGATCCCAGGAGTGGGCGACAACACCACAGAGCGTGTGCGCCAGGAGGACTCCATGCAGGGCAAGAAGAGCTCCAGCACGGGAGACATCCGCGAGGAGGAGGCAGAGAGCATGCGGCGCCGCCTCTCGCTGCCGGGACTCCTCTCACAGGGTAGATACGCAGTTCACCTCTTATCATCCTCCTATGCCCTGCTGCGTAAGTACGCCTTGCGCGTGTGCAGGTCTCCGTCAGTGTCTCTGTTCATGCTTGTGTGAGCACTGCAAAGGCTTTCCATTGTGTTGCATGCTTCGTGCACAGTAGTGTCGTTGTGTGTTATATCCAGGGCAACTTCACATACATGGTTTGAGAAAGCAAAAGGAAACATGGGACTTTTTCCCATTTGTAGTCTTTCAAAACTGATCTACCGCTGGGATATTGTGCCTACATGTGAAAACAAACTGTTCCTTTGTGTCATTCATTAGTCGGTGCAGTTTGAGCCAGCTTAGCTTACTCGAATGTTCTTGATTTTGAGCGAGGAATGCAGATCTTTCTCTGAGCCTCCATCAATGTTAATCTGGCAGCGAGATTATTCTGATGATGAAGAGTGGAGGACACGTAAGTCTGATTTAACAGAGCAGACAAAGGGAAGAGAGATCGATACACAGAGCTCTGTGTGACCCCGGACTGAAATAGGCATGTGTAGATAATAGATGGTCCATCTAAAATCACTTCTGTCGTGGACGGCCCTGGATCATTTACTCTGGATTTCATAATCCCGTTTTGAAGTCGAGGTTCAAGGTTGGAAACTCGGGTCTGATAGACAAATCGTGACGATGCATTTCGGCCATAACTCAAAAATGAATGCGGGGAGGACATTTTATTTTCATAAGGTCAGAGGTCGGCTTCACTGTGAAATCATAAACCATGAAACCTGAGTAGTCGGCGGAGGCGTACAGCAGTGAGGTGGTAATTCTAGATCTGCTCAAAATCTTTTTGCATATACTAAAAAGATTAGGAACTCTAATGGGATCTTAAAATGGTTATAGATACATAATGGTTGTCTTTTTTGCTTTTAGATAATAAATTCAAAAAATACGGCACTAAAATATTATGTTATGATGAATTAATTAACTTGAAACACTCTGCTTTAACACTTCACAGTAACATCTGCTTAGAACACATGAGTTCATTGGGTTGAGGAGCAGAAAGAAGAAGAAAACAAGTTAATTTCTCTCCTTTCTCCTTCGCCTTATCGGTGTTTGCTCTGTCTGCTGCCTGCAGGCTTCTTCTTCCTGTTGTTTACTGTATGACAGCATGTGCCTTTACACGAGCTGGCTGATGTGATCTAGTTCCCGAATGTCACTGCTGTGTTTGTATAACATCCATTGATTCGTGCCGGACTTTGCAACAGACATTCATTCACAAGTTCAGATTCAGGCTTGTTTTTACCTGGTCATATACACATTTCGTCGGACATTATTTAAAGAGACATGTGAAGATTTGCCAACTCGGTCTTGAGAAAAACATTTTTAATTTATGCATTCAGTGTCCCCGCGGCTGCTGAGGAAAGCCGTTCGCCCCAGGATGCGCCCAGTCGCCCTCACCCCACTGGGAGCTGTGGTGCCCGAGGCCCCGGACGTGCTGCCCACCCTGCACACAGAGGTGTGGAGCTGGGGCCAGGGTGAGCACGGGCAGCTGGGACACGGGGACAACCAGGCCAGGTAGGATGCAGCGTGTCAGAAAATGGGTTACGGCTATATGTTAAAAGCTGTTTTTAAAATGTGCTGACAGGAGTGTGATATGTGTGTGTGTGTGTTTGCAGAATACAGCCACAGTGCATCAAGAGTCTGAACAGTAAGGAGGTGGTGCGGGTGGCGGCCGGCGCTGGTCATTCCCTCGCTCTGACCGCTCAGTCTCAGGTCAGTCTACGGTTTCAGTTACAGCTCCATTGCATCACCTGTTGAACTGGTTTCCTTTTTCCGGTAACCATTGAGAGCTAGTGTGTGTGCCTGCATCAATGTGTTTCTCTTCCAGGTATTCTCATGGGGAAACAACAGCGCCGGTCAGCTCGGACACATGGAGACACCCAGCACCGTCCCCCGTCTCGCGAAGGTGAGGGAACCACCCGGTCGCACACATCATGCCTCGAGGTTTGTGTTGTTTTTTTTTCACATCCAAACTTTTCGCCTCCTCCTCGTCCAGCTGTCGGAGGGCATCCGGGTGTGGGACGTGAGCGCCGGGGAGAAACACACCCTCCTCCTGGCCGACGGCGACTGCATCCAGCCCATCATCTATTACAGCGGGCAGCAGGTGAAGGCGGGGGAGGAGGAGGGCGAGGCCAAGGAGCCAGGGCATCAGGAAGAAGGAGAGGAGGAGCAGGAGCGGAAAGGGGGCTACACCCCCCAGCCCGTACTGCTGCCTTTCTGCATGCATGTGAGGACAAATTCCCTGATTGGGTTATTGATGTTTCTAAATTCCTTGTAATAACTACAGCCGAAATTCAACAAATGTATTTTCTTCGTGCTGTTTCGTGTGTTTTCCAGCTGGGTTATGTCAGCAGTGTGTTTGCGGGGGGCAACCGATGCGTGGCGCTCTCGGACAGAAACGTGATGGGCTTCATCGCCAGCCTCCACGAGCTGGCCGCAACCGAGAGGAAGTTCTACTGCAAGCTGTGCAGCATCAAGACACAGATAATACGCCCCTTGCTGGAGCTGGGTAAGGGCGACACAAAGGGAAATATCGAGGTCCCAAAAGTTTGAATCTCACTTTAACCTCAGCTGAATCTGTTCTGTTCGTGTCCCCGCCCTTCTCCAGAATCCCTGAGCTCCGCCCTTGGCCAGGTGACCTTCGGCCTCTTGCAGATTCTTGCGGGTCAGTTCAGCCTCCTGTGTCACGTGACCGGGCAGCACGCCGCCAGCCTCACGGCCAACCTGCGGCGTGGTCGTGAGGTCAAAAGTCTGCTCATCCTCGACCACGCCAGCATCTTCCTCGACACCTATAACGAGTATGTCTTCACCACTGAGATCAACACAAACAGTTTTACACAATAGATGAATATACAAATTTGACTTCTCTCTTATCCCTGTCAAGGTACTGCAGCACCCTGGGCAGCTTCCAGGTGATGGGAGGTGTCCAGGCCCTCACCAAGCCCTCGCTGTGAGTACACAACATCCACAAGAACACTATTTTTACTGGGACACGATGAGGTGCCGCAAGATCCAGACTTTGATAAGAAAACAAAACAGAGCCAACAGTTGAAGAAGATCGTTTTATTTTAAAGCGATTTCTTTGGGAAGAGTCCTGGGCTGCTCCAGCGGCTGTCGGAGTGCAGCGAGGAGAACCCCCCCGTGGCAGACCTCCTGTCGGCGCTCTTCTACCTCCCGACGAACCACATCCGTGAATACGGCCGGCTGCTGCTCAAACTGGCCACCTGCTTCGAAGTGGTAAGGGAAACACACAAACAACAGTTTGTTCGCACGTTACTTCTTAATGTCACACTGATTATGAAGAGGGGCTTTTGTATTTACTATCAATGACATCGGGTAGAAAATGATGATTATTGAGATATTTGGTTTACACGCTCCAAGATTTCTTTACAAAAAGAAACAATCAATTGGAACAAATTACACTGAACACTTTCTCCATTTTCTCTGTCATTAGTACTTTTCGGAAACTTTCCATGGGAAGTTAAGCTCAGGAATTTGGGGAATTTTGAAAAAAAACAACTACGCAAATTAAACGCTGAGCAATAAAAACATCATTCAAAACTCAATTTTAAAAGATGTATGGAATGCAGCACACGCTGCACGTTTCAACCCTCCACTGTGCATTCTTCCATCACGTGCACAGATAACTCCCAGCATCCTGCACACTACAGCAGGGCTGATTGAAGCCTGCTGTAGAGTGCAGGACTAGTCAGGTAAGTTTCAATGATATTACTGGGGAAAATATATTAGCATGCTGATTGAGGATTGTTCATCTGTTCATCTAGCCTATTTCTATTCATTTATCCATCAATTATAAAATATTTTTACAGACGATTCCAATTGTTTGGCTAACTACTTATATCTCTGGCATTGCATTAGTGTTTTTTTACATACTTTTTTCTAATCTTATTCTACAGAACAATGCCACGTGCACTATCTCGTGATGAAACGTTTCACCCCATCCAATGTAGAAGGAAAGGCTGTGTACATTTGCAAATACTGTGCAAAGACCTATGTTAAGAATGACACAACGATGCAGAAGCATATAGTCAAGTGCCCAAAGTTTCCTCAGGGCTCAAATCAGCCTATGACAAAACAAAATGTTTACATTTATGTCTGTATATGACAAGGTAAATACAGTTAGTATAAATTACCCACAACATTTCCAGTTTATTCCCAATAATTCCCGTATATTCCCATAAATTCCCGTTAATTCCCATGGAAAGTTTCCAACTTTGAAAATTCCCGGAATTTTGCAACCCTAGTCATTAGTATCAGATAGGATAGGGAATTTAGCAATTACCTCCCTTTGTCTTTTTAGAAAATTATTAGGAAGCTATAATCCTTTAAAACAAACTGTCCCCTAATTTAATGCATCAAAAATTGTTAACAAATGTCTCTAATAGCCTCGACAAGTTTGGATTGGGAGCTTTCCTCCCTGTATAAACATTCCTCATGGTAAAACTGGAAGTTGACCCTATTTGTAAAGCCACATCATATGTTTCATGGTAAATGTTGTTGTGTGTTGTCAGTGCTCCAATGACTACCAGAAGCTGCAGGACAGCTGCTCCAAGTTTGAAGCGTTGGCCCTCCAGCTGAAGAGAAGACGGAAAGACGCCGAGTACACGTGTCACTTCTGGAAGAGCTTCCCTGGCAAAATGACGGTAAACTCGCTGAGAGTATGTGTTCCTCGCTTACCGCCGTGAAGCATCCACATTGAGACCTCGAGGCGTCATGTGACGTTGCTGAATGGTGTCACTGTGTGTCCGACAGGACTCTCTGAGGAAGCCTCACCGTCGGCTGATCTGCGAGAGCAGCAACAAGGCTCTGACCCTGCAGAACGCCGGGAGGTTCTCCGTCAACTGGTTCATCCTTTTCAACGACGCCGTGGTCCACGCACAGGTGAGCCCCCCACGCACCCCCTCACTTCTGTTGGCTCTGTCACTGTTTTTCTTGCTTTTCTTTTCAAAGCCGCCATATTTGAGGCACTCTAACCTGGTGTGTTTCAAGCGTTTGTGTGTGCTTGCCTTTGTGCTGTCAGGGCGTGGCGCCTTGTAAAAACCTTGTAAGTATGCAGTCAGAAGCAAATGTCAACACAGGCACCCCGACTCTCCCCCCGTCCCACTATTCTTACTTGTCTCCTCCTTTTGTGTGTGTGTGTGTATGTGTATACAAGTGTGTGTGTGTGTGTGTGTGTGTGTGTGTGTGTGTGTGTGTGTGTGTGTGTGTGTGTGTGAAGGGCTCAGGGCTCAGGGCTGTGTGTCATTCGATTCAGCCCTGTTGTATAGGGGATTTAAATTAAGACACATGACAAATGTAATTCAACACACACACACGTCCCTGTAAATACTTTGACATACACAGCCCTGTCTCTGCTTGCCCGCTCTGCCTGGCTTAAACCAAGAAACAGGGCTTTTTAACAGAAACATATTGTATTTCCTCTTTTCGCCAAATTTCAAGCCTTGGTTCATGTGAGGTTTGACCATTTGCTTTGAAAGGATAGAATATCCCCTGTTGCTGAAATATATGTCCTTTCAAATCACAGAGCAGTTTCCTTCCCCTCTCTCCCTGTTTGCCTGCTTTCCTCTCTGCTTTTCCTCCCTCTATCTTCTGGTCTGCATCCCATGGCTGTCTTGCATATCTCAGTCGCCCTCTTAATCCTCTCCTGTTCTATCAAGGTTTATTTCTCCTTGTCAGGGCTCATCAAATATGTATTAATCTGATGGTTAAAAATCTAAATATCAGGTTTGTCTATTTAAGTTCCCGCAGGAGCTGGTAAACCCTCTGTGTCTTGTGATGTGAACCTGTTTAACTGTATGAAAGAGATTAAGGGTTTTGCTGAATAAGAGCATGCACATAGTTTTCAGCTTCCTGAAAAAAACATGTGAAACACATGTTGCCCTGCATGACTTAATTTTGGTCACTTATGAACAAGAGGTATATTTCTTGATGTTTCTTCAATGTCTGCCTGAATATACCTCTTTAATAGTAATATTTATACGTAATCAATGTTTTTAAACCTGTGTAATAATTTTTTAATTTTACTGCGTCTCTTCCCTAGAGGAACAAATTAGTTTTCCTCCCACTTAGTGATAGAAATTATAGACTTATGTTCTGTTTTAAAAGTTAATAACAGTCGTGTTATTTGTTTTAGATTTGCTCCTCTTTCTGTTCACACACAATAATTCTTATCCACAGCGATTAAGCTTTTATGTGTGGTGTGAGAATAATGTCCCCTTCTCTCCCTCAACACTTTCACCCCTCTTTTTTCTCTCTCCTCTGGTATTCCCTCTGTCCTCCTCCCTCCTTCTCTTCCCCTTTCCATGCCTTTTTTTTTACTTTGTATCCTTCCTCCTCCAGTTCTCTACCCATCACGTCTTCCCTCTGGCCACGCTGTGGGTGGAGCCCATCCCAGAGGAGAACACTTGCACGTGAGTCTAAACAGATTTAGTTTTTACCTATGCAACAGTTATTATATACAATGTATTACGTTTTGAGTCAGTATTTGTTCCCAGGTTAAAACCATGTGTGTGTTTTTATGTGTGTGTAGATACGGTTTGAAGGTGATCACACCAGAGGAGACCTTCACCCTGCTGGCCTCCTCTGCCATGGAGAAGGTAGACCATTCTTTAATGCCACTGACTGACAAAACAGACATTCTACATTTGCATTCAGAGGGTACTCAACTGGCCTGATTGACATATTAAATGTATGTGTGAATTTGCTCCCAGGCCAAGTGGCTTCGCTCCATCAACCAGACGGTGGACCAGGCGCTGAGCGGAGCCATGTACGACACGGCATCATTCAGCCCGGGGGCGGGGCCAAAGCTGGAGCCTCCTCTCTCCAGGACGGCATCCTACACTTTTTATAAGGATGGGCGTCTGAAAGAGGCCAAGTACGAAGGCCTGTGGCTCGCTGGCAAACCCAACGGCAGGTAAGACACACACACACACACAGAAACACACACACACCGTCTGAGCTTTTATTGATATTAAATAATGATGTCAATTTTAACTGAGCTTATTAATCTGTTTCAGGGGAGTCTTAAAATGGCCTGATGGGCGAATTTACACAGGGGAGTTCAAGAACGGACTGGAAGATGGGTGAGCGCTGGCCGTCAAAGCCACTCTGTAATCTCTCACTGTTTATGAGCCTTAATATCTGAGTTAGTGATTTTTACTAACGGCCTCTTCACGCTTCGTGCTTGTTTAGGTTTGGGGAATATGTCGCTCCCTTTAAAACGCTCAACAAGAACGATCACTATCAAGGTCACTGGAAAGATGGGAAGATGCACGGCCTCGGAACGTACAAGTTAGTGAATGACAATAGCTTTGCTCATATAGGACACAATAAGGCATGAATCTAGAAACAGTGAAGAAAAATTATTGTTGGACATGCATTCAGCTTCCAAAGCTCAGAATACACACCGTCTTACCACCTGCAGGTATGCCAGTGGTGAGGTTTACGATGGATCCTTCCAGGATGGGATGCGACACGGCCATGGCATGCTGCGCAGCGGCAAACTCAACACCTCCTCCCCCAGCGTCTTCATAGGCCAGTGGCTGCAGGACAAGAAGACCGGCTACGGAGTCTTTGACGATATCACAAAGTACGTTCACCCCATGCACCATTCTAACTTCAGCATGTGTCTGGTTATGCACTATGTGAATATCCAATTTCTTTTCTATTTATTTTCCATGAGAAAAGCTAATCTTGGACAAAATACCATCCAATGCTGTGAGCCTATTATTTTTTCTTGAGTTGTGTGTTTAAGAGCTGTCGGTTTGTTTGCTTGTCAGGGGAGAGAAGTACATGGGCATGTGGCAGGACCACCTGCGACAGGGCACCGGGGTGGTCGTCACCCAGTTCGGTTTGTACTACGAAGGAACCTTCAAGGATAATAAAATGATGGTGAGCGCTTCTGTCTTTGAATTCAGTCACAAAGTTTCTAAATGTATATTTGCTGTTTTATATGCATTACCATATTAGAAAGGCTTTTGATTAAAAAGCAGTAGAGAACATTTTTAAAGGATGGATTGGATCTTGTCGTTTTTTAGGGCGCTGGGATCCTTCTGTCAGAGGACGACACGACGTATGAGGGTGAATTCTCCGACGACTGGACCCTGAATGGGAAGGTGACTCATAACCACCACAACTCATATTTCTTTGGATGTGCGATTCATTTTGGCTGGTTGCCTAAATGTTACACATGGCTGTTCTACCGAGAAATTAATCAAGCATTAGCAGTGAAACGTATTTCAGTGAGGTTGAATGTATTGATTTGGCCGTTTCTCAGGGTGTGCTGACCATGGCGAACGGGGACTACCTGGAGGGCTCCTTCGGTGGCGAATGGGGCTCCAGCCTCAAGGTGACGGGCTCCTACTTCAAACCACACCTATTCGACACCGACAAAGAAAAGACTCACGTCGTGTAAGCTCACCGTATCTGAAATCACCAGAGTGGACGTCTAATTCCCCTGACTACATTCTTCTTATACTTTGTGTGTGTTCTTGCGTGGGATCTTGCAGGAAGCTCGGCCGTCTGTGCGTGTGCTCGGAGGACAAGTGGAAGGCGGTGTTTGTGGAGTGCTGGAGTCAGCTGGGCTGCGAGACGCCGGGGCAAGGGGAACACGGGAAGGCGTGGGAGAATATCGCCGTGGCACTCACCACCACCCGGTGGCAGCTCCAGGACAGGTACAACTTCTCTCTCTGTCATTATATGCTTTTGGGTCAGTTATACATGAAGGTTATTCTTTTTTGCAGTTATATATGTTTTTATTGAAACATATGACTATTTTCCACTTGTCTCAGGCCGGAGATTCTCTCTCGGAGCCACAGTAGAACCCTGGAGAGTCTGGAGGTCGTCCCGCAGCATGAAGGACCCATCACTATGGACCGATATCACACCATCCGCCTCTACCTCATCAAGGTGAACCCCTCCACCACTCCTCACTACTCACACCCACTTAAAACACGGCAATTATTCAGGGTTGTAAAACTGTCTCCCTCTCTCAGGCGTGCGACACCCCCCTCCACCCACTGGGACGGCTGGTGGAGACCCTGGTGGCGGTCTACAGGATGACCTACGTGGGCGTGGGAGCCAACCGGCGACTCCTGCCTCAGGCCGTCAATGAAATCCAGTCTTACCTCAACAGCATCTTCCAGATTGTCAGGTACTTTACATAAAATACAGCGACTGCCTGTGGGTTTGATTTATATAATATGTAATATAATAAATAAGCTTTTCTTAGCTGCAAGAACAGGATATGAAAGTAGAAGGAAAAACTAAATTCATTTCAGATCCGTCATTATTTTAGCAAATATTCTTCTTGATGTATTTTGAATGGGTTCTTGAATCCTCTGCAGGTTCCTGTTCCCAGACCTGCCAGAGGAGGGCGGCCAGGTTCCAGAGCCGAGCACCAACCTCCAGGACAAGAAGGAGCCGGGCTCGACTGATGCCCCACTGCAGTCACCCAAACCTGTGTAAACAAACAGTGTCCCTTTTTAAAAAAAATTTTGTGAATCTGCAGACATCAGCTGCTCTTATTAAACTCTCCTGTGTGTCCTCTGCTCT
The DNA here is from genome assembly GCF_963576545.1 of Limanda limanda. NCBI lineage: Eukaryota > Metazoa > Chordata > Actinopteri > Pleuronectiformes > Pleuronectidae > Limanda > Limanda limanda. Next base: position 7,989,235 of record NC_083658.1, on the reverse strand, counting down.
CAGCCGTGTGGTGAGCTGCTCGGCTCTGCTGCTTCCCGTCCTGCTGCCTCGTCTCTACCCGCCGCTCTTCACCCTCTACGCCCTCGACAAAGAGAAGGAAGACGGCGTCTACTGGGATTGCGTCCTGCGCCTCAACAAGCAGGCCGACCTCGCCCTCCTTGCCTTCCTGGGCGTCCAGCAGTACGTGCCACTGGAAAAAAAAGTTTAATACCCGTTTTTTCTGTCTGAATCCTCAACAAATACTTTCCCTGCTATTTTTCCTACCTCAGAAAGTTCTGGCCTGTTTCTGCCTCCATACCTGCACTGGTGGAGAAGCAGCAGGTACGTTTTGATTGTTCATTTTACTTAACCTCAATAACCACTGGCCGACAAAAAGCCAGGTACTCATTTCACAATCACACAATTCATTTAGGAAGTCTCAAACAGAAGATGGCATTCAAATCATAATCATAAGTTTCTATTTCCAGCTCCTAAAATGTGAATATTTGGTGGTTTTAACTGCCCTTGTTTCTCCGACAGGTTCTCTCCAGCACCAAAGACGCCTGCTTTGCCTCTGCAGTGGAAACTCTGCAGCAGATTAGGTAAAACTCTTGAACAACTGTTAAACAAGTTACATATTTACACTAGCCTAAAGGGCTAATGTGGTTTTTCATCTTAAATAAACTGCACCGTGTTTGACTGACACCAGATGAACCTGGTTATTTGAGTTGTAGAAACAAAGGAACTGACCCTTGGTCCAAAGAAATGCAGTTACAGTTTCCTTCATGTTGCACGGATAAATTGTATTAATAGATCGACAAGCGCATCACAGTTCAATTTGTTTGTTGTGTGTTTGCAGCACGACGTTCACCCCCTCTGACAAGCTGCAGGTGATCCAGCTCACCTTCGAGGAGATCACGCAGGAAGTCCAGTCCCTGCTGAAGCAAGACTTCCTGTGGTCCATGGACGACCTCTTCCCCGTCTTCCTCTACGTTGTGCTGCGAGCTCGGTCAGCCCCCCCGCCAAATTCTATACACATACATCTACCAATAATAATGCTGAAACACATATTTCATAAACTGTCATACTATCAATGTTTGCAGCTCGGCTATCAGATTCACTGTTGTTTAATTTAATTCCCCCTTCAGTATCAGGAACCTGGGGTCAGAGGTCAGCCTGATCGAAGACCTGATGGACCCCAGCGTCCAGCACGGAGAGCATGGCATCATGTTCACCACGCTCAAGGTAAAATTGATTTTGTTATTTACTTCAAGCAAGGATGAAAATGGAAAGAGTTCAGTTACGCTACCTGTTAATCGCCTCCTGGTTTTAACGGGATTTATGTGCTTGTGCTCTCCACCTGCAGGCGTGTTACTACCAGATCCAGCATGAGAAGATCACTTAGCGTGGCGTTACTCCATCTGTGATCCACACCCTCATGCCCCCCCCCCTCCGCTTAGACACACACCGAGGCGATCGCAGGGCCAGGACCAACCGGGCTTTGGATTTGATGGATGTGTGCGGCGGCCAATGGGAGGCGGAGGATCACACGAACAGGTTGCAGGCAGGCTCCATCTGCTGCTGTCATGGAGACGGCGGTCACTGTCTCTGACACACACACATACAAACACTGTGGAGGTGTTCTCCTTCTCAATGACCTTTACCGGCCTCTTATCTACGGATCGTGAAGTTCCACACGTGACCAGTTCCACTTGGTACCGTCCAGTGTGAAATGATGAGGCTCACACCTGAAAGACTGTGGGAGACCCCGAAGTGGCTGCTGTTGGATACTACATCGTGAAGAGCTTTTTCACTGGTTCATTCTTTTTTTTAGTTAGTGATAATGAGACTGCTTTTTTTCTGCATTCTGTGAAAAACCGGACCTCATTTTCTACCTTCTCCCACATTTCCGGTGTGAAAATCCACTTTTTACGGCAGATTAATTGCTGAAACTTTCTTTTCATTTCAACTCTCTGGACTCTTTTATGAAGAAATCGGACAGGACAAAAAGAAGAGCACGATCTCCCAAGAGCATGTGACTTTCTGAATGTGACCTGAATGATGTTTTTTAATTTAAACCGAACCGACAGTATTCTTACAGCTCGTTTAGCGCAGTGTTTTTTACCACTACAGGGGAGCGTCTGCTCCTTAGTGTTATTTGGGGAAGTAAACCAGACGTGCAATTGCGAAACAAACCAGTTGGTAGTTTTAAAAGAGAGAAGAGTGACGGGTTAGTTTTGAGAATGTGGTTCTTGATAACCTTCCCACCTTCGATCTCAACTGAAACTCTGTTAAGCCGTCTCATGGATTGGACTGGACAGCACGCCACGGTTTGATAATGTAGCTGTACAGTTGGTGAATACACACCGACTTGACTTTAACTCTAAATGACTCATGAATACGGTACGGAGCAGTTGGCAGCCGAGCAGCTACTCCAACTTCCAATTCCAATTAGTACAGGGAGAAGAGCGCTGACGGTTTTCTGTGCGCCTGATCATCCCAGTGACTTGATTCTGTAGACGCAGCTTTAGCTGGATTTATTCACTTGAAGGCACACACGTATTTCAAATGCACACTTAAACTTTTATGGTTTGTTTCCTACTGCAAAACCAGCTTAAGAGCTCCATCTAAATACGGTGAAAAGAAATGTGCTCTCCCAGACAATCTGAACACGTCTAGTGTTTGTTTCTGACCCCATATCTCAGTATTATTTCATATTGGGGTTTTAAATGCAACTTAATCTTTACAGTCTATTTACATATTGTTCCTGCTGTGTAACATCCGACTGCTCCAAATCCAGATCATCCTGAATTCTCCAGATCAACTGAAGGATTGAATGTTCCTTCCCATCTAAAAGATAAATAGACTATTTAAATACCCAGCGGCTTTTCTGAAAACCCCATATAGCGTGTCCGAGTTTTGGAGAAGCATGTTCAACAGAACGGTGACGACATATGTCCGCGTGCTGCGTTTGTAAATGGCAATCATCAGTGCAAATCTTTTTATTTAGCAGAGCAGAAGACTTAAGGACATTCCGCTGATAAAGATCAGCTCTTTCCCAACTGACCATAAGTATGAATTAGGTCTTTGGATAAAGCTTTGGATCAGAAAACTGAAAATAGCCCTAAGAGTTCTTGATCTTTGAAATATTGAACACAAAAGTTGATATTTTTCCCGATGCAAGTGGAGCGTCTGCAGAGAGGCCGGGCGGTCGGCATAATGCAAACACTGTTATTTTAGATCCAAAGCCGGTTCTCTGCCCTTGTTTCTGTTAATACTGATTGTTCTTTTTTTTTAAACCATACACAGCACTAACCGTCCGACATTGTTGCTTATTTGCGTCACACATGCCAGTTTATAGAAAGGGCTTAAGAGAGGATTCAGAGGATGATCAAGCCTTTTTTAATGTCATGGCTTTTGTTTTCTCAGACGGTTTAACAATAGAAAAGCCACTGGCCCACATGCAGGATTTTTTTTGGAAGGAAGTTGATGCCAAATGGGTCAAATTTAAATCTAGAATTCTAATTGTGCTCCTGTGCACTATTAAATTGAAACTGATAGGAGGATGATGGATTTTGCGTGTTCAAATAAATCAATAAGTCCTCCAGGCACTTTGTAATGTAAGAATTTCAAGAGCTGTCATCCAAAGTAAACCTCTCAGAGCAGAACCATTTAAAATCAGGCATCTCTCATACTTTTGTGACTTTTGTGACAACCGTGACAGCATCCTTCTGTCATCGATTATAACCTCCTATCAATCTCGGGACCGTACGTGCCTGACTCTCAAATCAGTGAAGCAATAGTGTCACTGTAACAGAGAAAATCTTCCCCCCCAAATAAACTATGGATGCGCTGTAGTAAAAACATTTTAATTGAATTGTTGCTGCTGCCATTTAAAAGGAAGGACACACAACTGACGACCCATTCAGATCGTGATATTTATTTTAACCACTGTACCGTGACTGACTCTGACATGAAGAGCTGCTTTATGTTGTCAATGTAAACTGAAGAGAATTGTTCATAAGAACGATTCAAACCCCGCGACAACTGACCGCTTTGATGTACTGACCTCAACCGCAACAGTTCACGATGGAGATACCTGAGTTTGTTGTAAAAAGTAACTGTAAAGAGTTTGCTGTTATTCTTTGTTTCAGCTGGCTGACATGACGCCGAACCTGTGTGTCTTTTACATGATGTCACGTGTGTTGTACCTTTTTAAATGACAAAGAAGGGCAATAAACGTATTTAATGGACATCGCGAACAGCTCTGCCTTTTTGAAATTTCATTGTTTTGATCACAGTTCCTCATATAAGAGATTTGGCTTCTCTAAAATTGATTTTGCTGGAAAGTACTAGAGTTTAAATGTTGTTTTTTTTTCTCTGTAGGTTAGAATAAGCCAGAGGTGGCTGGTGTTATTGCGGCAGAGGCTTCAATAGATCTTAAGACTTGACCGAGGTGAGAATTAACCAACAACCACAAGCATCTTAAGAGCTTTTTGTCAAGTGCAGAAGGATAATCTCTGTGTTTTTAGCACAAAACGACATCTTTGTTTTTTCAGGTTTCCTCGAGAATTGGTTTAGCTATGTGGAGATTATTACCTCATGCAGGCCCTGAGGAAAGATTGATTGTCTGAGCAAATGAGACGATCTTTAATTATAAGTTTAAGAATGTTATACTCCTGCCTGCCTTCGGAACTGAAATCATAAACCCCCTTTTTTCTAATTTGTGGATGAATGTGATCCTAAAGTCCTCTCTCTTTTGAAGTCCCACCTTCATTCCCTCAGTCCGCTGCCTCCTCTCCCTGCAGCTCCTCCTGCGTGCCGCTAAATGCTGAAAGAGTTAAGAAGATTTGGCAGCACGGTGACAACCAGCCAGCCGGTGAGAGGGGAAACCGGCTTCCGGTGGCCAGAGGGAGGCAGCTCACTTGCCCGGGATTAAGTGGGATCGGGAGAGATTACAGCCCTCCTCTCTCTCTCTCTCTCCCTCTCTCTCCCTCGTTCCCTTGTAGTTCGGTGAAAGCGTAGTGCTCCGTCCAGTCTCCAGGGAATATATACCCGTCGTATTTTCGGTTTCCTGCACCGATAACGGTGCTGAAACCTGCAGGAGCTGCCGGATAGAGGTTCCCAGCATCCCTCAGGACTTGGTCGTACAGGTAAGAGCCGTGCACCTGATGAATTTGAAAGAAAGGGAAGGGCTGGGATGAAGGCCAGATGGGTCATCCTCTTCCTTAACTACAGACATTTGACAGATGGGTGTTTACCTCATAGGTAGCTTTTTTTTTAGTTCTTACTACCACTTTACTCACACTCAACTATTTGCGTTGCAGGACCAGGGATAAAAAGATGGTTAGAAAAACCTGCTTAAATGCTTTTGGTCCTACTTTTTTTTTTGGGGATGGGGGTCAATCACATTGCTCTACTTAGTGTCAAATTTAAATAACGGCTATATTAATTCTATCACAGCACAATTAGGAAACAGTTTATTAATCTGAGTTTCCACTGCATGTCCTGCGACACTCCGTCAGCCAGAGATTACGCTGTCCACATCTCTGTATTTTCACTCAAGCTGCCGTGAAGTGTGCCATTAACCCCCCCGACCCCGTTCACACACACTAATGACTTCACCTCCTGACCTCTTCCCACTAGATGTGGATTTTTATAAATGTACTCAACCTTGTACTTTCCTCTCCTCCCCTCCCCTCCCCCCTCCTCCCATGTTGTGTTTACCTTCCTTTTTTCTTTTTTTTCCAGGTCATTGCCGGTCCTGGTAAGCTGTCAGCGGGGAAGTCGGGGTCAGAGGTCGGGAGTCTGATGACCATGAGGCAGGCGGTGGAGGCTCAGGTGTTAAACCCCCACTGTGAACTGGGAGAACACGGTCAGTGGGGCCCCTTTTAGTTTATTCATGGATTTTCCTTTTCACACTCTCACTAAATAACAATCCCGATGTGTGTGTGGATGCGTTTGTGTGTCGCAGGCCTGCGTCAGATCCTGACAGATGTGATCGAGGAGGTGAGGCACTCGGTGAATCAGGACATCGATGGAGCGGAGATTCTCCACAGCTTGTTGAACGCCCCCTGGCTGCAGTCGCTGCTCAAGGTCTGGAAAATGCACTGCTGTAAATACTATAACTTCTTTTATTATTAAATTCTTAGTGACTTATCAAAGTGATTTGTTTTCAGGTTTACGAGAGTCTTCAGAGGCACCTGAGAGATTCTCCAGCTCCGGTTCTGGACTACGCTTCAGGACTCTCACTCCAGGTTCGATTATGTTGTATTTTTTTAACCACACCTTTCTTCCAGGCATTTTGTGGACATGTTTTTATTAAATATGTGTCATAATCCCTGTGTGTGCAGTTGCTGATCGACATCAGGGCGTTACAAGGCGGCTCTGAAGAGGCCAAAGAGCTCTACCGTCTCCTGCGGCAGACTCACCTGCAGGTAGGAAACCTTGCCGGGGGTTCTGTGCTTATTTTTTTTTCAGGGAAACCAGTTGGTCGTGCTGATGTGTACTTTTTAAACTTTACATTTTTAAATCGGTTACAAATACAGCAAACATTCTAGGCACAAAAACAAGAGAGACAGAAATATACTTGATAATCTATATTTTCTTAAATTTTCTGCATACATATTGAAATGATGTTCCCTGTAGACTTCATCTACAAATACATTTTGAGTGAATATCATTAAAGAATCCAGATTTTCATGGGCGACAGCTTTATGCTTTAATTAAACCAGACTTCTAACGTTGACCTGATATTTACCTCAATTTCAAAAACGTACTTGTGTTGTATGTTGACAACCAGTTCAGCAGTTTGTATTGTGCCTGATTTGCGTTGTGTGTGCAGGCTCTTCTGTCTGCTCATGATTCCGTGGCCCAGCGGGACTATGAGCCAACGCTGCCTCCGATGCCCGAGGACCTGCCGGACGACGAGGAAGCCACCAGGATCGTCTGCCTGGTCAAAAACAAACAACCCTTGGTGAGCTACTTGCCTAATCCCTCCCCATTACTCACTCTAAATTTAGGCATTGTTAAATCATAAAACTGCAAATTCAGTTTAGTTGGTACAGTTTTTTTGGAACAGCTTCTTGAGGCCTTATTTAGGCTCTAAAATAAGGCCATGCTTTGATGAGATCATTATATTTATTTAATCCCTACTCACCAAAACAGGTTTGTTGGGTATTAGGGAAACCCATCAGATAAAGCTCACCTTCTGGAGCCACATAAATAAATGTGACCAGAACATGAAGTCACACTGTCGCTGGGCTCATCGTTCTAATGCAAATGGTTTCAATGTAGCGTTTTCAGAGATTCCACTCAAATCTGGATTTATTTCCTCCCCTGGTCACTGGCATGTTGCCAAAAGTATCTGGACAGTAAAGTGGACCATTGATTTTGTCTGTGTAAGCAGATGCACATGGATATTTTTAATATGTAGGTTGTTTTTTTTAGCCCAATATAAATCGGACAGCTGATGTATCCGACAGAGACCAGATGTTAGAATTTTATAATCTCTCATTTGTGTAATTGTTGATGCTACAGATGATTTTCCAAACGTTCGAAGCTCCTGGACGAGATGGATGTCTAAGAAAAACATTTGGTGTCAATCTGTGCAAAATACTTAATGCATGTGTCTCCTGTTAGTTACTGCTTTGTCTTTCTGGTGTTTCTTTTGTTGACTAACGCAGCCTTAATCTCACTTTTCCAAGCAGATATTCCATAATTCCATATTCTTCAGTCCCCTGTGTTGAATATTTGAGTGACCGTCTTGTCCCACAGTTTGGCAATCGCCAGAGACTTGGGCTGCCGCTGGCCAGTGCCTCCCCTCCCCGTGCGAAAAGCCCCCGAGCGGGAATCAGCAGTCACTGGGAAACCGTGAGACGCCTGGCCTGGCAAAGGCTCCACAGAGGCGGTGCGTTCGGGTTCCAGAGCCCCCCCGCCAAGAGCCAGCTCCACCTTGACGGCAGGGATCCATCGTGGGGTGGCATGCGGAGAGGCAGCTTCCCTCCAGCTGAAGCGCTGTGTCGCCCAGCAGGGGCTCGGCCGTACACCCCACCTAAATATAAGCCAACGAGTAACTGTCGTGGGTGCTGTAGCAAACCGGTGAGCCAGTGTAGAGTCTGTTACGCCAACCTGCTCTGGGAGCCAAGCCTGAACCGCTCGGCGCCTTCGGTCTACAGCTCTGTCCTGATTGGTAAGAAAAGAAGACCCTGTGCATTTCTTCATCATTCATCATCGCACCTTCATCTTCCATCACCTCTACCTCCGGCTTTTTTCATGGATTAACCATTTCTGCTTTCTCATTTGGAGACAACATCATAGAAGAGCTCGACAGTGGGAATGAGGACGAGACGGGAGAGTCTGCCGGCGCCCCGTCCCCGCTTCCCGCATCCCGGCGTTGGACCACGTCTCCCCCCTGCCTCACTGTCCCTTACTGTGCCAACATGGACGACTACCTCCCGCCGGGCTTGCCTCCTCGGCTCAGAACCCGAAGCCCTCGCATCCGCACGGCTCCCCCGAGCCCCATGCGCCCTCACCGCGTGATGGACATGCCCCAGGTCGAGCTCGCCAAGCAGGAGAGTCTGGACGAGCTGAGGACGAGCGTGCAGCTGGCCGCCAGTTCAATGGAGAGCAGCACCAAGGACATCAAGCTCCTGGGGGAGAAGATGGCAGCCGCCACCGAACGCATGTCGGAGACGGTGCAGGACAACTCGCACGCCTTAGTCCTCCTCTCTCAGGTGGTGGACCGGCTGCAGACGGTCCTCTCCGCCTCCAAGGCTGACATCAGCTCCCCGAAGCATGCGGTCGCCGAGCAGGTCAGCACACCCAAGAAAAGCCCGAAGCCTCAAGGGCATCGTCCGTCTCTGACGCACCAATCCAGATGTTCCTTCCCATCGCTTCCTTCCTGCACCTCCTCCTCCAGCTCCCTCAGCAGCTCGCTCGACGCTCCCTCCACCTCCCAGGGCACCAGCGGTCTGTCTGTGTCTTGCGGCGGGTCACCTCGGACCACCGTCAACGTCCCTTTGCCTCAGAGGCAGCGCACCTTTGCTGATCTACAAACGTCCAAGCATCCGCTGATCAACGGGCAGGAGAAAGGAGGTCGCTCCAACAAGCGGAAGAAGAAGAAGAAGAAGAAAAAGAAGGCGACGTGAGACGCGTGGACGAAAGTGTCCAGAAAATGGACTTCATGGGTCCTTTCGAGCCGTCTCTGCAGAGTGGCCGACTTCTAAACGTGCACAGTGGTAGTTGAAATTTCTTTTGGTTTTCTTCATCGTCTTGTAACTTTTCCTTCCTTCATATTTCCATCATCATCTCCTTCTTCCTCACCACCAACGATGTCTGACATCTGGAGCCTTCATTTCAAAGACTTCACAACTCTGGTTCACTTTCATTCTGAGCGTTTGGTTTTCATCCTGTCGTTGCGTCCCACAGACTCCATCAGTGTCTCTGTCCCGGTTTGTGTGATTCAACAGGTTTATTTTATTTCCGTACTTTCATCTTTTTCTGTTCTAGGGAGCGACTATAAAGAGGAACGAGGTCACGGGGGAGATTTTTATCGCCCGGGTGATTCACGGAGGACTGGCTGATCGAAGTGGTGAGCCGATTTTTAGAGCTTTTGATTGCCCCTGGACAAAAGTAACTGGCCCTTTGACGTGATTTCACTTTATAGCATCGTCACTGGTCAGCTAAAAACACTTGGGTCAGCTCCAGTCAATAAAGAAAACCACGAAAATAATCTCTGAAAGCAATATGAATATGAAAATCTCTGTTTCTTAATCTTCAGAGTCAATTACACAAGCGGATCAATTTAAATTCAATTTGTATTTGTGTGTGTGTGCGTCTGCAGGTCTGCTCCACGCAGGGGACCGGATCATAGAGGTGAACGGTTTCCCCGTGGATGGGATGGAGCCTGAGCAGGTCATCCAAGTCGTGGTAGGTCGAGTGCGTCATGGCAGCTTTACGTCCCCCCTTGAATTACTCATATAACTTTTGTGAGTCCTACGTGTCATCTAATCAGTTCGTGTGGTTTCTTCAGCAAGTGAGGTCGCAGGGCACCATCATGTTCAAGGTGGTTCCCATCACAGAAAGGCCGGTCCACAACCAGACGATGGTAAATCACCATAATTTATACCTACCTCATAGTCACACATCTTAATCTATTGAAGATTTGTTACTTTAAATCAAATCATTAACATACTTATCATCTCTACAAACTGTTTTGTCTGGTGCTAGCTCTACGTGCGGTCCATGGCCGACTACAGCCCCCAACAGGACCCATCCATCCCCTGCGCCGACGCCGGGATGAGCTTCCGAAAGGGCGACGTGCTGGAGATCGTGGACCAGACGGACGCCCTCTGGTGGCAGGCCAAGAAACTCCCCAGCAACACAGACTGCGCCGGCCTCATCCCCTCCACCAACCTGCTCAGACGGTCAGAAGGGTTGGATTTAGTTTAGTCTGCCTGTTTTTAAATATCATTTCCACTTTGGCGGAATATTTACATGATGCACAAACCCTGAGGACATTCGCTTGTGTGTGTTCGGTTGGACATAGAAGCAAATTGAAATCCTTCCTATTTCATATTGGAAATTGATTCATTGAAACCCTTGTTGTGTGTGTTGTAACAGGAAGCAGAGGGACTTCTGGTGGGCTCAGCCTTATCAGCCACATGCCTGCGTTCAGACCTGTAAGTCTTTAACTCACCTCAGACTTTGAATTAACAGTCCACCACAGTGTCTGGTGTGACGCCCCCTGTACGACCTGATGTCACAGTAGAGTTCTCCTTGTGTTTTACTCCACGCTTACTGAAGTGAGCACTGTAGACGAAGGTAAGCGGAGATTACACTTCAGGTTTGGGGCCAAAAAAACCGACATGTATTTCTATGTTCTCCCTCGGATGTAACTTTTTACTTTCCACCCACAGAGGAAGACATGATGGCCATTGATGGGAGATGTGTCGAAGCAGGTAAAGCCTCAGCTGCCACTTAATTGATAAATCTAACAAACGTCTTATGTGTCTTTGTGATTGACATCCTGTGTGTGTGTGTGTGTGTTTTTCTTTCTGACAGATGAGGAGGCATTTGAATCTGGTAGGTAAGTCTTTGTGGATCTAATCCGTCTTTGACTGTGAACTCGGTGTTCAAGATGCAAAGCTCTGTTTCCTGTCCTTCACCTAAAGCTTTGGTTTTTTCTTTCTTTTCCGAATTTTCCTGATGTCTCACTGGGGGAAACGTCAGAGGAGCTCAGAGAAGGTGAGAACACGTTAAATATGGGGGGGACTTTAAATATAGGGGGGTACAAATAGATAAACAAAAGATGAATCATTTTTTATTGATGCTCCTACCCAAAATATATATATATCTTTATTTCTTCCTTTTTATTTCTCACCATCCCTTCTTCCACTTTCCCTCCGTGTCTCACTGGGCTTCTCCTCATATCCAATCAGAGGAGGATGACTTCACCAGCAACATTGAGGGGGTTTACTTAAGTAAGTCTCCAAACATAAAGATGCTCATTTATACTACACATCAAAATCTATCCCTTTTAGGTAAGTTTCTATCAGGGTCAGGACACTCATGACTTTAATCTTCATTCTACCTCAGCGGGCTTCCGGCGCAGCATGCGTTTGTGCAGACGGCACTTCCACAGCACCACGCAGCCGTCCTGCCACGCCCGCTGTCCCAGCAGCTGCCACAGCGCCACCAGCAGCCCCTACGAGGAAGTGGTTCGCTACCAGCGCCAACCGCAGGACCCACAGCGCCTTATCGCCCTCTTAGGTACACCAAGCAGTTATTGTTTGAGTGCATCAATAAATTAATAACATGTATAAACGTTTAAAATGAAATGTTGATGGATCAGGGTTATGAAATGTAAGATTAGGATCAAGTTGTAGATGTTTTTATTCTGATGTTCGCAGGTCCGTCTAGTGTGGGTGTGAATGAACTTCGGAGGCGCTTGATCGAAACGAACCCCAACGTCTACCAAGGAGCTTTAGCTTGTATGTAGCCGACTGAGATAAATACGCAAAAAAAAATATATATATATATATATATATATAAAAGTACATCCTAACCCCTGATAGTAAGTTTTTATATGAAATGTGGTTAATAAGATTATTTTTCTTTTCCTTAACCAGACACCACGAGGGCACCCAAATCCTATGAGGAGTCGGGAAGAGAATATTTCTTCACCAGCAGAGAAGTCTTCGACAACATGGTTTATAACAACAGGTACGGCCTCCGAGTTTGTAATGCTTGTCTGAGATTTTAGTTTGAAATAAAGGTCAAAGTTTCACATTTTGTTCCTGATTCGTGTTAGAAACATAAAGTAACATGACACAACTCGTAATAAAATGACGTGATGATGTTCCACAGGTTTCTGGAGTACGGCGAGTACAAAGGGAATCTGTACGGCACCAGCATCGAGTCCGTGAGGGAGGTTTTAAACCGGGGAAAGATCTGCGTCATTGACATCGAGCCCAACGTAAACAGTAGCAGGGATTCAAGTTTTGAGAAGGAGAAGTTTTGCGCAAATTTGTGTTTTCCATTTAATGACATGATCATCATTCATTGTGTCTAAATTAAAATAATTCTGTTAACAAACAGATTAATTAGAACCACCTAAGTTTCCATTAGTTTCATTAGAATTCATTTAATTTGAATCCATCTTCTCTATTCAGGCCATTCAGGCAGTGAGGACCCACGAACTGAAGGCCTACATCATCTATGTGAAGCCTCCGCCTCTGGAGCACCTCAGGGAGACCAGACAGGATGCGTGCATCACCACCAACTACTATGTCAACAGACCCTTCAAAGTAAGATCACTTTTATGATTTAGTTTGGTTCTTTTCAGTGTTTCAGTTCAGAATTAAAAACTCATTAGAATAAAGTTAAAAGAAAAATAAGCTTTACAAATAGATGCATGTCATCATTGATATACTCAAGAGCACCATGTTATGATATATTTCATTTCAAACCTATTTAATTTATGTTTTCTAAACGTTTTCATCTAAGAGCGACGACTTCCAGGAGATGGAAGAGGCCGCCCGCAAGATGGAGTCGCACTTCTGTCAGTTCTTTGACCACGTGATCGTTAACGACGAGCTGCAGGACTCCTGCGCCCAGCTGCTGACCGCGGTGAGGAAGGCTCAGGACGAGCCGCAGTGGGTCCCTGCCAGCTGGATCCGGCCCACCACCGAGTCCTGAGGGAGGACGAAGGGGAAGAGGAGGGGCGAAGAGTGATGTGACCCGCCCCCCTGGCCCTTTTTTTTGTTTTTAATTATTATGGCAGCAAATTTTGGCAAACTGAAAGTCTGGAATATCATCTGGAAAACATTAACATGAAATCAATTTGTTTTTCTGTCCAACACTGCATTTTCAAGGGGAGTAGGGCATGAAAAAAAAAATCGGAATATTTTGATCTGGGTGTTTCTGACGTGCTTGATCTGGTTCTTAAGTCGTTGTCAAATCCCCAAAGACAAGATGAAGCTGGACTCGTGCCCAAAGAAATCCCTGAAGCTCTGTCAGTTTAATCAGCTTTTTGTTTGTCTTTTAAAAGTAGGAAGACAACTCTATTTAGACAAGTATAATAACACTACGATCTTGGAATTATTACAGTCACAATGTCCTTATAATAAGGTAGATTTGTACTTTGCATGTAGCTTGCTCTGCTCCCCTCTGTTGTAACATAGATCTGCAAAAAAGACTTGAGGTTTGTCCAACTGATGTTTACAAAGTAGAAATCCAAATGCAGTTTTTTTTTAATCTTGTAGGATGGATACTTTACAATAATCTGAAAGAATGATCCAGGTGAGCTGACTTCCTTTGTAGATCCTGTGAGGTAGAGCCACAGAACAGGATGAAGTACTCCATATGTCACGTCTATCATTTCTGTGTGTTTTTCTATAGCTTAGCGTTTGTCATTGCACGCCAAAAAATTTACCCAAGGTTTACAAAAAGCTAAATTAACCAAATGCTGTGTTTGGCAAACTTGCAAAAATAACACTTTAGTGACCTTAAACCATGTTTTTCATAGTAAAATGCTTCCAAAGTGCATGCAAAGCAATGGAATTTTAAAACGTGTACCTGTTTGTGACGTTAATAAAGCAACTATCATAGTAATTTGTCTATGCATGCACTTATTTTGGCTGTTTTTTTAGCACTGACAGGCACTGACAGACAGTGATGCCCTATTGAAATTGTAAGGATAATTATTATAATTTTTCAGTCAAATTATTTGGCTTTTTGAGGGCTTTAACATGCTCAAATTCTTACCAAAATTTGCAAAAAATTAGAAAGTGGGGGAAATTAACGTATGTTGGAGGAATTTTCAAGGGGGGTGGCAAAATGGCTCTGTAATTGTTTATTTTTTTCAGGAAAAACGCAAAACGCTTCAAAATGCATGTGCTTGGGCCCACTCAGTGCTGCTTTGAAGTACTAGAAATTTTAGAAATTGTATTTTATAGTTGGTACTTTCTTTTTTTTCAGCTGTTCTCCCTTGAAATGGAACATTTATTGTGAAGACACGGGAAAGGCGTGTTGTCTTTGGTAAATACGAAGAAAGTGGAGTTCATTCCACTGGATGAGCTTTGAGAACATCTGGAGAGAGAAATGAGGGCTAACACGTTTGTTTTCCTAAATAACGGTATAAGTGGCTATTAAGGATTAACATTTCCGAGCTAGCGGTTTTGAGTTGTTTGTGTAGCTAACAGTTGTGTTCTAACTGTATGTTTTTAACACATTTGCTTTGTAAGTTACGAGCATTGAGCAAATCTCAAATATTCTGTGTTTCTACGACAGAAGATGCGGCCCATGGAGCTTCCGCCTCTTCCACAGGTTAATGAGAGATGTATCCGGGTTTCAAACCCCAAACCTTTTTATTCACAGGTATTTATAGGATCACTGTGCTGTGCCATCGTCATTAATGTTATTTATTATACTCGTTTTACGATGCACTGTCTTCAAAAGAACCATTTGCATCTAAGTTTTTCAATTATAACTTTTTACTATTAATGCATTACAACACAACAAAACAAGGATTCGTCTACTTGCCCCAAAAGACGTCAGGCGGTGGAGCAAATAAAGTTAAATGTGATTTAATGAATCCAAAAGAGAATGAACTGATTCTCTGAACGAGAAAATGTCGTTTGGTTTTTTTAACCCGTCATTTCAAGCAAAACTGAGTTGCAGACAGAATTTATAGAGAAATCAAAGTGCTCCACATTCAAATAGTTAAACGATTTTTATAGTGTATTAATTAATTAAGTTATTTATCACTGGAGTATAAAATTCAGCCGCTTTAATTTTCTTATATATGAGGATTCGTGCGTTTCTCTGTTTTGATATCTGAGTCAAAACTAAAAGCTTTTACTCCTCGATTGTCACCAAACAAACCTAGAAGAAATAGACTAAGCTTTGTTGTCGCAGAGATTAAAACCCAGATTTCGCAGACTTGCAGACTCGCAGACATTTCCCTTCCTCATAAATAAAACACACTGCTTCAAGAGTTTGAAAGAAAAAAAAAAAGAAAAGGTCCTGACCTCTTACCCCGAGTAATCCTCTGTCGCGGCAGATGTATGAACACAGATTTAGCCGAGTATTGAACAGCCAGGATGTTACTTGTGGCTTTACTCCACTCTTACTCGATTCTCGGGTGAAATGGCCAGAAAGACGATGGTAAGATCTTTATTTCTGATGCCTTATCCTAAATATTTTTAAACTCTTTTAAACTCCAAACCAGATCGAAAGGACAGGATCTGAGACATACAACAATAAGTCATCAGCATAAAGTGACAATTTAAATTCTGTGCCCAATCGATAGATCCCAGTAAGAAAGACTAACTTAAACGTGTGTGCGTTCACGTGCAGAGCTTCTCCAGGCGTCAGAGTGCTCCGACTTGAGGAACACCAGCGTCCAGATGGACGACATTACGGACTTCCAGCACAATCAGCCGAAC
Organism: Limanda limanda; assembly: GCF_963576545.1. Lineage (NCBI taxonomy): Eukaryota > Metazoa > Chordata > Actinopteri > Pleuronectiformes > Pleuronectidae > Limanda > Limanda limanda. Next base: position 7,973,306 of record NC_083658.1, on the reverse strand, counting down.
AGAGACTTTTCTAGAGTGCACAAAATCTTCAGGTGAAGGAAACATGTCTCTGTAAGAAAAACAAGACACGTGAACGCTTGGTCCTTTCCCCCTTTTCTAAAATATCATCTCTTCTGCATTTCCTGTAGGAGGTTCGGTCTGTACTGCCACGGCTTCCTGGCGGGCTACGCCATGTGGAACATGGTGGTGGTGTACATGTTGGCCGGCCCGCACCTCACCGCTCTGTCCAACCTGCTGGAGCAGTACCACAGCCTGGCGTACCCCTGGCAGTGTCTGTTCTACGTGCTGCTGGCCATCAACACTGTGGCCGCCTTCGACAGGTGAGGATCAACCTTCTCCATTCGTGCATGCACTGAACTCTGGGCATTTTTGGGAACTTTTCCTGTCAGCCCCCTTGTAGAAACACCCGAGTGGAAATTCAAATTTGGGATCAAATTCTCCCAGTGTGGCTGCTGCTATGACCCAGGTCAAATAAAAAATGATCAGATTGCAGTGTTAATAGTTGTTTATTTTAAATCTTTTCAAAGGTGCGCGTTTTTATCTCAGAGTATGAAGCTGAAAAAGCTTGTGTCAGTATCGTAAAACCTGCTCAGACTCAATCTGGCCAAAGGCTCCGTGACTCTGCCAGAGATCATCCTGGATCCCAACGCTCTCGCTTCAGTCTGTGAGTCCGCCCTGTATTTGTCATCCAGCGATTCCTCGACAAGTTATTTTTTACCTGAAGTAGCTGGTGTGAGTTTGGTTTCAGTTTTATTTCTCCCTCTGGTGTAGTGGATTGCTTGGCGTTGGTCCTGTGCTTTGGCGCTGCCTTGTCTGATCTACATCCCCCTCTGGAGGTAAGTTGCACCCACTTTAAGGAAGCTAGTATTTGTGGTTACCTACTACATGATAGTGACTGGAGATCAATTAATTTTTAAGACCTAGCTAAATCAAATTTAAAACTTTTTAAGTCTTTTTTAGGCCTAAAATTCCGATGATTAAATTTAAGACTTTTTAAAACCCCGCGGGAACAATGTGTAATGCACGGGCCATCCAAGGACCTCCGGTGGTGCTCCTAAACGGATAATACTACAGTTATAACACACGGAAATTACAGTTACGGGGACATTTACTATAGAAGGCTGAAAATACAGCTACAAGAACAGTAACAAAGCATCTATTATGCTTATTTCTCTCCACTTGTCCAAGGGAGGGTCCGTTGCTGCGTCAGGTAATAGGTCAATTTAGATTGAGTCTGGAAGCCCTGGCACGACGTTTCTAAATATTGGGTATCGTTTGTTTTTTTCCCCGATACCGGTGCCTGAACAGATACTTAAAAAAAAAAAAGAGTTCAAAACGACAATGACAAGATTTTAGAAAGGGTTTTTAAATTTGTATAACTTCGAGACTCTGGCATGCTAACTAGTTATGCGGCCCTGTGCGGTTGGCATCCAACTTATAAGAGGGACAAGTGGAATTTAGCCACACGAGATTGAGCAATAACAGGTCTGGGATGATTGGTGACATTATTAATGTCCGCGTTTGCGCTGCTGGCAAACTGGATGGCTTGCATCTGGTGTATGATCAGACGGTTTTAACCTTCATTTTGAGCTTCTCTCAATCATGGATAATGTTAATCATCCTGCTCTTCATCAATGGTTTGGGGCAGGTAAAAAACTTTATAGCTGCTTTGATGCTTGATAAATATACACTTCTCATCTATTGTCACGCACTTTCAAGATTTACAATGAAAGTGTAAATAACTTGGTGCATTTCTCTTCCCTGTTCTACACTCATCAAAAGGATTGTATTCCTTTCTCCCTGCGTGCAGGAGCTGAGATCTTCACCGGCAACGTGCGAGTCCTCTACTCATCTTTAGGCGCGTGTTTAGCGTTTCGCTGGAGATCTGGAGGTTCCTGGGTACATCACCAGCTGGATGGCGCTACGAAAATATGTCTGTCTGATTGAATCAGTGTGACAGTGAGTTTGTTGCCTTGTGTTACAGAGCCCCACTGTCGAAGATCGCAGGACAAAGAATAGGACTTTTCTCCTACGGTTCAGGATACGCTTCGACTCTGTATTCTCTCCAGGACAACTGTTTCAATTTCCATGTAAGTGTTCACTTTTGCTCAGTTTCCATGACTTTTCCAAACCTGGAAAATGAAAAAATAAATTCCATGTTTTCCATGGTTATTCACGCTTGTGCCGCAGTTTCAGATGTTGAAGATGACCTGGCTGATCTGGTGAACGGAGATACAGCTGATCAGTACACAGACAGAGAAGAGGTGGTCAAAAAGAGCAAAAGGAAAAAGTATGTTTCTAAAGCACTACATGTTATATCTGCAAGGACTGACTATAAAAGCAATTCTCCATATCAGCTCATCTTTTCTCAGTTAATCAAGGACTTGATTTGTTGAAAAAAAAGTTGGAAATGTATTAAAAACAGCTGCTTTAATTTGCCCAAAAGCCCAAAGTGACGTCTTCCAATGTCAAATCAGTGAAAACCTTTTTTTACAATCATGTCTGATAAAGAAGAGCAAAGTATTTGCAAAAATTAAAGGTAAGATTTAATGCGAGAACAACATGGATATAAATTATGATGTTATGGTTATAACATTTTATTGTTGACGTTTTAGGAAGTCGAACGACATTGAGTCGCAGCTTCCGGATGAGTTGGACGAAGAGGAGGATGTGATTATCACCGACACCCCCCCTCAACCGGACGGGAAGGTGGATGTCGAGAGGAACGGTGAGTAACAAAGGAAGAAGAAGACGTAATTGAGGCTGTTTAATGGTGAAAGACTAACTTAAACGTGTGTGCGTTCACGTGCAGAGCTTCTCCAGGACACCGGCGTCCAGACGAACAGAGATTGTTTTCCGACTGTGCGCAAAATCTGCAGGTGAAGGAAACATGTCTCTGTAAGAAAAACAAGAAACGTGAACGCTTGGTCCTTTCCCCCTTTTCTAAAATATCATCTCTTCTGCATTTCCTGTAGGGGGGTGGGTCTGTTCTGCCACGGCTTCCTGGCCGGCTCCGCCTTCGTGAACGTCTGGATAGTGAACGTGTTGGCCGGCCCGCACCTCACCACTGCGTCCAACCTGCTGGAGCAGTATCACAGCGAGGCGTACCCCTGCCAGTGTGCGTTGTACGTGCTGCTGGCCATCATCATTGTGTTCTCCTTCGAAAGGTGAGGATTAACCTTCCCCATTCGTGCATGCACTGAACTCTGGGCATTTTTGGGAACTTTTCCTGTCAGCCCCCTTGTAGAAACATCCGAGTGGAAATTTGGGATCAAATTCTCCCAGTGTGGCTGCTGCTATGACCCAGGTCAAATAAAAAATGATCTGATTGCAGTGTTAATATGAAGCTGAAAAAGCTTTTGTCAGTATCGTAAAACCTGCTCTGCTTCACAGAGTCAATCTGGCCAAAGGCTCCGTGACTCTGCCAGAGATCATCCTGGATCCCAACGCTCTCGCTTCAGTCTGTGAGTCCGCCCTGTATTTGTCATCCAGCGATTCCTCAACAAGTTATTTTTTACCTGAAGTAGCTGGTGTGAGTTTGGTTTCAGTTTTATTTCTCCCTCTGGTCTAGTGGATTGCTTGGCGTTTGTCCTGTGCTTGACCACACAGATGACCAGTGATCGAATCAGCCAGTACCTGTCCTTCAACAGAACGTTATGGTGAGATCACTGGAACTGTACTATGCTTGGTTTTTACCTCTCAACACGAAACCTGCATATGAAACCTGAAGCTCTCACTTTCTGTTCTCCAGGCCACCAGGGCACGAGCACTCTATCCTCCAACCATAGCTGGCAATCAACCTGGTGGTGGCGCTGTTTGTCAACCTGGCCTGGATCTTAATAGCGTCCCAACTTGAGACAAACTGAGGGTGAGAAAGAATATTCCGTGTTTGTGTTTGGGGGATTGCTTTAAACGAAGATCCCCGTTTGATTTAACTGTCTTGTCCTTCAGGTTATCTCATGGCCATGGAGCTGGAGCCGACCAAACCGGGGGACAAATAGGAAATGATCGCCTGAGGAACACGTGTATCCGCTGCGACACTACAGCTTTGAACATATATTTTTGCACTGTGTTTTGGCATTAAACTTGTGTTGTATTGTGTTTTTTAAATGTCAATATGTTGTTGTTGTTCTTTTTAAATACAGGGTTTTACCCAACAAATTCAACAATGTGTTTTATTTTATTTTTGCTGAAATTCCCACAGTGTGACTTAAAACTGATAATAATAGTATATTAGCTTTATTTGTATGACACAACTCTTGAGGACTTCACAAGAGGATAAAAAAATAAAAATTAGAATTAAAAAAAGAATTACAGTGAATTAAATCATAACGAATGAATGACATCGTAATAAAGTAAATACAAATATATTATAATAATAAAAGCGATGTATAAAAATGAAATTGCACACATGCACAAAAATGTGTGAGCGTTGCTATGGTTTCAGTATCGATTACACCCTTATCGATTACTTTTCCCTGTCCGGACCGTGTAGTCGAGCCCGGACAGTGTGGTGACGCTGGAAAAGATTAACATTGAAAGATTAACATTGAAATCAACTTGTTTTTCTGTCCATCACTGCACATTCAAGGGGAGTAGGGCATAAAAAAAAAAAAATCTGAATATTTTGATCTGGGTGTTTCTGACGTGCTTGATCTGGTTCTTAAGTCGTCGTCAAATCCCCAAAGACAAGATGAAGCTGGACTGGTGCCCAAAGAAATCCCTGAAGCTCGGTCAGTTTAACCAGCTTTTTGTTTGTCTTTTAAAAGTAGGAAGACAACTGTATTTAGACAAGTATAATAACACTACGATCTTGGAATTATTACAGTGACAGAGTTCTTATAAAAAGGTAGATTTGTGCTTTGCATGTAGCTTTTCAATGTCTTGCCTTGCTCCCCTCTGTTGTAACACAGATCTGCAAAAAAGACTGTAGTTTTTTTTTAGATCTTGTAGGATGGATGCTTTACAATAATCTGAAAGAATGATCCAGGTGAGCTGTCTTCCTGTGTAGATCCTGTGTGGTGGAGCCACAGAACAGGATGAAGTTCTCCACATGTCACGTCTATCATTTCTGTGTGTTTTTCTATAGCTTTGCATTTGTCATTGCACGCCAAAAAATTTACCCAAGGTTTACAAAAAGCGAAATTAACCAAATGCTGTGTTTGGCAAACTTGCAAAAAAACACTTTAGTGACCTTAAACCATGTTTTTCAGAGTAAAATGCTTCCAAAGTGCATGCAAAGCAATGGAATTTTAAAACGTGTACCTGTTTGTGACGTTAATAAAGCAACTCTCATAGTAATTTATCTCTGCATGCACTTATTTTGTCTTTTTTTATGGCCCGTGCACTGACAGGCACTGACAGACAGTAAGGCCCTTTTGAAATTGTAAGGATAATTATTATTATTTTTTAGGCAAATGAATTGAAACCTGTTCTCCCTTGAAATGGAACTTTTATTGTGAAGACACGGGAAAGGAGTGTTGTGTGCGTCCCTTGAATGAGTCCGGGTGGCAACTCGCCCCTTGCAGAATGTAAATAAAGCGAACAACAGGAGAAGTAGCTGTTTATTAACTTTCAAACTGATGTCGTCTGTGGTAAATACGAAGAAAGTGGAGTTCATTCCACTGGATGAGCTTTGAAAGTCTCAGCTCTGAGAACATCTGGAGAGAACAACGGAAAACTCGAAGGTAGCTAACACGTTTGTTTTCTTAAATAACGGTATAAGTGGCTATTAAGGATTAGCATTTCCGAGCTAGCGGTTTTGAGTTGTTTGTGTAGCTAACAGTTGTGTTCTAACTCTGTGTGTTTTTACGCATTCGCATTGTAAGTTACGTATACATCGCATATATTCTGTGTTTCTACGACAGAAGATGCAGCCCAGGGAGCTTCCGCCTCTTCCACAGGTTAGTGAGAGAAGTATCCGGGTTTTAAACCCCAAACCTTTTTATTCACAGGTATTTATAGGATTACTGTGCTGTGCCATCGTCATTAATCTTATTTATTATACTCGTTTAACGATGCACTGTCTTCAAAAGGAACATTTGCATCTAAGTTGTTCAATTATTACTTTTTACTATTAATGCAAAAGCCAAAATATCACATTCATTACAACAACACAAAACAATAATTCGTCTACAAGCCCTAAAAGAACTCAGGCGGTGGAGCAGATAAAGTTCAACCTGATATAATTATTCACAAAGAGAATGAACTGGTTCTCTGAAAGAGAAAATGTCGTTTGTTCTTTTAACTCGTCATTTCACACGAAATTGAGTTGCAGAAGTGCTCCACATTCAAATAGTTAAACGATTTTTATAGTGTATTAATTAATTAAGTTATTTATCACTGGAGTATAAAATTCAGCCGCTTTAATTTTCTTATATATGAGGATTCGTGCGTTTCTCTGTTTTGATATCTGAGTCAAAACTAAAAGCTTTTACTCCTCGATTGTCACCAAACAAACCTAGAAGAAATAGACTAAGCTTTGTTGTCGCAGAGATTAAAACCCAGATTTCGCAGACGCGCACTTCCTCCAAAATAAAACACACTGCTTCAAGAGTTTGAAAGAAAAAAAAAAAGAAAAGGTCCTGACCTCTTACCCCGAGTAATCGTCCGTCGTGGCAGATATATGAACACAGATTTAGCCGAGGATTGAACAGCCAGGCTGTTACTTGTGGCTTTACTCCACTCTTACTCGATTCTCGGGTGAAATGGCCAGAAAGACGATGGTAAGATCTTTATTCTGATGCCTTATCCTTAATATTTTAAAACTCTATTAAACTCCAAACCAGATTAGGTGTTATGTAAGTGTCAGAGACTGAAATAGCCTCAGAGCGACTGGTTTTATAAGAGCAGGTGTATCACTTTTCTATTGGTTTGTCGAAGTGAAACGAGAGATAATTTGTTAATGTGTTTACGCTTCCTTTGATGGATGAGAGCGTCTCAATAATTCAATTTCACCTCCTGCAGTGTTTGATTTGTGGTTTCTCAGCACTGTCGCTAGTGGTAGACGAGTAGATTTTGTGTGATATAAATGTTAAGATAGCACATACTGTATTTCTACATCAGCCCTGCTGGTTTTGTGTTGATATTTGGCCGTGAAACAGATATTAAACTTCATTCTATGTGAAGAAAACCATGACAAAGTTTTAGAATGAATCTGGAAGCTTGTTAAATTAAAGAGGTATGAATTAAAATAATTCTGAGTCATGGAAACAAAAAGTTAGCGTCCGTAGTGATAAATCTGATCTGATCAGAATTTATTTTTATATAATATTTTTTGACAAGAACCTTTAAAAACCTTTGACTTGTGTTTTTCTCTTTTGTCTCTTAAGCGAGGACAACGGTCGCTCCCCCCGATGACGAGGTACATGAATGTGTTATTTTCTGACTGTGACCATATAATAATCATTTTGTTTTCACTTACTGTTTTTGTACTGACCCATATTTTTGTCATCTCTTTCTTTGTTGTGTGAAACGTGAAGTCAAGACACTGCTGGTGAGTCAGAATCTGTAGAATATAATAATTATAATAGCAACAAATATTTAATATCTTGTATGTGCATCTTGTTGAGGCTATGTATATTCTATTAACATTCTTATTTGATTTTATATAATCATGTATCCCTCTTTATATTTGTACTGAAGCTTTTCTAATTTGGATTCACTTTTTTGTTCTCACGCAGGCGAAGGGGCAGCACCGAGACAAAAGAAGAAGAGGGTGAGGAAGGAGACGAATGGAGTTGATGATGTGGACGGTACGAAACACAAAGGGTCTCACGCTGTGTCCCACAAACTGTGAAATGCTGCTTTGTGTTCAAGAAAACATGAGAAAATGTTCTGCGAGGGGAGAAATTGTTGGCCCCATCAACACAACTTAACCTTTCAGAGTAAAATGTCAATACTCACGCACCGCTTCCTTTTTTAGATCAGGGGCTGGAGATGGGAGGCCTGGACAGTAGGAGGACATCTGAGGTGGGAGAGCAACTTTCCCTGGAACCCACAAATGGAGCGCTTACCGGGAGGAGGAGGAAGAAAAAGAAAACTGCCACTATGGGTAAAAAAAGGCTTTTACAACATGGCTAGAAAACAATTTAACTGTAGAAACAGCAGAAACAGTGGCAGATCGGTGCCTTGTTATGGAGTAATAACAGTATGACCAGCTCAGTTTGGATGGAGGGGTATATTCACATATATTCACGCTTGTGCCGCAGTTTCGGATGTTGAAGACGACCAGGCCGATCTGGTGAACGGAGATACAGCTGATCAGTACACGGACGGAGAAGAGGTGGTCAAAAAGAGCAAAAGGAAAAAGTAGGTTTACAAAGGACAACATGGTATATCTGCAAGGACCGACTATAAAAGCTATTCTCCATATCAGCTCATCTTTTGTCAGTTAATCAAGGACTTGATTCGTCAAAGTAAAGTTGGAAGTATATTAAAAACAGCTGCTTAGTTTGCCCAAAAGCCCAAAGTGACGTCTTACTATGTCAAATCAGTGAAAACATTTTTTTACAATTATGTCTGATATTAAAGAAGAGCAAAGTCTCTGCAAAAATAAAAGTTAAGATTTAATGAGAGAACAACATGGATATAAATTATGATGTAATTGTTACAACCTTTATTGTTGTCGTTTTTAGGAAGTCGAAAGTCGTTGAGTCGCAGCTTCCCGATGAGTTGGACGTAGAAGAGGATGATATCATCACCGACACCCCCCCTCCTATCTACCAGCTTTCTCTGTTCTCGGCCCCACACGGTCAGAGCCAGCCGGGCAGGAAGGTGTTTGTCGAGGGGAACAGTGAGTAACAAAGGAAGAAGTAGAAGAAGAAGAAGACGTAATTGAGGCTGTTTAATGGTGAAAGACTAACTTAAATGTGTGTGCGTTCACGTGCAGAGCGTTTCCAGGCGTCGGAGCGCTCCGACTGGAGGAAGACCAGTGTCCAGACGGACAACATGACGGACTTCCAGCACATTCAGCCGCTCTGGACGACCAGAGACGTTTCTATCAGAGTGCACAAAGGCTACAGGTGAAGGAAACATGTCTCTGTAAGAAAAACAAGACACGTGAACGCTTGGTCCTTTCCCCCTTTTCTAAAATATCATCTCTTCTGCATTTCCTGTAGGAGGTTCGGTCTGTACTGCCACGGCTTCCTGGCGGGCTGCGCCGTGTGGAACGTGGTGATGGTGTTCATGTTGGCCGGCCAGCACCTCACCGCTCCGGCCAACCTGCTGGAGCAGTACCACAGACTGGCGTACCCCTGCCAGTCTCTGTTCTACATGCTGCTGGCCATCAACACTGTGGCCGCCTTCGACCGGTGAGGATCAACGCACATGCACTGAAGTGTGGATATCTTCCTGAATTTTCCTCAGAGTTAGTTGCTCTGGGCATTTTTGGGAACTTTTCCTGTCAGCCCCCTTGTAGAAATGTCAAAGTGAGCCCATGTGAGGACCGAGCAGGAGAATGGGGAATATTCACAGTGATAAAAAAGCATAAAAAAAGGAAAATCTCAGTTTTGGCTGCTACCACTATCCAGATCAAGATACAACCTAATAAAAACACAGCGTGAAAGGACACAGAATACTTTGCTCATATGCTGACATTTTAATTTCAAGTAAAAAAATTATCTGATTGCAGTGTTAATATTTGTTTATTTGAAATCTTTTCAAAGGTGCATGTTTTTATCTCAGAGTATGAAGCTGAGAAAGCTCGTGTTAGTTTCGTAAAACCTGCTCTTCTTCACAGAGTCAATCTGGCCCAATGCTCCATGGCTCTACGAGAGTTCATCACTCTGAATCCCGTCGCTCTCGCCTCATTCTGTGAGTCCGCCCTGTATTTGTCATCCAGCGATTCCTCGACAAGTTATTTTTTACCTGAAGCAGATGGTGTGAGTTTGGTTTCAGTTATATGTCTCCCTCCCGTTTAGTGGATTTCTCGGCGTTGGTCCTGTGCTTGAGCCAGCAGATGACCAGTGATCGAATCAACCTGTACCCGTCCTTCAACACAACATTATGGTGAGAACACTGGAACCGTGCTATGCTTGGTTTTTACCTCTCAACACGAAACCTGCATATGAAACCTGAGGCTCTCCCTTTCTCTTCTCCAGGCCACCAGGGCGCGAGCACGATATCCTCCACCCATGGGTGACAGTCAACCTGGTGGTGGCGCTGTTTGTCAGCCTGGCCTGGATCTTAATAGCTTCCCAACCTGAGACAGACTACACTGAGGGTGAGAGAGAAGAATCTGTGTTTGTGTTTGGGGGATTGCTTTAAAGGAAGATCCCTGTTTGATTTAACTGTCTTGTCCTTCAGGTTATCTCATGGCCATGGAGCTGGAGCCGACCAAACCGGGGGACAAATCAGAAATGATCGCCTAAGGACCACGTGTATCCGCTGCGACACTCCAGCTTTGAACATATATTTTTGCACTGTGTTTTGGCATTAAACTTGTGTTGTATTGTGTTTTTTAAATGTCAATATGTTGTTGTTCTTTTTAAATACAGGGTTTTATCCAACAAATTCAACAGTGTGTTTTTATTTACTTTTTGCTGGAATTCCCAAGGTGTGACCAAAAACTCAGTCATCATAGTTTTCGCTTTATTTGTATGACACAACATTTGAGTTACAAAGGACTTCACAAGAGGATAAAACAATAAAAATTAGAATTAAAAAAATAATATCTGTGAATTAAATGATAATTAATGAATGAAATCGTAATAAAGTAAATACATGGTAAATACAATAAAATAATAATATAAGAGATGTATAAAAATGAAAATGCACACGTTCACATAAAAATGTGTGAGCGTTGCTATGGTTTCAGTATCGATTACACCCTTATCGATTACTTTTCCCTGTCCGGACCGTGTAGTCGAGCCCGGACAGTGTGTTGACGTGGTGACGCTAACAGAGTTTAGGTGGAAAACATCCAGATGTTCACGAGTCAAAGTCACTGGAACTGTTCTGCTGAACGTGAGCAGTCATGCTGGACTTCGCCATCTTCGCCGTCACGTTCGTCATCATGTTAGTCGGCGCGGTTCTCTACTTGTACCCGGTACGTGTCTGCAAGTTTCAAGTTAGCTTCCCAGCTAGTCGTTAGCTCGCCAGTCCCCACCTTAAAATGGGGGGTTTAACACTGCATCTCTCCCTGGAGAGCGAGAGCATCCTCTTCAAGCCAGTTTAAGAATCATACACAAACATTGTGATCTGTTAATGAGTTCGGCTTTAGTGAAATACACCAATCAGAAAACTGCTTCAAGAAAATACAACTTTAACAAGTCAAAGTGGGCGGAACCCAGGGTTGATCCTCTCGCCAGAACGAGCTAGAAAAGTAAAAAATATAGAAATCGAACTCTGTAAAGTCTGCCACTTACACGACGATTTTATCTATTTCATTTGTTTTTTGGCAAAGAAAATGTGTGCGTTAGCCCCTGTGAAGAAAGTGCGCTTATGTATTCATGCTCATTTAAATCGTATAAACAATAACTGTTATTACTGTTACAGCTCAAATCCATTTGTGACTTTATTTACAGTCATCCAGAAAAGCCTCTGGCATCCCAGGTCTTAACCCTACAGATGAAAAGTAAGTAAATGTGTATTAATCTTTGCAGCTTCTAGAAACTTCAATTTAGTGTAAATGAATGTCTGCTGGCATCACACATATTTATTTATCAAATGTGTATAACCATCTGTTGACATGAGATTCACATCCATTGTTTTCTGCCTCGTCAGGGATGGCAACCTGCAGGATATCGTGAACCGAGGCAGTCTGCACGAGTTCCTCATGAGTCTGCATCAGGAGCACGGGTCTGTGGCGTCGTTCTGGTTCGGTGGTCGGCCGGTGGTCAGCCTGGGCGCCGTGAACCAGCTGCAGCAGCACATCAACCCCAACCACACCAGTAAGTCCACCAGCAGGGAGGCAATAAAACCACAGTCGTCGCTTTGTAAACGAAAAATAACCTCAACACTTTCCTTTGGCTCCACTCAGCCGACTCCTTTGAGACGATGCTGAAGTCGCTGCTGGGTTACCAGTCAGGGATGGGAGGCGGGGCCACTGAGGCCATGATGAGGAAAAAGGTGTATGAGAGCGCCATCAACAACACACTGGAGAACAACTTTCCTCTCGTGCTCCAGGTTTGTGCTGCTGATGCATAGAATGGTTTAGAAGTATTGAGCATTTTTCAAAACATCCCCTCTGGGATCGTCTTTTGTTTCCCAGCTGGTGGAGGAGCTGGTCGCAAAGTGGAAGTCGTTCCCAGTGGACCAGCACACCCCACTGTGCGCCCACCTGCTGGGCCTGGCCATGAAGACCGTCACTCAGCTAGCTCTGGGCGAGCGCTTCAAAGAGGACGCAGAGGTCATCTCCTTCATCAAGAACCATGACGCGGTGAGGCAGATTGCTTTAAACATCTTAAGTCACCAAATATCACTGTGTGTGTCGATTTCATGCATGTTTTTAAAAAGTACTTCTTGTACTGTATTTTATGGTGTAATGCAGGAAGTTCTGTTGAAATACATTTCTTAATTATTATTATTTTTGCGTCTTCTACCTCATTTCGATGCCACCAGATCTGGTCAGTAATCGGAAAAGGCTACTTGGACGGCTCCCTGGAGAAGAGCACCAGCAGAAAAGGACACTATGAGAAAGGTGAGTGAGGTTATTGAAGGATGTGTGTGAACACTAAATTGCTTTCTGTCTTGATTTTTCAGTCTAGCAAATCAAATTTTTGTCTTGGTCTTCGGTTTTTACCTTTTTTGCCCCCTCACACCTGCTGTGCGTTGAAGTGTGGGATTCTGCTCTCGTTCATGTTGCTTTAGGGATACAGGGCTTTGCAGAGGCTCAGCTATGATCTGTGTGTAAAGCTGTGTCACAGACAGATAGAGATAGAGTGGCAGAACAGACATACCCAACCCATTCAGGGCTATCACCTTAATCAGTGAACCGCCACTGTTCTTAGGGACCTTTATTGATTTTCTGCCAAGGGCAGTTGTTTAAGACACTTGGCATCTGGCTGGAGTTAATCCTGGATGCCGTCAAAGGGACTGGAAGCAAAAACCCAGACCTTTTAACCATTTAACCATTAATGACAATGTTATGTTTTTTAAATATAATTTCTTCAGCTCTGTCAGAGATGGAGTCTGTGCTGCTGTCAGTGGCGAAGGAGAGAAAAGCCCAGAGAAAGCAAAAGGCGTTTGTTGACGCTCTCCTTCAGTCCAGCCTCACAGAGCGACAGGTGAATACAGATGAAGTCTCCCACTCTGGTTTGAAACCTGAGCAATAATTGAAAAACCTTCACATTTACCGCGAAGGTCTGAAATGTACAGAATGCATCTTTTTGTTTGTTTCAGATCATGGAGGACTGCATGGTTTTCACTTTGGCTGGAAGCGTCATCACTGCCAACTGTAAGTGACAACTGTGAAGCCGGCTGGAGATGAAATCTCACAATCAAACATATTTTATGATGGATTTCATCAGCGTCGCTGATGAATTTTGTGATTTTTCAGTGTGTATCTGGGCACTTCACTTCCTGTCCACCTCAGAGGAAGTCCAGGACAAGTTGTACCAGGAGCTTACAGAAGTTTTTGGTTCGGCTCAAGTTTCTCTGGACAAGATCCCTCAGCTTAGGTAGGATCTTTAAACCTGGCAGCTGGATGCCTGACATTGGTCAAATTTGAGTGAAACAAACGTTCGATGAACTCATGCTTATTTCATTTCTGTCCCTGACCAGATACTGCCAGCAGGTCCTCAATGAGACGGTGAGGACAGCCAAGCTGACCCCGGTCGCGGTTCGGCTTCAGGAAGTGGAGGGCAAGGTTGATCAACACGTCATCCCCAAAGAGGTATCTGGTTTCCATCTGTGTGGCTCTTTGTCCGTTGATTTCTTCCTGGCTGATTGTCACAGTATTACAGACAATCAGTGAAGTTCGAAAAAATAACTAATTATCAGGCAGGGGATAAGGAAACAGCTAAAAGCTTGTGGAATTATTAAATAATGAAGTATACTGTTTTGTTTGTAGATATTTGCATAAATGTGCTCAGTTTTTGTATTTAAACTTTGGAAAGACAAGAAATACTGAAATTATAGTGGAAAACATCATAATAACTGTATTAACTATTCTTAGAATATAATGTTTTGATTTTGTTATCTTTCAGACTTTGGTGATTTATGCTTTGGGAGTTGTCCTGCAAGATTCTGACACATGGAGCACCCCCTACAGGTTTGCTTCATAATGAAAAATATTGATGTTTAAAAGGATGTAACAGCTCCATCTTTACAGGCAGGAATATTTATTTGTCCAGTGTCTGATTTGGTGATCTTTCAGGTTCAAGCCAGATCGCTTTGAGGAGGATTCAGTCAGGAAGAGCTTCTCTCTGCTCGGCTTCTCGGGGAATCAAACGTGCCCAGAGCTCAGGTATAGAACCACATTAAAACACAGAGATCTTAGTAGTCAAACCTGGAAGAAATTAAATAAATTACTTTAAATGATCAGGACCAACTCCACAGTCAATTGTGTTTGGTGTCTCCGGCAGGTTTGCCTACACTGTGGCCACCGTCCTGCTCAGCACGATGGCGCGGCAGCTGAAGCTTCAGAAGTTGAAGGGACAAGTCATGGAGGTCAGATCTGAGCTGGTGTCCACGCCTAAAGACGAGACCTGGGTCACCGTCAGCAGGAGGAGCTAGAACTCGTCTTTAAACACCGCCGGTGGGCAGAAGAGCTGAAGAGTCCAATTATTATTTTACGTGACAGTAATTAACACTAAAATTAGCATCAATCTTGAGGGACCTTTCTTAATTTGGAGGATTTTTAGCACTCCAGTTGCACCACCACTGTTTTCCTGGTTGAATTATTTTTTCAGCCGAAGCCTGAAGCACATCATTACCCTCTCTCCCCACAGATCAACTCTGCACTTGTTGAAAGACTGTTAAAATATCAGTATTTTAAATATTCTAAAATACACTTTATGCTGCCAGATGTTTGTTTTTTATAAATCCAAGTACAAGTGCCTTGAATCAGAGGGAGGTGTTTGTCTATTAACATAAGCCACATTGTCTTTAAACATTTCATTTCGTTTTTTGTAAAAACATCTGAAATAAATTAAATACATATGAAGATTTTGTGTTTGTGATGTATTGCATATCACCGCTTCTCTAAGTGTTACTTAAATAATTCTGTTTGCTAGGGGTGTCATGTTTCAAGCTTAAACATTGAATATTACTTTCTTTTTTTCATCATTACATTAATATTTTTATTTCCATGATTTTTGAAAACAGATAATAACAAGCCCATCACAGTTTCCTAAAGCTGCCACCTAGTTTAACCACAAAAGCCCAAACCGAAAAATATTTAATTTACTATAAGACACAAAAAGCATAAAATCCTCACGTTTAAACAGAGCAGGAATCGCTTGATTATTGATAGATTTTATTTATTATTTGGTTAATCACTATAGCGCTATATTAAATGTGACTTATTATTTGTGAGTTGTTACAGTGCAAAGTATTTATAGATGGTTGTTGCCGAGAGGTCAGAGGCCTTATGGCTGTGGGGGGACAACTGAGAGTGGAAGTGGACTAAATCAATTTAGAATGAAGTGATAAAATGCCTGTTTCAAAACAAAGAGACAACAAAGGTTCTGTCGCTCCTCACGTTCTTCTTCAGCGGTGCAAATTTGTAACAAATGTTGTGGTTAACCACATTATGCACACCCAAATGCAATAGAGAAAGTCTGGCACTCCATCGGCCCCCTAGGAGCCTCTCCTGCTGCTCTGCGATAGAATGAAAGAGGAATCCCTGACAGGAGTTTTGTTGCAAGTATTTCATAGTGAGTAGAATGAGTCTGGAGCATTTTTTCAAACCACACAACTTGAGAAACATTGCTTTATCCAGTGGGGGGTTTGGTTTTTCTTCGTTTCTGTTCTCAACATGTTTTGGGAACCCCTGCTGGGGGAGAGCCCCTGCAGTACCGCGCACGGCCGCGGCGGCGCCAGAGAGAACGCCCCCTCCTCCTCCACCACCTCCCTCCACTACACATACACACACTGCTCCGCTAAAGATGTGAAAATGGCGGAGCTGCAAATGCTACTGGAAGAGGAGATTCCAGCAGGACGGAGCGCGCTACTGGACAGCTTCACCAACTTGGAACGAGTCGCGGAGTACTGCGAGAGCAACTATGTCCAGGTAGGCTGTCACCCTGCGTGGGGGGGGAAACACGGTGTGTGTGCGGAGGGGGGGAGGGTTTCTTTAATTTTTCTCACGGCGGGGCGACAACTGATGCTCGGCTAGCTGATGCTAACGCTGCCGACGTGGTTAGCTAGCTGGGGGGCTAACGCAAACACACAACCTGCAGTCGGGGCGTTTTCTCCCACAGACGAACACATTGGGTGTCGTCACCTTTTGCTTTTTTTGGGGCGCACCCCCCCCCCCCTCCCCCCCTAGTAATAACGGTGTGTGACTTGTCCATCCCGCGGTGGGGGCTAGCTCGTTAGCATGCTAGCTCATCATCAGCCACGGTCCAGATGACCATTTGAGGCGCCGTGAAAAATCCATTTCTGCCCGATCGGCCCCCGCTGCCTCCTCGGCCAGCTGATCGGGCACCGGCCCGGGGAAGCAGGAGCAGATCCCAGGCCAGATTCATCTCCATTGAGCTCCTCCTGACAGGAGATAAACCACTGATTTATGATGTTGGGACATTTTTAATGCTGCAGTCGCGTACACACACTGAAATTAAGCATCTTAACGCGGTCCCACATCCAAGTTACAGGCTTTTAAACTTCATCATTGCTGATCCTGGCTTGAGCTTGGGGTTTGAAAGAAAACAGGGTGTTTTTGCATGTATGTGATCATTTGCACAATCCGTGGCATGCTGCAGGTGGGCTGCCACTTTCCCAGCCATTCAGATCACCCCTGCTCTCTCTAATCACAGCCCTGGCTTTGATGGATGGAAATGAGGCTCCACGGTTATGAGCAAGACGAGGTTTTGATAAAGGTGTGATGCTAAAAACCTGACGTCCTTGATGAACAGGGCTGATCAGGTCTGACAGGTTCTCCTGAGGAGGAGCAGGAGGAGGAGGTGGCTCCTGGATGCTGGCAACTTGCTGTCTGGCAGGCTGCCCTGGATTCCTCTCCCCCTGCAAGGTTTACCCAGCTGCTCTCCAATGGGTATTACCACTAATAGAATAGACAGACAGTAGTATTCATCAGAGGGTTATTTAGTGGGATACTTGATCTCTCAATTTCGAGCTGCGATTCACGTCTTCGGCCCTGCCCTGTCTGCCTCCGAGTCTTCACACATTAGTCATGTAGGGATGGACACTTGTTGAACTTGTGCTCGGAGAGTGTTTTGGCCGACTTATTGTTTTTCTTTCAGTTTGTCCACACTTGTAATCACACACTTCACATGCATGATCTAAAATTGCTGGCACATTTCCCCAGGAAAGCCTTAATCATGTCAAATCAATGGACGGGTAAAAGGGCTTTACATCGAGCAGAGTATCGTCTATCCTTAGACTCTTGATTTGGATAAGTAGTCTAATTAATTTTTCATATGGTTCCCATATTTTACATCACATTTCCTGGAACCTTGTCTCATGTTTTCTTATTAAGCTGGTAATTGGTAGGACATTTACTAAGAGGGCTGTTGTATGAATTATAAGTTGCTAAACTTGTTAGATACCTGTTTGTCACCTGCGGTTATGTTTTTGTTTGCGTTTGTTTGTTAAGGAAAAAACTATTTGGCGGATCACGATGGAAAGACGCAGCATGGATCAGGGGAGGAGCCCATTCAATGTTGGGGCAGATCCAGGATTTTTTACTTTCTAATAATTGCAGGATGGGGTGTTTTCATTGATTTCTCAGAGATTTAAGTGTGACTCCTGATGGAGAATTTCAGACATTTGTTGAGGCTTTCATATCCAATTACAAATTTGGATCAAGTGGATTTAAATGTGGTTTCATAGTGGAAGGTGTTTTTCAGCTGCTTCGATGTAACAAGTAGGCCTAGACACCTGTAATTGGCACGAATGAGTAGCTGAGAAAGGAAGAATGTTGAAATGCAGATGTCTATATCGGTCAGTGTTTCCTTGAAAGACAAATACCAATGCACAGATCAGAAAATGTCTCCCTTCTGCTCTGCATGTAGCCAGTTTGTCTCTGGCAAAGCTGCACCCCCCACACTCCTGCGTTTGCAGACTGTCCGACGATGTGTATGATTGGATGCCACTTTGCGACTCCTCAGAAGTTTGTTTTTTTGCTTGCATCACAAGCGCAGTTGGTTTCTCATTACAGGGGAATGGACATGTTCCCACTGAGGATGTGGCTGTTGTGACGAGTAAGGACACCTCTGCTTGTTCGCTGTTTTCTGCTGCTTCTATTACGAATCTGTTTAAATCTTTCTGGTAAAGTCAGCACCACACAGGCTGATGTTGGAAAAATGCATAGATATTCAGTTTATTAAAATGCAGGACAAGGACACGCAGCGAATCCTCACATTTGAGACTGTCTCTTAAATCCTAACGTGACCTTTATTAGACAAATAAAAGCTGTAAGTCGACACATTCTAGAAGCAACAACAAAGAAGTTGATGTCTTTTCTGCTTGAAAAGTGTCTTTGCCATCAAATTAATAATCAAAAAAGTGGCTTTCATTTCAAGAACATTAAGTATGATATGCTGTTGCAGCCCAGCCCTGCATGCAGTGTCAGTGAGGAGCAGTTTCCCAGCAGCAACATTAGTTGATCCATCTGCACTTTGATGTTCCAGTTGCTGTGCCCACGCTGTGCCCACGGCCCGACCAGCTGCCTTACAAGACTCCTTTTGCTCTGGCTGCAGCCGTATTACCTGCTTCTCACTTCCTGCTCGTTAACTTTAAAACAAAGTATTGCTATATCAGCCAAGGAGGGTATTCGTCAGAGATCGTTGATCTGTCAGATGGTTGTTTAGCAGCATTCCATAGAAATGATGTTTAGTTACGGTTTCATGACTCAAGGAATGGACCGCTGTGTGTCATGTTAACCTGTGACATCAGATATCACACCGTTTCTCTCTCACGCAACGATGAATTTAAATTAAGCAATTACGAATACAACTTAAAGGGCTGATACACACGCCCTTGAGCTGTGTGATGGCTTTTAATGAAATCTATATTCCTTAAATACTTATAAATACATCAGAAACAGTTGTATCAATAAGCCAACTGTTGAAAGCATGAACTCTTTCTCTACTATGACTGTCGGCGTCATTCTTATTGCTTTGATTATAGCCCCTGATTTCACAATGGAAGAAAAGAATGTTGGCAGTGTAGATGCAGGGATTCAATTTTCCTGCAGTGCTAATTGGGAGCATGTGTTTTTAATAGGCAACCTCCTCATAGTGAGGTAATCTGTCACAGAGAATGTTTAAACTCTTCTAATGTGACATTTCTCATCTTTATTTCATTATGCAATACATAGTAGATTAATGACCAGACAGCAATAATCTACTAATATTTCATTGACTGATTTATATCAGTATTTTATATATCAACTTGTCATTTGTCTTTTGTGGGTCTGACAATAAAGGTGTTTGACTGAAAGTTTTTTTTTTTGACAACATCATCTTGAATAGAAACTGTCTTTTAATGAGAAATGCAACATGTGCAAGTGTGGATTGCTCCTGACAAACCGCTCCATCTCCACGCAATCCATCCAAATATGTGCAGAAGTTCAGATGTCACTATTCTCTCTTCCCTGTCGTTCAGTCTCCAGACAAAGAGAGGGCGCTGGAAGAGACTAAGAACTACACCACCCAGTCTCTGGCCAGCGTAGCCTACCTGATCAACACACTGGCCAACAATGTCCTGCAGATGCTGGACATCCAGGCCTCGCAGCTCCGGCGCATGGAGTCCTCCATCAACCACATCTCACAGGTCGGGAACTGACACGCAAAGAATTCATGCAAAGACTAATGATAACTTCTTTTTTGATATTACTGCTGAATGTCAGTGTTCATTTTTGCTATGTCTTCCTCTGTACTTCATGTCCTCAGACGGTGGACATCCACAAAGAGAAAGTAGCACGGCGGGAGATCGGCATCCTCACTACCAACAAGAACACATCCCGCACACACAAGATCATCGCCCCAGCCAATCCTGAGAGGCCTGTGCGCTACATCCGCAAGCCCGTCGACTACAGCCTGTTAGACGACATGGGTCATGGAGTCAAGGTGGGGAATCTCTTCCTTTTTACCTTAGTTTCACTTGTTAGCCCTTATTTATTTGGACAATTCACCGCTTCTGAAACAAATGTTTATACTAGGGTGGGTAGGGAAACATAAAACTCAGAATTATGTTTGTTTTTCTACCATCCATCTATTTAAAATGTATTTTATGTGAAGCACTATGCAGCTTTACATCTTTAGGTGTTGAAAAAATATTCCAATGAATAATCCAAGAAGCAGAAATCAATAATACTCCGTGTGACAAGAACTTCATATTCAGGGTTCACATGCAGCAGCGCCTGGGAATTTTTACATTTTAATGAGACCTTAAAAAACAGTCTGAAAGAATGTTTGGAATTCAGAAACGGGATTGTATTCGTGTTATGGGATTAATCTGGGCTGTTCACTGCAGACAATCTAAAGGAAAGGACTTTCAGAGGTCAAACGATCACTACTGGGTTTCAGTGACAAGTAACGTTAGAAGAAATCAATGACCCGGGCCTTTCACTAGGACGGGAAATGTCACCCAAGACATTCGGCTAAATATATCTTCTGTTTGTGTTAGTCTGTCACCTGCTGCTGCTCCTGTACAGTAATGATTTAATCTAATAAAAAAGGCAAACAGGGCTGTTTTATGGAAATCTTGTTTCACACTGACTTTGCAAACAAAGACGAGCTTGTTCCGCTGAAAGGTCTCAAAGAGTAAATTCCTCCAATATCATCACTGAGCCATTGTTGCCTGAATCTTACCGGCTTGGCTCTTACTACCACATGCATGAATAATTGTTGTTTTTCTCTCCCCAACCTTTTTCTCTCCTCCTTCACACACTAATCCTCTGCTTTCTTCTCTCTCTCTCCCCCTCTTTCTGCTTGCCTTATTGTATCTTTATAATCAACCGTAGTGGTTGCAAAGGTTTAAGGTAAGACTATCAAAGTAAACGCCTCAAACGAGGGAGGTGATATGTGTTTGTTGAATTAATTAGTATTTGGTTTGGTTTGCTGTGGGAATATTCTTTTACTTTTCTTTTCTTTTGGGGAGTTTTTTTACCGTTTAAAGAAATAGTTTGACAAGACTGATAACTGTTGTACGTGTTTTACTCCTCTTAATTATCAGATTTACTGTATAAACTCACAAATAACCTCACACATGTCCTGCTATAGGCCAGCGCCCAGAACATGAAGGCCGGAGGAGGCGGACTCCCTCGCACCAACCCCCCCACACAGAAGCCCCCCAGCCCGCCCATGTCAGGCAAAGGGACCCTTGGGTATGTAAAGTGTGCCAGCGCCTCTTCTGCGAGTTCAGACGGACGTAAGGAGGCAGACCGGTGTCTGTCACAGACTGAGTGTGTGTGTTTTGTGGCTTTGGTAAAGAAACCACGGGTCCTTCAGATCAGATGAGCCTGGTTGCTCCCAGTTTCATCATCTCCCCTCTACCTCTGTTTAATTACTGTCCTCGGGGTGATTTAGATTGGACGTCAGTGGTAGTTCTCATCACAGCGGTAATCTTTGTTGTGGTTTCTCATCCGCACTGGGGAGACTGGGTTTAGAGTCTCTTTTTATTTTGGAAAGGCCCTCCACCAAATTGGTTCCTTCATCCCTTTGTCTCTTTATGCAGGAGAGATTTTTACGTGAAACTCTCAAACATATTGCACACACCTCGTGAAGCACAATAAAGGACTTATTCTGACAGTTTGTGCCAATGTGGATCTTGCAATCTGCCCCAAATATGGCAATCCACTGGTGGTATTTTTATGCATATGGTCATCACTTCTTGAATTATGAAACGGGAAGAAACAGATTTTAGGGAAGAGAAAGCGCTAATAATACACTAACAACCAACTCAGTCCTTCTTGTGAGAATGCCAACCATTAAGCCACCATTCTGCCCTGGGCTGTTGTTTAACCACAAAAGTAAAGTTTGGATGAAACTGTCAAATTTGAGTTTGCAGTGTCGAATATATAAAAAAAAAGTCATGTAATTGGGCCGGGGCTCAGCAGAACGTTGTGCACGTGGTGAGCGCTCAGATCTCCAGGTCTTCAGGCTTTTCACTGGGATTTTTTTCTAATGCCAGGGGCACAGGAGGAACACGATTATAAAGGTCACTGTAAATGTTCTTATGGTCTTAAAGCTGAAGTTTAAAAAAAAAATATTTCTTCTGTTCTGTGTCTTGACTGTCGGAGGTATCTCTTATCCCACAGGGACTCGGCTAGTGCAGCACATTAATGTTGTGTTGTTGTCACCCGTGGGACCTTCCTGGGCATCAAATGCAGTTTGTTCTCTGTGTATGTGGGAAATGTATGTCTGTGTGTGTGTGTCCATAATCTCCACAATTGTCTGTCTCTGAATTTGTGATTGTGTCCAGCCCTCCGAGGTGTGTCTGTGTGTGTGTTTGTGTGTCTGTCCGTCTGTCCCTTCAAGACGCATGCCGATCCACCACAGCTCCAGCTCTCCATGGCGCACCTGTGGCTACGTGCGGACATCTTATTCGTGATTTTAATTTAACGTTTCTCCTTTGTTATTCAACTTCCTCTTCGTTTGGTTTTTCCAAATTTACTTTCAGTTTTGTGTCTTTTCGACCCAGCCCGCCCACTCCTGGCTGCCCCATATTCCTCATAGCAACGTTTTTGCCATAGCAACAGTGCTCAGAGATGGGTCACCCCACTGTGTCAGCTGGGAAATTAAAATGCCACTGCATCTTCTCAGGCCCAGATCAATAAATATCAGGGTTCTGTTTTCTTTTCCTCATTTAAAAAAACCGAAGACGCCACCAGCATAGCGCTGCTGTCGGGTTAAAAATCACTTTCCATGTTTCTTTTTTAATGAATGTGCAAGTTTCTAGCTCAGAATATGTAGGCGGTGACTTAAAGTCATGATCGGGGAAACATTGGCAGAACTAATTGGAAATTTTTCAGCCAATCTGACGCCACTTTTTTAACATCTCAGGATCACTTGAGCACAATTTTTTCTTAGTTTTGTTGCTGTCAGTGCAAAACACACACATTTACCTGATCCAGAAAACTGTCTTTTCTATTTCTATTCAACAAAGGGCTCACTATTATCTAGATCCTGTGGCATCTCTGCAAGCAGAGAGCTCACTGTCATCAAAACAGCTAATTTCTCTTCAAATTTAACATCACAAAAATCCGTGAAAGGCGTGTGCGTGATTGCACGATCCAAACTTTTCATCCGGACTTTCAGTTTGGAGGTTACTAGCTCTGAGGAAGTGGATCCCGTAGCGAATGGGGCATTGAAAACTCAGAAAGTGGAAGGGGAGAAGATTGCGTCATTCCTTTATTATTCTCGACCGTGGAGACAGTGCACATCTTATGGAAGTGTGGTTTTTAGGCGATGGCAGCGTTCCGCCCTGACGTCTGCTGTTTGCCCCTCAACACATGTGGACCCCAGCCAACCCCCACCCCCCCCCCAAACCCCGATGTTCACCACCTGACATACCCCTTTTTTAAGTTTGCACTTGTTTGTTTTCTTGCTCTCCTCCTCCCCCCTCCCCTTCCCCTACACTTCTCTGTGGATGCCCCCTCCCCCCTCCTGACCCTCTCGCAGGCGCCACTCCCCCTATAGGACGCTCGAGCCGGTGCGTCCGCCCGTTGTCCCTAACGACTACGTCTCAAGCCCGACGCGCAACATGGCGCAGCCCCAGCAGAGCCCTGCACGCACTGCATCCGTTAATCAGAGGAACCGCACGTACAGGTACCCCCCTCCCCTGTTCCCAGCATGCCTCTCAACACTTCTCAAACAAGCCCCTTTTTTCCTCCACCTACTACCCCTTTCTTCTTCTCCTCTCCCACACTTTAAAAGTGGGAGCAAGCCTCTGAGCATCTTTTCCCCTCTTCTTCCTCTCTGAAGTAACTTATTAGGGAAAGTATAAATCACTCCCGTCTCTTTTTTTCCACCTCAACTCACAAGAATGACCTAATTTAACAGTTCCAACTTGAAAGGAAAGCCCAGATTAACACTTGATTTGGAAACCCCGTCATCTACGTGCTCTCCTCCCGGCTCAAACGAGGACGAGGTAGAGATTGCACGGCGAGACACAGGTTCCTCTAGTGATAGAAACGAAATAGGCAACATCGCCCTCACAGCCCTGTCAACCCAAGATGACTCCTCCATCCCGAACAGACAAATATTCAT
This sequence comes from Limanda limanda, assembly GCF_963576545.1. Lineage (NCBI taxonomy): Eukaryota > Metazoa > Chordata > Actinopteri > Pleuronectiformes > Pleuronectidae > Limanda > Limanda limanda. The sequence continues at coordinate 7,948,971 of NC_083658.1, read as the reverse complement.
AGATCTCTTCTCTACTGTGCCCGATTTGTTCACCTTCCTGGTCCGGAAATAGACAAGACAACTTTCCCCTCGACTCTCCTCTCAGCACGAGTCTTAATCCGCATCACTCCATCCATAACTCATTCTCTTCATCTCCCAGCCATGCGCTCTCCTCTGTCCAACCCAAAGTCTGCCCCATGTGTCTTGATGCTTCCTGCTTTTTTATATCTCTGTCTTCGTCCTGCGTCACCTTTGTCATTTGTCGTGGGTGAGGCTTCTCGCTGCTTTGACACATAGTCATTTCTAAAGCATAACCGCTCACGCTAACACATGAATGCTCATGAGGGTGCCACGTTATTAACCTGAGTTATTGAGAAGCCAGGGAAGGGGATGGGACACACACCCCTACGTGAACACCCATTCTAGGCTGGTAGCAACTGGAATATAAAGATGAATGGCACTCGTATTGTGTCAGTAAAATTAATCAGCGTTAATCTCACTCGTGTAAATGATGTTTCCCTGCCCCTTCCCCCAAAATAAGTGTCTGTTCTTTGTGATGGCCCTGGAACTATCGCTAGTTTGCAATCTCAAAACTCAGCTTTATTCGCACAGTAGCGTCACAGTTGCTGCCATAAATATCAGTGTTAGGATTAAGGTGTTTTTTTTTTCAGCTTGTGCAAATGAGCTGAAAGCACCAGCAAATAAGGGGATGACAGAGCGTCGCTTGAGAAAACAAAGCAATTGCATCAAAATGAATAAGAAGCAGTTTTCAGTCTCTTTTGCACCGTTCAAATATCAGAGTTGGACCACAGTCTGCAAGTGAGAAACAACAAGGTCGTGGCTACTTTCTTATCGTTTCATATAATCAGTTATCTGATAAAAAAGCTAGTATTCGTGGAAATGAAATTGAGGTAGCTGCAAGCAGCCAGTGCTTGTCGGATGGTCAAACTGCATCCAGAGGCTGCACCCAATGTCTTCAACCAAACCCTACAGTTTGATACTCAAGCTCACTTCTCTTTCAATCTGTTCTTCATTCTGTACACAACTTATGTGTGACTGCGACACTATTCATTTGCACAATTATGTTGTTTACTAGGACCGTAAGTAAAGTTTCTGGCCCCTTTTATTATGGCTGACTTTTACCTGCAGTTTAAAACCGCTGTAAACACCCTTGCTTTTCTACATGGTTGCATGACGGGTCATAAGAACTTCTCTCTCCACCCCCTGAGTATACCCGGCCTTTAAGTAAGGCACCCTGGGGTTACCTTTTTAAATGTAGGCCTCAACATTTATGTGTTAAGACGAGTTGCGCAACGAAGGCAGTTTCTCCCAGAGGTCTGAATGTGCGAGTGTGCCTGAGTGTAAGTGGCCTGATTTCTTTTGCCACCCTACCACCAGCAGTGGGAGCAGCGGAGGCAGCCACCCCAGCAGCAGTCGCAGCAGCAGCCGGGAGAACAGCGGCAGTGGCAGCGTGGGCATTCCCATCGCTGTGCCGACCCCGGCCCCGCCCAACGCCTTCCCAGGTAACGCCTGCTTCTTCTGTCCTCTCCAGGAAGCTGACTGCATGATGATTTAGTGATTGAAACTAACTTGACTAATCTTTTTTTCAATATTAAAGAGGCTAGAACTTTATACGGGTTTCAAATGGTTTTAAATTCAAATCACAATGTGTGACACCCTGGATCTACTGCAATCCTGTCTTCCCTTCTCACTCTTATCTTGACCTCCTTCACCTATCTTTTCTCTCCTTCCGGATTGTTTTGTAACACCTCTTCAACTCCCTGACCTTCGGCCCCTCGGCTTCAGTCCCTGTCCCATCCAACCCCGCCAAACCCCCCTCCAACACCCCCACCTCTGCCACAACCCCTGGTCCCCCGGGGCCCTCTGCCCTAGACAGCCCCCCACAGGCCCCCAACCCACCTGTAGAGATCCCGCCTGTCCCACCACCCCCTCCCCAGCTCCCCGCCTCTGCGGCCCCCACTGGCACCGCCACTTTCGGCAACCCTGCACAAGGTGAGTGTGAGAAACGGTGGGAGAAGCTCACCCGCTCCCTCTCCACATCCTCCATCCTGCCTCCCCCCTGACATGCATCCTCTCCCACCTTGAGACACAGATGTGTTCATCCACTGATGTGTCTTCAACCAGCATATTTAATGGTGTTGTCTGACAGCTTGTTACTATCGATCAGGTATTGATCAAGTCAGGTCTTCAGGGATAATGTTGACCAAACGCTAGTAATCCTGAACAAAATCAACAAAATACAAATTCAGATTTTAATTTCTCAAACCCAGAGCTGTTTTGTTGGTATCTCATGTCCTGCAGTTTGACTGATTGACAGTCAGTGGCAGTAACATGCAGATAATTCCAGTCTATTATTGCAGTCTTCAGCAGCAAGTCTCATGTTGACTTCCGTTCTACCTTTTTAAGCAAACAGCTGAGAAGAGAAATTCCACTTTTAAAGGTCACTGTAGAGCACTGTAGAGAATATTGATCAAAACTGTCCCGAATATCCATAAGTCTGGATCACACAGCCTGGTTTCATGTGCCGCCGCTGGATTCTCCGCTCTTCATTCTTCACAGCATCTCATCAGCTGCCTGCGTGCGTCTGTGTTGATGACGATGTTCTGATCTATAATGCATGAGCCGTGTGGTGAGAAGCTTTCGCAGTGAATTCTTCATTTCGTTTGTATTTATTTCGCCTTTTCTCTGTGAGTCGTGTGGCTGCTGGATATTGTCATTTTCCGTCAATGTGCTATGCTACTGTTGATGGTATAATGTGGCTTCTGTGTAAAATGTAAAAAAGATTTTCATATCAAATTAAATCATATTGTTTAAGGAGCTGCTTTAGAAATGTATCCTGAAACCAATTACCAGGTTTCTAAACTATCATTAACTAATATGCCTTTATTATACACACTGAAGGATTCTTTCTGTTTGAGAGCCATACAAAGCTCCAGCTCCCCACCCTCACTGAATGACTCGCTGCTTCCCCCTGGTGTCGTCTCTCCTCAGGTGCGCCGCAGTTCTACAGCATGAACCGCCCGGCGCAGCCGCAGCAGCAGCAGAACTCGCAGGTGGGCGGCTCCCTGCCGTACCGCCGGCCCTCGTCTGTCACCGGTCAGCCCAACATGGCCCAGAGCCAGCTCAACGGGGGACCACACTTCGCCCAGAACCAAGGTTTGTTTATCCCAAGGAGTTTAAGGGGCTCTATTAAACAATTTCCCCCAAATAACTCCAAATTAGATAGTTATTACCTTTATTACTGTTATACAAACCTGACCATATCCTTTGTATTGAAGCAGGAACTAATATCTATGACGATTATTGCTACTAAGAGCTGTTTGAAGTTGAACCAGACACTTAAACAATTTGTGTTGTTATCTGGGTTCCTTTCAGTCTTAAATCTCATCGTCTGTTTATTTTTAAATCTGCACTCTCGGATTCCAGCTTCTCTCCAAACGTTTAGATTTCAGGGGGAGCAGATAACCAAAGTCTTACTCTGCCGTTTTGTATCTCTTCAGAAAAGATCCGTCTGTTGTTGTAGTCTGTCCTTTTCCCATTCGATGAACTGCCTCCACTCGACTTCTGCTTTGTACCAGCTCCTTGTCTTCACAGCTCTTTGTCTCTAGCACTGTCTGATCGACTGCTACGCTTTTATTTCTATCCAAGCTCAAATGTCAATTTGCATCAGAGTGATTTGTGCAGTATGTTCTTAAGAGACATTTTCTATTGGTCATGAAAATTCCATCCGTACAGCCACAAATGGAAAGAATAAATAATAACTATTGATGTTCCAGGTTTGTGCTTTGCTAAAAACCGTTGTCTGTATATTGTCTGTGCTCTACATGTTTATTCTAATCTCATTTTCTTGTGTCTTTGCTGTTCTCATGTCTGTCCCACTGCGACACACCCTCTCTGGCCCTGTTCTTCTCCATCTCCGTGTGTTGATTTTATTTGTACCTATTTGTTCTCGGTGATAGCCGGCCCGCTCGCGCCCCCTCCCCCCTCCATGCAGATCACCCCTCAACTGCCTCTGATGGGCTTTGTGGCCCGAGTTCAGGAGACTAGTAAGTGGCTCTTCAGCTCCTCGCTCCCTCTGCATGACCTCCGTTTGTTTGGAACCCTCTCCCCCAGCAGTTAGTGAGCATCAGTGATCCGTCCCCTCTAGGTGACCAAACCACCGAAAGCATGATATGAATAATGAGGCCTGTTGGTGTTTGTCCATGAGCATGATGATGTTTCTACATATCTGTGTCCTCTTTGATTCCTCTCAGCGATCCCAACCATCCAGTTCCTTCTTAAATTTCTCTAAATGCAAGTTGAATCAGTGTGTGCACCCTTTGTACCCGTCGTATCGAACCCTTCTGAGTTTGACGTATAAAGTTTCTTTTCATCCAGCATGGTCTGTTTCTGTTCCTTCCTTCAATGCATGTGCATATCAATCCCTCCTCTCTATGCCTGTACTTCTTTCCTCTCCTCTAACTGCTTCTTCTTCTTCTTGCCTCCCTCAAAACTACGTCTAGTCTCAGACGTGCCGCCCCCACCTCCGCCTTCCGACGAGCCGGTGTTTGATGAGCCCACGCCTCCGCCACCTCTAACGGATGACTACGAGGATGAAGAGGACGAAGAGGAGTCGGCGGTGGTGGAGTACAGCGACCCGTACGCCGAGGAGGACCCGCCCTGGGCCCCACGCAGCTACATGGAGAAAGGTGTGACATCATCGCTCCCTGAAATACTAGAGCAGACACCCGCGAGGGCTGAGTGACTCACTCGTCCCTTTCCTCAGTTGGGACAGTGTGTGTTTGCAAAGTTTGAAATGTCAAAATAATTCTTTGTCCTTCAAGTTTAACATGTAGGAAAACGCTTGCATCTTCTTTTGTTTCGTTGACTCAGTGGTGGCCATCTACGACTACAGCTGCGACAAAGAGGACGAGCTTTCGTTCCAGGAGGGCGCCATCATCTACGTGATCAAGAAGAACGACGACGGCTGGTACGAGGGCGTGATGAACAGCACCACGGGCCTCTTCCCCGGCAACTACGTCGAGTCCATCATGCACTACGCCGACTGAACTATCCCCCCTCTGAGAGGAAGAGGAGCGGGAGGGGCTCTTGATGAGGAAGGGAAGGGGTTTAAGGTCAAAGACTGTGATCAGGTAGAGTATGATCACCTCCGTGCGCGGAGAGAAGAGAGAAGCAGGTGGGAAGAGGAAGCAGTTTTTAAAGAAGTTGCCACATGACAAACTGAAGCCCTGTCATTCTCTCGACATAGTCGCCATTGTAAAACAACCACTACTCTAGATATATCCTTCCCTGACATATTTCTTTCTTTGTTTCTTTATTTGACTGAGGACTGGAACGGTGATGGATTTGTTGTACTTTGAGAGTTTTGTGTTACATTGTGAGGCCACTACATTGAATTTCAGCTTCATCTATTTCTTTGTTTTGTTTAACCAAATTGCCCTTATTTTTAAGAATATTTATTGGATTTTGTAGTGGGATAAATGGTGAGCAGGTAGATGGGGCTGCTGAGAGGGATTTCTATGTTGCAGCCTCAGAGGAAGGGCTGGAGAAGAATGTGTCTGCCCGTGTAGATTCTCTCCTTAACACTCCAGAGACATTTAAGAGAAAAACACACCTCTCGCTATATATATATAAAGTATGATGCAACAACAATATCCTCGAAGGGGACAAGGTAGTAATTTCTGTACTTGACAAAACTTTTTCGTTAGGTACCTCAGCAGGGAGTGTGCCAAAGCTGACATTTACTAAGATAAGCACATCAAATGTCTTACGGTGACACACTAAGCAAGATGAAGGTGGGTCTGTGAAGACATCTGAAGGCCAACGGAAAACCCCAGAGAGTGCTTTAAATCCACATTCACCTTTATTTTCAAAGTTTATTTAATTATCCAAAAATGTTTTGCGCCATTGCAAGTCCGAGGTTGAACTCAAGGGGGCGAGTTGACTCACTACATTCTTCACTTTTGCTGGCCAGCCTGCGTTTTTTTGGGGTCCACCCCACAAGTGAGAGGAGAGCAAGAGCTCGTCAGCTGCACAATGACCTGGATTATGAAGTCTTACTCCGCAGCTCCTGTCGTGAACAGTAGGAACGTTTTAGCTCGGCCGGCGCACTAATCGTTTGCAGTGATCGTACGCACTCGACACGAAGGTTTGATTTTATTTTTTATGTTGTCAAGAGTTTTACCAAGGGGGTCCAGAATCAAGTTTAGCTGGCAGAGCGGCAGACTGCATGTTTCAACAAGGGGGAAGAAAAAAAAAACCTTTTCTCTTCTGCTCTTCTGAAGATTAATGTCTTAATACTTTTAGATATGGTGTGGTTTGGTTTTTTGATATTCACCTACAACGACGACGCATTTAGGTCATATCTAAGATGCTTGTGCCATATTGAAGTGTGTGTTGCTGTTCCGAGGTTCTCACTTCATTTGCAATAAATTGGCCGGAGTGGGGTTGGATTTGTCGTTGAGACACAAAACTTTATTCTCTCCTATTTTTTCATTTTTCTCCATCCGTTTTTTCCCCCCAAGTTACTTTAAATCAAAAGCACATACATTTGTAGTAAAAAGGTGTAGAAGAAGAAATAATATAAATGTGAGATGTATTACGTCCTCAGAAAACGGGACTTATTGAATATGAAAAGAAGCCAGCTGTTGTGTTGAAATGGTTTTAACCGTCGCAAGCCCCCGATAATTCTTAACGGCGTCAGTTTAGGCATCGTCGGTCCTCCGTACTGTTTCCAATACGCTTGGATGTTGGGTGTTTGCGAGGGCTCAGTGCTTGTACTTATGTCAGAATCTTTATTTTCTATTAAAAAAAAAAAAGAAATAATAACAAGTGGGTCTGTATGTGAGTCTTGCATGCCATTGTTCTTATCTGTACTGGTGTCCCAAAAAAAATCCTGTGTGGCGAGATCACCCATTCTCAAACAGACAAGCAGCCCTGCAGCTCTGACCCGGTACCGCCAGCCTCATCCAAAGAGACTGTACCCACCTTACTTCAAGCCCCGCCTCCGAGGAGTCGTCTCTGACCTGCGGGGGGGAGGACCGAGGGGAAGGGACCCGGCTCCCTCCCCCGTCAGTAGCCGTCGTTGCGTCAGTGGCGAAAAATCCTGTGTGTAAGCTGCTTGTGAATCCTGCGGACAAAGAACCCCAACCGGCGGGAGGGAGGGAGGGAGGGAGGGGGTGAGGAAGATGAACTGATGACGATAGATGTTAAAGCTCAAGATCAATTGCAAAAAAAGCTTGACTCTTGGTTTTTATTTCTATTTTCAAATGCTCCAAATGGAAAGCCCGGGTCTGCAGGATTCACAGCCCCTGGAGTCACAGGCGTCCCTCGGGATGCGGAGTCTAAACAGTCCATAATGCCATTGTGTTGCACAGTTAAAGTTGAATTGCAGAAGTATCATATTTGTAAAATTCATGAGAACAAAGACAATAAAATTATTAAGATTTACGGTGTAGTTATGTCTTGGTGCTTGTTTGTATGTATTTGCGCATTAATTATTGGGATTGCATCTTAAAATGTTCACATTTCAAAGCTTCTTTCTGATTGTTAACACTGCTTTATTCAAACTACATGAAATAATTTCAATAAGATTTAGGTTTTCAATATTGCTTCGCATTTGGGGTCAAGTAGTTTATTTCATGGTCTTAAAAAACTTTAGTTTCCTACTTAATTCTTATTGATTTATAATCCTTTATAACATAGCAACTACCACATGATAGTAAATTTATTCCATAAAAGACAGATAAAGCTAAACTATCTGGGATTTTCCAACAAACTTAAAGGTTGAGTAATACACTGGATTAAATATTACAGCACAAATGTTCCACACCAGAGCTCACACATATTTTACACATTAAAATGTCTCTTTGATACATAAGGATTCTGCTGCCCCACCTAGATTAAGTTACAATGACAATAAAAGCATATTCAGATACATCTGGTGTCCCAATGAACTGTTGTGTCCCATGAGTTCATTGTCACGGCATCACTCAATGCACGATCATGTAACAGCACCAGTGTGTTTCTGTATGTTTGCACTGTGCAATCACATACCTATCTGTCTGTCTGTCTATAAGATAATTAATGCGTTTTTGCAAGACCTCCAGAAATGTTGTAAGATCTTACAAAAATGTCTCCTCTCTCTCTCTCTGTCCCCCCGCTTCTTCCTCTGTCCCTCTCTCTCCTGTTTTCTCACTCAGCTCCCCTCTCTGTCTCTCTTCCTCCCTTCTTCAGCTACCCCCTCTCTCTCACACACAAAAATAATATTTCATTCAACTCGCATGGAATCGTTTCTGCAAGATCTCACAACATTTTCCCAGGATGTCCCAAAAAATGTTCTTTCTGACATTTTACCCATCAAGCAAAAAGCTGGTATACCTGCTTAATAATTATAAATGAAAGAAATATGCATGAGATGTTTGCTTTAACAACTTGAGTGGGAATAAAATGACCAAGTGCTAAGGTTGGATAAGTAATTCCTTTCGGATGCTTTGCTCACTTCCGCTGATGCAGTTTCCAGAAGAATGTTTCTTTTCAAACCAGATTAAGTTGAGATGTTTGGAAACTCACCTTCCTGCCGGAATACTTCCTGTCACCTGGCAGCTCCGTATTCTCCTCTCCTGGCAGCCGAGGCTAAATGGAACAGGCCTCATATTGTGTATCGAGACAAGACAGGCGATATAAGTGCTACCTTCAGCATGACTCCTGAGCTTTGACAGCTAAGAGCAGGAGGAGAGATGGATGGAATTTAAATTTGAAGCGTGTGAATGAAGAGGATTGGGGGAAGGGGGGGGGGGGGGGGGGGTGAAATCCCAGTGAAAAGTGGACTTATCTTTTTACGTGTGCAGACAGGATTGGCACGGAAATGGGGGCCGAGACGTGTCAGAGGGATTCTTCTGTTTGGTCGTGAGGTTCAGGACTTGGGAGGAGGACAAGTTCTGACAAACCCCATTGCTCATCGCCCGCTTTCCCTATACTACAAAATACATTTATTAAGGGGGGGAGGTTGGAGGTGGAACTTGCTGAATCAAACTTGTCCTTGTCTTGAAAGACTTGTGGGTTCAGCTCTCTGACCTTTCGCCGTGTGTGCATGTGCGTGTCGTGTGTGGATAGTTATTGGAGCGTCTGTCATCATGTGAAGCCTTTCTCTCTCCTCGAGGAATGCAGGTTCTTAGCCGGCATCGCAGACAGGTGTCACACCGCAACGCCAACGTGCCTGAACAGAGGCTCAGTCAAACGCATGGGGAACCATCAGCCGGATGCCCGGACGGGGATTCGACTGTTCTAGGAATGAGTTTGACTTTATGTTTCCACAAGCAGCATTCTCCCCAGGGGCCTGAGGCAGAAATCAAATCAGTGAGATTTCAATAACATATAAACAAGTATATGATTTGTATGTGTGGTTCAAACCATTTTGTGGCCTGTGAGCTTCTTTAAATATCAGGTTTCAGACCCAAAGACTTCATTTAGCCAACGTTTCACAAAAAAGGAAAATATAATAGTACATGTTGCTCAAAGGTGCCTTGCACATTCGAAAAGTAGGATTTTTACTTGTAATAAAGTATTTTTGCAGTGCTGTATTGGTATTTCTACTCAAATAAAACATCTGGTAACTTCTTCCACCACTTTCAATAATCAGAAATCTAAAGTCAGGGCCAGAGAGAGTGTCTAATTGAATAGAGGCTGCCGTTTCCCACATTGTCCCTTTTTGTCAAATCGGACAATTCCTGGTTTGTTTCCCTCTATGAGCCACTTTCCTCGTGAACACTACAAACTCTCTTCAACATGTGTTTTTGCTCCATTTTCATCCGTGACCGACTCCACTTTACTCTTCCCCTCTTGTCAGCTGCCACATTAGTTCTCGAGGATTCAATATAGTGGATTTAACAGCTTTATGCAGCCTGAGGGGAAGCTTTCAGAAAGGTCAGACCTCAGACACTAATGTGAAGTATGGTCCTCAGGCCTTCAGGCTGCACTGTAAATTAACTCAGGGCTAATCTGTCAAGGCAGCCGGTTTCAAAATAAAGGTATTTTATGTGTCCAAATTGTAGTTTTCCTTGATATGGTGCTGATTATCTTAATCTATGATAATAAGTATTAGTCTTATTCTCTATTAATCTCAATCTGCAAAGTAACTATCCATTTTTTCTATCCACTGTTGGTATATAAACTATTAAATAGATTAGAATGGTACTTGAGATAACACTCAAGGACAAGTACAATTCAAGTGTACTCTAATAATACTCCAAAAACAACCTTGATTTAACTTATACGTATATACTTGGTATACAGTTTGATATCTAAAATAATAAAATAAAAAAACTATAATTTCAGAATATGAATCAATATTGAATATAAGCACATCATACAACATTTACATTGCATTTCGCAGCTTCAGAATTCATTTGAATCATTGTGTGGCCAGTTTATCCATTTGGAATTGGAGAAAACAAACTTTCAAGTGGAGCTTTTACTCTGAAAAAGGACCGCAGGAAGCCCCCGTGTGCTTCCCTTCCCGCTTGACAGCCGGCGCCTTTTTTCGCGGCGCCGTGCGTAAAGGTGCGCACATCCTCGTCAGGTGGACACGCAGCCGGTCATCTTCCTGCAGGAGTGTGTGTGTCTGTGTGTGTGTCTGTGTGTGTGTGTGTGTCTCCTGGACATGACCACACCTCCTCTGAGCCCCTGAAAGGATTCTTACCCACTTTTTATTTTTCTCTGTCAGAGTTTTTTTTAAAAAAAACGAGAACTTTGGGGAGGATGCGTGTACGCGACAGGTGGGCGACGTGGAGCTGCATCTCCATCCTGCTGCTGGTCGCACGGACAAGCGCCCAGCGCAGAGGTAAAGGATGCTCAGTCTATTCTTTTATGGCATTTTAAATTCTCCTTTAAAGTCTCCTTCAGGAAAATAATGGAAAAAAGTGCAGTGAAAATGTTTTAGAATTGTTTAAAACATCATGTACCTCAGAAAACTTAACTCTGTGACTTTTAAATGTAAAATCCTACATGTTCCTTCCACTTGTGCTGCTTCTGTGGGAATAATCAGCTGCTTATGTGCTGACACAGGAATTTTCATACAGCCTGGCTTTTCAGGCTGGAATGAGGCTGTGGTTTATCTTGAATGTCTGGACTTGTCTATTGGGAATTAGGAATCTCCTCCACTGATAAAAGGGCTCTACTGTACTTTGCTGCCTCTTTGTTTGCTTTTGCACAGAGTGTGTCGAGGCAGCAGGATGGAACCTGACCTCTGGGATCGGTGCATCGTGCACTGACCTGTGAGGGAATTTAGAAATAATCATCTATTTATTTTAATTAGAGGATTTATTTCTTTAATTTGCCTTTTGCTGATGCTGTCGGGCGGCAGAGGTTCAGGTTTCTCTATTTGCTTTGTTTGAACATGGATGGAGACAGATGGGCCCCTGGGAGCATACAGTGTGTAGAAAGCCCCCCCTCAGCCCCTGAGGGCAGGACCACCGCACAGAATAGAGACGCACACACACAAAAAAATGAAACACAAAATGATGAACGGCATTTTAGTTTCCTTGTCTTAGAGTGTTTTAGATGTCCTTTGTGTTGCCGTCTCTCGAGGAAGAAACCTATAGCCATTTGGCATCTTTGTGTGTGTGTGTGTGTGTTTTGTGTGTCTTTGTAGCCATTTTGCATTTCTGTAGTTGTTCTGCATCTCTTTGGCTGTTTTGCACATTCAATTTGTGTGTCTCTGGAGTTGTTTTGTGCAATTTTGGAGTTATTAAGTGTCTCATCATCATCAGTATTTGACTTTAGGACCATCTTGCATGTTTGTGGTCCTTAAGTGTCGTCTTTTTGGGTCTCTCCTCATTGTGTTTCGGCCTCTTTTCAGTTTTGTGTCTCTCTTTAATCGTCTGAAATATGAACCATCACGTTATAGACAGGCTCTTGTCCATTGTGTGGATTGTGTAGACGTGTGTGTGTGTGTGTGTGTGTGTGGTTGTGCTCCTGAGTTGAGTGTAGAATGATAAGAACACTTGCAGGCGTGGGATGTTACCTGTGCACGTGCTTGTCTCCCTGTGTGTGTGTGTGTGTGTGTGTGTGTGTGTGTGTGTGTGTGTGTGTGTGTGTGTCTGTGTGTGTGTGTGTGTGTGTGTGTGTGTGTGTGTGTGTGTGTGTGTGTCTGTGTGTAGAGGGTGGGGATTTGTGGTTGTCTCAGATTTTCCCCTCTTCAGGGCTTGTCGGTTCCTCCCAGAAAAACAGACGCTCTTCATCGCCTAATTTTACCTGACTGTGGTTTTCCCTCCTCTGCACACAGACACACACACACACACACACACACACACACACACACACACACACACACACACACACACACACACACACATTCAGGCATGTCCGCACATTCATGTACAGACACACTACTCTTTATGCAGCAATTCTCCGCCAAGCTTCACTGTAAAAATGCAGAGAAGAACTTTTTTAAGACCAGACCATTTTTCTTCCAAGTCTTTTCTAAAATATCCGTAAACATCTCAGATTGTTTAATTTGGATAATGTGTAGCTACAAAAATGGACAAAACTATCTAATAGTTTTCATTAAAACATTCAAACATTAGAAAAAAGTTCCAAAAAAGATATAAATGTATGTAAAGGAAAATCTTTAGCCATTTACAACCCATGATTTGCTTGGTGACCCCTCAGATAGAATCTCTATCAACTTATAAATAGAACCCTAATTCAACTTGTTTTCATTTTGCATGCTTTTCACATTAATATTACAAATAGGAGTGTAGCAGTGTCTTGATTGAAAAATATAGAAATTGCAGCAACTTGGAAAGGTCTTCTGGGTAATGTAGGAATTCTAGAAGAGGGCTTAGCAGGATGTTGTAATGTGAATCCTCTAAATAAGGACATTTAAACTCTTCTAATTCCGTGTCTCACTTGAGGATCCGAGGCTGGGTTTGTTTTTTTACCTTCAAAGTGAATCCTCATAGTTTAAATCTCCCTTGTTTTGTTTTTGCCTGACATTGGACATTTATAACACCCCTCGGATTTACTGTAATTGTGTTTACACGGCGTGTAAGCACTTTGTGGCAGTAAGCTGTAACACAAGCAGCTTCCCGGGTGGCCAAACGGCCCAGTTTCTTTAATTTATGACGCTATATTTCATCAAAGCAGACAACAAATGAGGCAAATAAAAACCCATGCACTGTTTTAGCCGGGCACGTGGCTGCGCCGTGCACACTCAGGATGCAAGGGCATTGTCATCAGACCAGAGGGGAAAGTTTCACACTGTTTATCTCACAATGTAGTCCTTTATTTCACAAACGCACGGCTGGTTCGGCGTGTCTGAGCACGACGCTGCCATCGAAAAATATCTACGCTGCATTTATGCATTCGCTGGCTGATATTTTCATTTTCTGTTGACGCCTGGGGCTGCATGTGGTGAGCTTTACACAAAGTCGGCATCAAGCCGCAAAACTCACCTGCACATAAACGCATTTAATAATACAGCTGCAGGGTAGGTTGGTTAAACACTTGATTTTCCATCTTTATTAGAAAATAAAGCAGATTTTATCCTTTTTATTAAAGAAATGCATCCAAAAAAACAAACATTTACCTATTTACACCTTTGCAAATGCAATTTATTTACCGATCTGCTCAGTTTTGTAACTTTTAAACTGGAGCATCTTTGTATTTTGGACACTTTCTCACTAGCTGCAGCGCGACATGACACATTTAATATGAACAACATCAAGCACAACAGTTTTCACAAGCGGGATGAAAGGGGAAATCGCTGTTCGATCGCTATCAGTTGTGTTGACGGAGAGAAGTGGATATTTATTTATGTAAAAACACCAGCGGATGATTGCTGTCAGTGGCTGTGGTGTCTTTTCAAGGGATCACTTAGGAAATCATCGCACGGCTGCGGTTTCTCCCTCAGCCGAACCACTAATCACCACGTTTCCCTGCAGATAAGCCTGTGATGAGGAGTCGCTGTTTGGGTTTGGATGGAAAACACGTCTGGATCAGCCGCCGCTGTCGATCTGATAACATGACGTCCTTTCATTTCTCTCAGGGATCTACAATCCTTCTAATTCTAATCATTCATGATTGGATAGCTTCACTTATCGTTATGTATCTTGAGTTTTCTTATCTTATCATTTTATCTTCACTCATCTTGAATTAGCCTTATTCTTCTGCTACTTATCCAAACTTTCCTCTTGCCTCTTATCTTAATCGTTCCTACTTCTTCTTATTTCTTGACTCATAGTTTCTTATATTGACGTCTCAGCTTATTTTTTACTTATCTTGACTTTTCTTACCTTGAGATATCTTACACATATCTAATGAGTTATGTTCAATTTAGTGGACTTGTCTCGAGCTGCCCCTTCTTGATTTATCTCTCAATTTGTTCTCATCTGTATCGATCTTATTTAGAAATGTATTTAATCCATATTTAGTTAAATTAATATTGAATTGTCTCTACGTATTTGATCTTATCTTGACTATCATATACGCCTAATCTTCATTAATCTTGAATTTTGTGGACTCATCATATCTCTTCACTCACCATGTCCTGAGCTGCACCTAGTTGGCAGTTTATTAGGAACACCGAGCTGATTGTAGTCTAATACAAGGATCCTGCAATAACTCCAGATGATTATCAGGTTTAATGGAAACAGTTTCAGAAAGATGTCCTGTTAGGTTTGTCAGGTGACCTTAACCAGACAGAGTATCGACTCCTCGACTCGTGCGTCACTCGTTCAGATTAAAGGTTTTCAAATTACAAGTCTAGAGGAGGGATGAGTGGGTGAAATGAATGGGGACTGGACTTTTCCGTCGCTGCCATGGGAACATCAAAGCGGTCCTAACTGGACAGGAAGTGAGCGATGGAGGTTGAGTTTGTTTGTTCTCAGCCCTGTTGTTATTACCACTCTAGTTAGGACTCCACGTTTCGTTTTCACCCATTTCGGTTTTTGACCAGGTCAAAGAGAAACCTCTATTCCTTTATTATATAATCAGATTTTTTGGTTTATCTTTATTGATGATTATAAAAATGAGATTATCAGACTAGGGATTTTCCAATGGTACAATGAACTACAAAAGTAGTCTGGATAAATACCTCAATATCAATATAAAAATACCACTAGGGCTGTGTTTTATTGGGTGTGACTCATTCCCCCTCATTCATGAAACATCCAGACGTGTTTACTCTGCAGGGGATGAGGTGTTGCATCCTCAGCTCCTCCTCATCGCCTCAGTAGCCTCGAGGACGTTTCCACTCTTTCGCGGTTAACTCCCACTTTTATCTGTAATTACTGCTTTTATCCTGCGTCGGTCTCGAACTCGGCGGCCCTGCCTGAGCCGGGCGCCTTCGGGTCCGATGAGACAGAAACAGACGAAACACCAGATCTCTTCACAGCAGCAGCAGGAAAAGACTTTAAAAGGCCCAGGAAGGCAGCTGCGGGTGCTTTCTACCTGCTGCCAGCTTTTTCAGGGTGACAGAGGAAGTGTGAGCTCCGGCCGAGGGGTGACGGGATGTTTTGAGGGCCCGTGTTCCATGTGTTGTGTCTCCGTCACGAGGAATAAAGGCTTAGTTGTTCCAGCTGCAGAGCTTTGAGGTGGTGATAATGGGAGATAACGGCGGCGGTGGGTTTCTCCCACCTGCATCGCCTCTTTCACCACTCGTCCACAAATAGCATGCAAACGTCTCGCTCGGTTTCCAGCCTCTAAATGTAGGAATCAAAATCAGGCTTCAGGTCCGAGCTTGGATTTTTAGCCTCCTGTTACAGAAAGCTTGCAGATTCAAGTTTCAACCTACTTCATATCTCGTGAGGGATTTATTCAACGCCTCTTCATTCAGTGTCTATCTAGATAAGGACAACAGCTATAAACTTGCAGGAATATCTTGCTGGCTCAGCAAACTGCAGCAATGAAAACACTGTCAATGTTATTTTTCTGCCTGGTTTAAACTGTGGCTTTGGATCATTGATTTATACGTATTGATCCAGATTCTGCTGCTTTAACAAAACATTTCTTCGGAGAGAAGGATTTTAAATCAGGTCAGAAGACAAATGTTTGGATATTTGCTGTATTTTCTTTTCAAAACTGTCTTATCTCACTTTATCTTCATTTTGATATAACACTTCAGGCATGACAAAGAGCCGCTTGTTAGATACAAGAGTCGTCCGAAGCTATAGTTTCATATAAACGTCCTGAATTATCCTCCATGCACTTGAATGCACAATCACAGGCCGTGGCGCCAAACAGAAAAGCTTTTTGTTTGCGACTGACAAAGCCACGAATCAGTCGATTTATTTCATTCTAGCTGACGAGAAAATGCGTTACAGTGAAACGTGTGTGTGTTCAGACAGAGCTGCCCTCAACCCGGAGCAGAGGCGACCCCCCATTGTCGTCGTTTCCATTCAGCCGGCGACATGTTTTGCAGGGAACATCCCATCGGTCTTGAAGAGCACGGAGACAGTTACATGAGGAGGGAGGGCTCTTAATCATTCCCACCACGGAGGCCGAAACAAGGCTCTGACACTCGTATCACCCTGGTGGGGGGGGCAAAGTCAGAGGCCACGGACCCCTGATTCACGCCGCTGTAAATCAGCCGAGAGGTGGCAGATTCACGCCCCCCCCTGATCTTGAACATGTCATTGTCGGTTTTGCACGTGTCAGTCATCAGGGTCAAAATCTGCAGCTTCACGCTTTATGAAGAGGTTTGCAGATCCTCGAGTGTCTTAACACAATGTTCAGTCAAAAGTGGCCATTATTAGATTTATTCATAGAGTGAATCCAATCTGCTAACATGGAGGAGGTAGGGTTTACACTGCAGACCGCCACCAGGGGGCAATTGGGATGCTATGGCCTCACTTTTTGATTTGAGATCCCTAAACAATAATCCAATAAAATGAAGAAGATAAAAATGGCCATAGGTGTAAAGAACCAAATAGAAAAAAAATGGTATTCAATAAAAAAAAAAAGTGTAACAGATTTAAAAGCAAAAAACCAGAACCTTGTCTCCAGTTTCCTCAGTTTATGTCGAGCGTCACATTCATTTTTCAAAGAGCAGGCTTCAGATAAATGATCCGTCTGATGATAGAAGCAAACTGTACACACAACCTTAATTTAACCTCAATGACAAAAACGGTAACTTGGAAGTGATTTACCACTTTTGCAATTACACACTATTTAGCAGCTGCTCCAGTGAAGCGCTGCAGGGAGGAAGTCTCATTCGAGCACAGGTGTGAGGGTGTCGGGTTTTTCTGCTTGTTTCTTCTTTTCCTGTGACACTTTGAAACATTCGCTGATCCTCGATTAAACGTTAAAACACGGACGATCCTGAAGAGATTCGCCTCCGAGGTAAAAGGGAACCTCTGTTTGAAACCTGATGTGTTGCAGGGACACAGAAGCTGCTCTGGATGAGCCTTTGTGGTGTTTGCCGATGTTATGGACAGTTCGTGCCCTCGAGTACAGGATCTTCTCGGCAGGAATTTCAAGGTTTCCCCTCGGCGCCGAGGCCTCACGTTACGAGGTCTCTTGCACTCCACTCGAATGTCAAGTCTCCTCAGACTCATGCTGCAAAAATGCACCTCTGACAGGTGAGATCAGCTAAAAGTTAATTTTCCTCTGCTCACAATTGAGGAGTAATCCCTTCGTGTCTTTCTGGAACAGGGCCTTTCATTTATTTTGGCGTTTTCTCACATTTTGAAAAAAAAAAAGAGCCACCACATTCAATTCCATCGCTGCCACAACAAATGTTCCCATTCAAAGGGGATTCTCCGCACAAGGAGCCGACTGTCTCGCTCCCATGTTGCTCAATTCAGGCATTGACGCTGGATGAGGGGCCGACAAGAGGAGCCCCTCGCCCTCTTGTCTGGAAAGGCTCTGTCTGTGCCAAGAAACACCCCATCTTCAACATACCGATATAAAGGAGGAGGGCGGAGGGAGGAGTGTCACGGGGGTTGATTTCTGAGGAGCTTCTGCCAAGATGCCTCACGGGAGACTTCTTCTTTGTCTTTTTCCTTTTGTCTTTCTGTCTCTTCGCTTCTTGGATTTGAAGAGTATGAGTGAAGTGATGACTGGAAAGCAAAGCCATGACAGATAGATTTCTATGAAATAAATAACAAAGAAACAATAAGAAACTGCTCTTTAATGCATATTAATACAGATTTTTTGCAAGGGCTCTTTTTTGCATGTAATTCAGACTTTAGACAGCAGGTGGCAGCATTTATTCTTTTTCTTCCATCTTATTCTTTGGCGGCTCCATTAAAACTGTGCAGTTTTTGGTTTTTAAATGGTATTTTGGATTAAAACATAATATATTAATATGCTTGTCACTCAATTGAAAGAGAATGACCAAATTGAGGATGATGAGATTTTTTTCAAACAAGGTTTCAGTGTTTTTTTTGCTTTTTTTATGAATGATAATACCTCAAGTGCGTTGTCAGAATTGGATTCAAACAAGTCGTTTTCTGTTTTTGCCCCTTTTCGTATAAAGTATTGTTGTGTTTCCAGCTGCAGGAAAACACTGTTTACATTTTACAACAAGGCATATCTGCAATATGACTAGAGAAATACATGCAGCTTCCAATCTTTGATTTCCTGGTGGAGTCGTTGCAAACAGTGAGATAATAAACCTCCTTTTAGATGGATACAGTAACTAGATCTGATCCCTGCAGCCTCTGTGCGTCTGCCATCTGCTGGTTTACCCAAGTACTGCAAGTGCATGAGTAGAAAACGACATTTCCACGCTCCCAACTCCCTGCTGACAGCATGTGTGTTCCCTTACCAGTGTTTTATGGTCAAACACATACATCCTAGCATGTGAACTGCGGGGTATCCCTGTGGCAAAACTGTAACATGATACCCCAATTAAACCCTGAGGCGTTGGAGCTGCCCGGCCTGGGAAACCCCAGCCGGGACGCCACACATGCACACTTGCTCAGATTGTCCTGCAACTGTACAGTTATTTAGATATAAGATAGAAAATGAGACAGTGACAGTGAGATGTGCAGGTTAAATGAGGCAATTGATGATGAATAGCTCTAAAAGCAAGTCAACCCTTAAGTGTCTGCTCCTCACCGTGTCGGAGAGAGACAGCATCTCAGAGGCAGAGATTTAATCACCTGCAAACAACTCGAGAGGAGAACTCTTTAAATACGAATGCTCAAGTCGTAATTTATCTGCATTCTGTCTCGGGAAGGATCTTGTTGCCATGGCAATATCTGATTAGCCGAGGTCGGGGGAGATTTAGTCCTTCCTCTGGTAATTTAGCACAGCTGCAACTCATACACTCCCTCCCTCTCTCTTTCTCGTCCACAAATATCCCATAATTCCGTGTGACGAAATGACACATCCTCCCTCACTGTTAAGACTCATTCACAGTTCTTCCATCCATCCCGCATGGCCGTAAGTATGTGGACACCCCTGGGCCTCGAGAAATCTGCAAGGAAAAGTTTGTCACGTTCCGATTTGTAACTATTTCCTTTTAAAAGTAGCGCCCGTGTTAGCTGAGAGTTCTTTTGGTCCTGGAGATAAGGATTTGGGAAAAAAGGAACACAAAACATCCCGAGGGGTTCCTTCCAAAATAAAATCACCATGTACGGGCCATGCACGTTTTCCTGGGGCACTTGAAAGGCATGCTGGGAAATGTGAAACTGGGCCGGTTGCAAAACTGATGTTATCGAAGTGTTTAAGAAGGAAATGCTTTCTTTAAGGAGACACGTTCCCGCCGGAGCTTTAACATGCAGCTGTAGTAGTATATATAATTGCATGTATATGTACATATTACTGTACCGAATGGAAAGCACCAGGTGGCCCCATGAAGTTACATTCACTGACTCACTGGAGCATGTAGCCGCGGTGTGTTTACTTACCCTGCTCATGGCCCTGTGCAGGTCGGTGCAGCTGACAGCTGATAGTGATGAAAAGGGCTGGAAATGCAGGGGGGGGGGGGGGGGGGTGAGCAGGGCCTTTAAGTTGATATATTAACTGGTATGTGTCGAACACGGTGTCGAGGGGAGAGCTTGCACGGAGGAAAAAGTCCTACCTGCGCTTTGAATCCAGATGTGTTTTTTAAAAAAGTCTACTTTGAGAAGAAAAAAGCAATTTTGTTTGACATGTTGAAAGCGAAAAGGAAGAATCCTCATGGCAGGATGAGCTTTGCTAAAAGAAAACAACTTAAAGGAAATCAATAACCGCATATTTACTAGAGATACCATCTTCCCCTTCCTGATACCAAACTTATATAACGTATTTATACAGCTGTATGCTACTAACCCTGTGTGGAAGTGAGGACTGTACCATTGTTGTATGACCTCACTCAGGCTTTTAAAAACAAACACAGAGAATGATGCTATAGAACTTCCTCTATTATCTAGTTTGACTCTCACAACCGAGGAAGAAGACAATCAAATCAATCAAGGAATACACAACTATTGATACATTTTATGGTACATGTCCCCGTTTTGCTTTTATTCGGGCGAAACTAATACTTTAAAGATGTAATATTGAATTGGTATATAGATTTGCACACTTGCACACAGTATCGGAGAAAGTATCAGTTTCCAAACATCTGTAATCTTTATTGAGGCACTTTTTAATCTATTTGATTTCTGTAGTTACCGATTGATACACAATATTCAATTAATAAACAAGTTTTTTTAATTGCACTATAAAACTTGCCTGTAATACAATGCAGATAAACCGTTACCACTCATTCATGTTCAGTTTTGGTGTTGCTATTTGATTTAGTAGAGTGTGTTGGCTTTGTTGTGATTTTCTGAATGGGCATTGTTGTGGTATCCCGATGAGATAATTGTAAAACGACCATTTTAGGATTTCAAGTGGAGATGCACTTGATCAAATTGTGCACTGAGCTTTGACTGGGATTGGTGACCTGAGCCAAAACTCTTGATCTGACACTCACACACTCACACACACACACACAGACACACACACACACACACACACACACACACACACACTAAAGCATGCAGTCCGGTTTCCCAAGCAGAAAAGAAGCCCCTCTTTCCCCTCCGTCCCGCTCAGCGTCTGCCTCCGGCTCACACGCTGACAGCAGGAGCGATGGCGGATGAATGCCCAACTGATCAAGATGCAGCCGTCTCCAAACCTCCACATGTCACATGCAGCGTGGGCGTGGGAGGTCTGAGCGCTGGAATGTGTAACAGCTGGATGTCCTAGCTTGGCAGAGGAGGCGGGTAGAGCTGGAGGATGGGGGCACTCAGGGCCGTGTTGAGGAGGCGGAGGAGAGGATCCCTTCTTCCATTATCTGTGAGAACTTGGAGGTGGTGCATTTTCCGAGGGTTTTTCGCGATGAGGCAATGGAGCCGGCCCCCCCCCCCCGGGAGAGAAGCTTAAGCTGCTGATCCAATCAGACGCGTCCTCCCTGGCGTCCCCGCTCCCTCAGCTGCTGTCTTTCATTCATTCCCCTCACTCGCCGTCTCAAGTTCACTTTTATCACACTTTTTTGTTTCGCCGTGTTTGCTTTTCTGTCTCATCACCGAGCTGTTAATCACCGAGGGGAACAGAGTATTCCAGTGTAGCAGAGAGTCTGAGTCTGTGGTGATGTAGTCGAATACAATATCGCTTGTTACTGTTTTGGTTTTTCCTCCGTTTAATAAATCAGAGCGACTTGTCATCATTGTTGTCACTGAACCTTTGTCTTTTTGTCTCTACTTGCATCTGCTGCAGGTCATTGACCTCTGCATTATAACCTGTTGGCTGCTTCTGGTGGTTTGGTATGTGACCCCTTTTCTAACAAAGCATGAGTTGCTCCACAGGTACAACTGCACATCAATTCAGTTGTACCTGTGGAGCTTTTCTCCAGGTACTTCCTCCCACAGTCCAAAGACTTGCTGAGTATGTTTAGGTTAATAAGAGAATCTACATTTTTCTCATATTCTGAAGACTGCTTTCCTGCATACAAACTTCAAATCCCTACAGATCATTCAATCCATGGGTCTGCTAGTTCCTGAACAATCAAATCTATTCTATACAGCATTGCCTGCTTATGCAGTCTCATATCTGTGGTGTCTAGGGAGTGAAGGCCTTTGACCTTCGCCAAGCACTCGCTCTTCCCCAAACACGACAGCCAGCTGCACTACGCCCCAGAGAGAGGAGAGGAGATAGTCTCCGAAGATTCCATAACAGTAGAGATAATGGGTGAATGCAAGCAAGCAAGCAGGGAAGCAGCCTTTCTACCTTCCTTACTTCCTTCCTTCCTTCCTTACTGTTCTGGTTGGTGGAGGCATACAACCGCAAAGCAGTAATTCTACTTTTATTTCTTATGAAACATCACATGATAGTTGGTACATGAGTGAAGAACGAGAACATAATTATAGGAATAATCCGACAGCTTTCTGTTAGCGGTAGATTTATGCTTTAAATGTCTAGCGCTTTAAAAAGTGTCTACGTCTAACGCTCATTAAATGAACATGCTGTATCTTGTTTAATAAACCTGGTGAGTGCGGCGTGGATCTTAATCTCATGTTCTGTTATTTTATTGTTATCTATTTAATGCTTATTATTGTTGATCCCTTTGCTATGTCTGCACAGAAACTTGTTTTTGCCTTGTGTGTCCGTGAATGTGACAAATAAAACTCTGGAAAACTGGATTTGAAGGATTGTGCCAGAACAGCTCGAGGTCACGTCTTCTAAACATCTTGTGTTTGACAGCTTGGAATTCAGACTGATCCTAATCCGAACCAAACCTGTTTATTGTGGTCAATTTATGTTTTTAAAAACTCCATATTTCTTCCGTGCAGGGTGGGGGGTGTGTCGCTGCGGTAACAGGCACGCTCGCACGCTTTCTCTCACATGTGGTCGTAAAGGGTCTTAGGGGAGCCGCTCTGCAGCTCACACAGGGGAGGAGTGTGTGTCGGGGCAACTCTTGACTAACCAATGACTTCCAGCAGCACCAGTATAACATGCCTCCCCCACACTTCTGTCCCCCCCCCCCACCCGTGCATGTAAGGGCTTTTTTATTTTATGAGAGAGTTTGCAGCAGCGTTGTTCCGAGTCCTGGAGGGAGGGTCTGAGAGTGAGGAGTTTTCCTGTCTCTGCTCTCGTTCAGTGGATGATCAGTGGCCCCTTGCACGGCTGGGATTGAACTGCTGACCGGCTGCCTCACAGGTGGAGCTCACAGGGGGAAACAGTGAGGACGTGAAACACTTGGACGGAGCGCTGCAGGAGCCGGCAGCATGTGGAGGATCCAGACGTGGCTGCTTGTCACGGCCCTCTGCGCTGGGAGCCTGGAGGCCTGGTTTTGGAACCGAGAACCAGTTCCCACCACAGAAATCCCCACGGAGACGACGGCAGTGACAGGTGCCGCCGTGACACCCAGTGGCACGGAGACGAAGAAGGTGGAGGAGGAGGAGGAAGACGACAACCTGTCCGGGGTCGGGGAGGAAATCATCAACGTGGCCACGGGAATCCGTCAGATTGTCGCGGCGTGGGACGGGACCCCGACCACCACGACTACTACCGCGGGCCTTACAGAGAAGGTGGCGAGCGTGACCCCGAACATGACGGGTAATACAGACAGGCTCAGAGGGGAGAGGGCGGAGGAGGGGTCTCGGGTGGGGGCAGGGGATGGATCTGGCTCAGGATCAGCGTCCACAGATGATCTTGAGACAGATCTCGAGTCGGTCTCGACAGGTGATAAAGTCCTGCTGCGCAATTTAACCGGCGATGTTTTAAAAGTGAACGGAACCCTCGGGGGTGCACTGGAGTCAGAGCCGACCCCCGCCGCTAGTCGCACCCAACCGTGTCTCCCGGTTCCCTCCGATTGGCCCGTCTGCTCGGGCAAACAGCCAAAGCTTTTCACGCTGCCCAACTTCTTCAACCACACGTCCGTGGAAGAGGTGGGGGCGGCGCTGCAGGAGTGGGCGTGGCTGGGGAGGGCGGGGTGTCACCACGGCACAGAGTGGTTCCTCTGCCTCCTGCTGGCCCCCAGGTGCCCCTCGCCCGGCGCCCCTCCGCTCCTGCCCTGCCGCAGCTTCTGCCACGTCCTGCGGGACAGCTGCTGGGCGTCCCTGGAGGACGGGCGTCTCCCGGTGGAGTGTTACCTGCTGCCGGAGAGGGCAGAGGAGCCCTCATGCGTGTCAGTTAGTAACTGGAAAGGTAACCCCGGCGGGTTAGAATGTATCAAGTGTGCTGATACATTTTGAATCCGATGTCATGTCACCTTTTTTCGTCGTAGAGGCTGCAGCGCTCGAGTCTGTGTGTGTTTGTGCAGTGTTTGTTGTGGTAACACACACGTCCAAGCATATGATTGTCACTTTGGAGATCTTTGCTCGTCACAAATGGGAATTTTGCATGTTTTTTGCCATATTTAAACACCACGCTTTTGCATTATAACTTATAAAAAGGCAATTTTTTTAAACCTACCATGGCACCTCCCATTGAAAGAGTCAGAATATCAGTCTGCAGGGACTTCACACAGGTGACCCACACTTCATACCTGCTTTTATACACAGGTATACAACACATATTTACCATGGCGTAGAGGGATTTACTATTATATCCACATACTGTGTATATCCACCTATCAGTTAGTTATTACATTAGTCCCACATGCAACTACATAAAAGATGTAATAAATAAAAGCAATTAGAAGGCTAGAAACAATAAAAAGAAGACTGAGATAAGATAATAGCCACAGTTTAACTTCATACTTCGAGAATAGCTTTTCTTGAAAAGGGGTAGAAGTTTTATGCAAAATACACTGAATATGAGTTTGTTAAAAGTGAAATGGCCCCATAATGTTTTATTATTGGATTGTAATTACTGATGCACTTACACAATGATGCTCTATGTCTTAAATCAAGCAGGTATCGAGTCTGCACAAGCCTACGATTACAACATTAGAAAGCACAGGATGCCTGGGAGGTAGAAGCACGGTGGGCAGAAATGTTAACGATAAACAATCTGCAGCTAATGGTTAAAACATGCAAAAAAACGCTCGGCGTAATCTTTACAGTCGCTGCCGTTGTGGTGTCGCTCTTTGTGTCCGCTGCACGTCCCGAGAAAGGCTCTCGTCGGCGCATGACGCAACACGGCGAACTCACGTCATTGTCCGCAGGATGCATGCGTTGCACGTTTTGGTGTGGTTGTCTCGTCACAGTGCAAAACCTCCTCGTTGTTGTGTGTGTGTGTGTGTGTGATAAACGTCAGTAATGGTCAGCAATGTTAGCTGCAGAGCTTCGAAACATGTCGTGAGTCGACCAAATGCATTACTCGGTGTTCCACTCACATTTTATAACTTTCTCCATGTACTCAGGGGAAGTACTGGTTCTAGTCCATTTATATTATGAAAAGTGCCCTAAATGAATATAATATATACAGTTTAGAAGAATTTCCCTGAGAGTAAACTCTTAAGACAGGAAATGCTCCAGGGGCCCTCGTCCAGTATGGAGGCTGAGCGTTAAACCCCCCTTTATCATGTTTTGTCCCGCAGGACTATTTAATATATGTTCCAAGTTTAAACAGGAGATAGTTTTGCTGCTTCCCATGTTCCGTATGCAGGGTTCTTGTTTGGATAACCTCTTAAACTGCACTTAAAGCCAAAGATTGGAAGCCTCTTTGCTATAAAACACTGATATGTGTGAGAAATGTGTGAGCGTTTCAGCCTGCGGGTTCGACCTTCTGCTTAAAGCCCAGCATGTGGTGCGGAATTATTTCTCCCACAAATCGTTTTCTTCCCCACAAGATACATTTGTTAGTTGTCAGGCGGCTTTTACTTTACACCTGCAAAGGAAAAGAAAAATGAGGGAATGAGATGTTTTTTCAGGGCCTTTTCTCAGGGATCCAGGATAAATGTTTTACTTCCATATATTGCGTTCCAGGATTCTCTTGTGATACCATCACTCTATTCTCTTGGCTGGAAAAGACAATTTATGGTGGTGCATAAAATCACTCTGTTCCGCTCGGGAACATCCTACCCCTGCATGCCGGTCACGCATTGCTACCTCCTTGTCATCATATTTCACCATTTCTGATCAGCTGGCGTGGAATGTCGTGTGGATTTAGAGGCGAATGGTGTCTTAGTATCTCCAGTCCTCAGGAGGGAAACAATCGGGCCATCTGTGGCCGCGATGGGGGGGCCGCAGGATGGCATTTATGATAGTGGCCGTGGGTGGGAGAATGCTCCGCTCCGGGGAAAGAGCGTGGCGATTGTGCGATGAGTTTGGGAGAAAGGGCAACGGTGTCTCGCCTGGTAACAAGAGAGCCTTGTGACCGGGGTGAGACAAGGCGGCTCGAGTCTCTGCCCGGGGTCAGAGGGCACAGCCAGTCGCCTCCACCCTCCGAGACCAGTTACACTTGATGGGTGGTAATTGAGCAGTTGGCCGACCATTAGAAGATACACAGAGAGTGGGACATGGTGTGAGAGGGACTTTCAAGACGACAGGGGAATTACCCGCTCTTTAACTCGGACTTCACATGCGCAGTGTTTCCAAAAACAAGCTGAATTTTAAGTTGCATTTTGGTCCAAGTCCAAGTTCAAAATCACCCTGAGTATTTTCCATTTGCCTTGTGATGAGCTGGTTGCAGTTCCTCCAGTAAATCCTCCAATTCTGCACAAAAGGTCACTTCACTAAAGCCAATGTAAGCAGTGATAAATTCACTAATGTCCGAATAGTGGCCTAATGTCTTCTGTGGTTGTAAATATCCTCAGCTCGAGCTTGGAGACCACACATTAAGTTTCAAAGTGTAGCTTCTGAAGTATTTACTGTACATAAACTATTTCAAATTAAGCTTTAAAAAGGACAACATCCACATGTTGCATATCTGCTGATATCTCAGCTTCCATTTCTCCCCTGTGGCCAAGAAACCCGGACTATTTCAAAATGTTGATCCTCCAGCGAAAGGGTTGGTGTGAAAACAAAAAAGTTGATCCACCCATCAGTCAACTTTAATTGGCTCTCAGCTCTCATCTCCTTCAGACACGGATTAAGGGTCTGACTGTGTGGCAGCTGCATCACCTCTCAGACGTGTGAAGTCCAGTTGTTTCGGTCCCAGGAGGACAAAGCTACAGCTAGGGGGGGTTAGTTCATGGATCAAGCCACCAGCCTAATTATCAGTGGGCTTCTCCTGATGGTCGAACCATTCTCCCGTCCCCTAAAGACACTCAGGAGTTATAGGCTAAACATCGTTTCTTTACATGACTTAAGATAAAGCAGCCGACTGTCTGCACTGTATAAATACCTCTGTTTAATTAGTTTGTTATTGCAGTGCTCACTTTTCCTAACAAGGACTGTAGATTTCTGGGTGAGGTAACGTGAGCTCTGGTTGAGGCATACTTTTATAATGGTGTAACTTTCCTAAACAGTTTGCATGCAACAAAATTGACAAATTAGAATTTGTTGCTCACGCACAAAAGAAGACCGACACGCATTTTGTGCATAAGGACAATTCAGGCCAAAGAGAAGACGAAAGTTATTGTAATTGCATCAAGTTAAGTTTCTTTAAATGCACCATAACAAAACTACTGCAACCGCATAGATAGCGACAGCACTCTGATATCTAGATGCTCCTCTTTGTAAAGATGGACGACACGTCTCCACTTCCTCCCGCTGTCCAGAAATGAAGCCAAAAGGCTGTGTTCATATTTGCTGTCATAAATTATGGTCTAGTGACCTTGTGGTTTTCAGGCCTCATTATTTTTAGCTCATCCTCCAATAAAATTGTATTTCTTATCCCTTTGGGAGTCGCCCTACCGCCTTAAACCTCTTGGAGGGGTCCATCTGTTCCACCATGACATTTCAGCCTGTTTTAACTGGCATTTTGACCCAACACAGATTCTCTCTCTTTGTGCTTCATCCCATCAGAGTCCCTCATGGTCCTTCTTTCCCATGGACATCTGACACACGTTTCCTTCCTGCCTCCGTCTGTCCGGGCCTCTCCTCACTGGCAGCATCTCCTTTTCCTCACACACTAAAACAGGCTGTGAATTTTCTCCATGGTTTCACGCTGGAAAATACACACATGAACAGAATACATGAGGTCATGTTTAAAACATTTTTTTTTGCATGCCACTGGTGTCAGGGCTGTGAAACATTGCCGTGCGTGCCATGCTGTTCCATGCAGTTGTTTCTGTCAGCATGGAGACACTGAGTCAGAGCGGAGACAGGCGCAGGGCAGGAAGCCATGAGCCGACATCTGGGTCGAAGCGATGATGCTCTCGCAGGCGAAGTTCCCACGTTTGGTTTTCGTACCAGCTTCCATCTGTTCCCTGGAGAACAAGAAGGAGCTGATCACAGATCTGATTGTAAATGAGCTTTTAATGGTCATTTATGCGTTGGGACCTAAAGTTTGCGACCGAAAGAGATCGCAGCTCTGATAAAGAAATTAGAAAAGTGTGTGTAATTGTTCTGTCAAGTTTTGGAAGTTCCCCTACTTGTCATTCGTCATTTGAAATATTTAGTCCTGCATACATAATCCAACCAACCTGATCTGTGCAGCAGCTGCAGCGGCTGTGTCAGGGTGAGATTAACCAATAGCAGGTGCCCTCAGTGGGAACTCGGCCACCCGGCTCGCGCTCCAATTGGCCGAAATCCCACAGGACGCAGCAGGTTGAGACAACACAACGTGCACCCTATCTTGCAGCAGGGACTGTGTATGTGTGTGTGTGTGTGTGTGTGTGTGTGTGTGTGTGTGTGTGTGTGTGTGTGTGTGTGTGTGTCTGTGTGTGTGTGTGAACATGTGTTTCGGATTACTCCCTAACCGCGTCGGATTGGCGAGTGCAGATGTGCAGTCGGTTATGTCACAGAACTATTGGGCCGTGAGAGTTGTGTGACTTTCCTCTCAGCAGGTAGAAGATGAGCAGCACACTCCAAACTCCTTCAGCAGAATTATACATTTAACAAGACGCACTAAAAGTCCAAAACACGATTCTGGATGACCTTTGAGATTGAGACCTGGATACCAGCTGCTCTTTTCTGAGGATTCGCTGCATGGGATAAACTAATAAGTGAGAAAACTAATCAGCTATTTTCACCCACAGCGTGTCTGTTTTTTATTTTATAAAGATTCCTGCATTATGGATTGGGATCTGATATGGGTCCTTCCCTGACCTCATACATTTTGCTTTCTTTGTTGAGAGGCTGACCAGACCTAACCAACAACTTGAAAACTAGTGAACATAAAGATACTATAGTATTATTTGTTAGTTAATCATTATAAACACATAGAACTGCAAATCAGTCACAGTGGGCTTATTTAGTTTGAGCGAGAACATTTTTCCTAAACTAATGATCACATGGATCAAAATCTCCTCAGTGTTTTAGTTTCATACTTGACTTTCACAATATTTAAACGACCAATGCAGCCTCCATTAGGAATGATGAATGATGTTATTGTTTTGTTCTGAAGGCGTCTCTGGTAGTTTTCACTCCGTAACCGTCTGTGACACTTTAACAAGCCGCGTTCGAACGCTTTCTCATCGTTTTTCTTTTCGGAAACGCGGGGGAACCCCCCACCACCGCTGACCTCCGTGACCCCTTAATGCACAGATTGTAATTTTTGGTCGGCTCCTCTCATGAATCTGCAATGACAGGCCGCCCTCAGGAGATCGCTGAGTCAAAGCGTCAGACCGTTTGTCCCTTGCGATGGAGATGTGTGAGAAAGTCATGGTAGCTCTCAAGGATGCCGACTCTTTGGGTATTTTAGTCGATGGGAACTGAATTTTCCATTAACTTGAGTCCAGCTTTATTCAGTTAGAGTTTAGTGGGTTTAATTTAAAGTTCACCCAAAAAGAAACAAAAACAGATTTTCTTACTTAACTCTTGTGAGGGATGTGTTCTTCCAGGAAACCAAACATTTTTATTTGGCTCATTTGGGAGAAAGGCAACTTCAGTAATCCAGTTTTGATGACGTCTCCAACCACATAGGACAAAGTTTTCTAAATGGACACACTCTGGGGGAGGAGAGGGAATGTGAGGCCCTTGCACTCCACAGTGATCACTGACTGAATCGGCGGTCAGCTATTTGACATTGTTTCACCTCTCACGGTTCAGCGAGTGTAGCCAGTCACTCGTTTAAGTCAGATTCCTGCTGTGCAGCATATATAACGTCATCTTAACGAGCATTAATGCACGCTAAAGTGTATTTTGTTTTGAAACTTTCCAAAGGTTCTTTAGTCAAAAGAAAATCCACATCTACTAAACATTCTGATATTAATCTGATTAGGACAATAATCAATAAACAGATAATAAACTGTATGTTCCCATAGCCCGATTAAGGTCATACTCAAAATTAAGACAGATTTCTACCTTGGTTGCATGATGTCGACATGTACAGTATACGGCTGAATCGTAAACATAATCGAAATAGACTCAATAGTCAGAATATTGCCGTCCATGTAATTGTGTTCAGTGATGGTGTCAAAATGTTTAACTTTCCAAAGAACTTGTGATTTGCTGATCATTTCTGTGCTTCAAACTGCCTCTGTCTTCATCCACTCATCAATTCAACATTTTAAGCAGACGTCACAGGATCTTTACTTTGCTTTTTTTGTGCTGCGCTGACAAAAGGTTATGAAGAAATGTTGTAGAAAACAGTTTCCAGCACTGTTTTACAGTCGTATGCAGTTAATTCTTATGTTTACAGCTGCACTTGAAGGCCGGTTTGTCAGATTTCTCTTTTAAAACTATGTACTCAATGTGTTTTTTTCCCTTCTGCAGAGGAGAGTGGTGTCTCCTTGCTCCAGCTGATAGGAGACCCTCCACCCAGTGAGATCGCCAGGGTCAACGGGCCGAGAGGGGAGGCCGCCTATGCCTTCTCCGCCGCGACGGTGTCGGGCCAGCCAGCTCTGGCCCACGTCCCCAACCCATTCTACCGCCACTTCTCCCTCCTTTTCCACATCAAGCCAACCACTCCCGCCGCCGCCGTCCTGTTCTCCATCATCGACGGGCCCCAGAAGCTCATGTACGTTGGCGTCAAGCTCAGCGCCGTGAAGGCCGGCCGCCAGATGGTGCAGTTCTTCTACACCGAGCCCGACTCGGAGGCTTCGTACGAGGCGGCCTCCTTCGACGTGCCCAGCATGGTGGACACCTGGAGCCGCTTCTCGCTGTCCGTCTTCGAGGAGCAGGTGACCTTCTACCATGGCTGCGACTCGGAGCAGAAGGTGGTGAGGTTTGAGCGTTCCCCGGACCCCATGGAGTTTGACACAGGGGCGGGGATCTTCGTGGGTCAGGCGGGAGGAGCCGACACTGACAAATTCCAGGTAAAGAAACTGTAAATGTAACAGGACTATAGTAATACAGTCCTAGTACATTGATCTAGCTATATTTACTAGTAATCGATTATCACCTGACCCAAATCCTTACTGATTTATTTGGAGGAGCCTTTAAAATGGTAAAGGACTTGAGACTTTATGATGCATTTTGGTCTCAAAAGTATTTTCCCAACAATAACTATAAAGCACGTCCGTCTTCTAACCATAAACTCCGGGGCACCGGCAGAGGAAATGCTCGAGTGCTGAAGAGATGTTTACTCATCGCATCCGAATGTCTCCCACGGGACCTGGAAGAGTCAGAATAATACACTGTGTGCTTAAAACACAGGTGTGTGTGTGTGTGTGTGTGTGTGTGTGTGTGTGTGTGTGTGTGTGTGTGTGTGTGTGTGTGTGTGAGTCTGACCTCTTTAATATCTCCCTGTGGCACCTCCTGGCAGGTTCGTGTGGGGGTCACTGGCAACAGGAAGTGAGCCCTCCTTTTCCCTGTAAATGTATTCCTTGACCTTGATCACCTTTGACCTCTGACCTTTAGCTTGTGACGTTCACAGGGCTTTTGAAGTGAAGCAATTAATATTATTCATGTTTAAAGATTCAAATTTTCTATGTTCGGTAGCACGAATTTGTCTCACCGGTTGAGCATCCTACATGCCAGCAGGCCTCAAAACTGTTTTAAATAGGAGGCCCCACACATGCCTGATTGCAAGTAAATAGTTTTGTCATCACGGTGAAGTAAAATGCATTTGCTGTGTGTGTGTGTTTAGGGGGAGATCGCCGAGCTGAAAGTAGTCGGAAGCCCTCGGGCTGCCGAGCGCTTGTGTGACGACGAGGACGACTCAGACGTGGTGAGTATTTGCGTTTTGTTACATTTTTGTCAAAGGTTCTGAAATATTGTGATTGACACCTTCTTTTTTCTCTCTCTCCCAGGCCTCTGGGGACTTCGGGAGTGGCGATGGCGAGAGGAGACAAACGGGACACCGTGTCAGGGTCAGTGCGTCTTTTCACTACACACAGAGGTCATTCAAACTGTGTGATAAACGTATAACATGACCCTTTCCACACGTTTGATGTAGACATAGTCCGTGACTCACACAGTCCCGGTCTGTAAATGAATGGCGCTTACAAATGCAATTGGATTCGGTCCAGTAGATCGTCTCCGCCTCGACACGGCTGCAGTCGCTAATGGAGATATTTGTTTTCTGCTTCATTCCACTGATTTTACCCCTGAAACTCAGTTTACTTATTATCATAAATCCTCCTGACCCTGTGGAAAGTTTAGATTTGGGGCTTAAAGTTTGGATAATAAAGAAGAATGCGCTGTCCGCTGTTATAAACTATGTTCTGATCCGTTTCCAGACCACCACTGCACCCTCCCGTCCGGTACCTCAGCCGCCGCTGATATCCTCAAAGGGAACCGGACTGAGGGAATCAGGTAAAAGACGTCTACATTACAAACAGTAGAATCAGTTAAAAGGTCAAATCTTCAGTAAACACGCTGCAGAAATGTGTAATGGAAGTTTTTAATCACACGGCAGCCGCTGCCAAAGAAACGTCATGTGTCATTGTCTCTGCTTTCATCCAGGAACATGTGCATTAGGCTTCTTGTCTGGACCTGAGTGTGTGCTGATTTGCTGCAGGGTTTGTGTGTTTAACTCAAGTCCAACAGGAGCCTCTTTAGCTCCCCCAGGTGGGAGATTAAAGAGCCTTGTTGGTTAGAAGCTAGGATTTGAGCATTGAACAAAGAGAAAATCAAATAAGCAGATTTTGACCTTGTGGGACATGTATCCAGTTGCCTCCTCCATCACGCCCCCCCCGTATGCAAGCCGAAACTTGCAGCCGCCGAGCAGAGCAGGTAACGGTGTGTTTGTGTTGACTTTAGATGTCGGGTATCAGTAGCCGAAGTCACGGCTTCAAGATAATTTCTGCATCAAAATCATCAGTTTTGATGCATATTCATAAATTATGATGCTTTTAATGAGATTACCAAAGCTATGGTCTCTCCCAGGTTTAGAAATTAAAAAAAATGTAATCATACATTAGATCTTGATGAAGTTGTGAAGTTATCGGCCCAATTGCTCTAAAAATATAAATACTGCCGTGATGGATGCACTGGCACTGATAGAGAAGTGTGTGAATGGAAGGATGAGGAGTAAACGAGCAATCTCAAAGATTTGTTTGTCCCCTGATGATGATTAATGAGCTGATATAGATTCTATAGATCTGTAATCTTGGATCCTTGTCACCGAACCATCCCAGTGCAAACACGAGTACCCGCCACTGTGGTTTATTAGCCGACAGGCGTGTGTGGTAGGATCAACACTGTATAATATTTACCTTTCTATGTAGTGCCTCTTTTTTAAATCATTTAAAATATATATTTCTGTTAAATTTCATAGATTGGGGACATCGAAGCTGAATTTAATAATCCTGCAGTTCTGGATGATTAAAATAAGTACAGGAGATAAATTCCCCCACAATCCATCGCACTGTTTTATAAATGAGGCCACTGGACACAAGCAGGACACCAAACTAGAGAAGGAGAGATTAATTGTCACCACATGTGAACCCGAGGTTGTCTTGCACCTGTTGTCACTTTCATTAGCACCGAAGCAGGTGAAATTGATTCTCAATCACTTGAGCTTCCTTAAGGGACAGATTGAAATCCCTGAAGTTTAACTGAAGATTTAGGTGTTTTTGAGCAATCGCTTCCAAGATTAGAACATAAGAAAATAAAATAAATCACAGAGAGGAACATTGTACAATTTTAAATAAATGTAAATGCGCAAACTTCCCATAACTAGTATGGACAGAAGGAGAGGAACTGGACCAAGGTACAGAGGAGAAATATGAATGAGGCTTTGTCGCCCTCTGCAGGACATATTGCTACACTGCTTCTATTGAGATTAGAAGCTCATTAGAGTGACTTTGGATCAAATGAGAAAACCTCATCTATGCTCTAGTATTCAGTCTCATTATCCTCTGTGCGGTGCATCAAAGCTTGGCCCAACGTATAAAATAACCCCACCATGGAATAAGTGATACTTGTTTCTAATTCATTTTCATGCAACATGTCCTTCAGGTCCCAGTGGTGGTCGAGGTGAGAAAGGGGACAGAGGAGAGAAAGGCTCTACGGGGGACAGAGGACCCTCAGGGCCAAAGGGAGATTCGGGGTCCAGCTCTGGCTCTGGTGTCTCCTCCTCCTCTCAGGGTGGAGGAGGAGGACAGAAGGTAAAAGACAACTTCTGATGTTTTCAGCTACATCACCTGACCTACTCGGATAAGTAATGAAATTACTGATTTGTCTTTTTCTGTGTATTTCAGGGGGACAAAGGTTCAAAGGTAAGTTCATAATTTTTCAATCCCAGAACTCAAAAAGAGTTCTAACCTCACCAGCTAACAGCTGATTTATCTCGTCTCGTCCCCACCAGGGCAGTTCTGGCTTCGGATACCCCGGCAATAAGGGAGAGCGTGGGGCTCAGGGGCCTGCCGGGCCCGCTGGTCCTGCCGGCCCTGCGGCTGAGGTGGTCCGACTCGGGGACGGCTCTGTTGTGCAGCAGATGTCCGGGCCCGCCGGACCCCCGGGGCGGCCAGGGTCGGATGGAGCCGCAGGAAAACCAGGAGACGATGGGGAGAATGTGAGTATTTCCACTACTGTTGACTTTTATTTTTTTTGGGGATGCACGTCTTTCACTGACTGTTCATCGTATTTCAGGGTGATCCAGGAGAGGATGGAAAGGCTGTAAGTTTCTTTTTTTAATTCAACACTTTGAAATATTGCTCTTTCTAAAAAAAAAACATAATCAGTCATATGTCCTTATTATGCTCCTGTTTCCAGGGTCCTGCTGGGCCACCAGGTTTCCCAGGAACTCCAGGAACATCTGGCCAAAAGGTGTCGTAGAGAATGGATTAAGACGAAATGTTGAAGTTCTAATTTAGTAGCGCTAACGTGTGGCCTCTGAATCTCTGCAGGGTGACCGTGGAGAGGGTCAGCCAGGACCCAGAGGATCCCCAGGTCCACCAGGACCCCCTGGACCTGGCACTGGTGATCGCCCAGTACGTGCACACCTCCTTTCCTTCCAGCATTTATGTTCTCAAGATTATTTCTGACTTTAATTTGCTAATTTGTGTTTTAACAGACGTTTGTTGACATGGAGGGTTCAGGATTCTCAGACAGGGTATGTTGATTGTCATTAGAAATCAATAAGATTTCACTTCTTAAAGTTGAGTGTTTACACAACGTTGTAATTTTGTGATTTGTAACCCAGACGGCCCGTGGTCCTCCTGGTCTCCCCGGTCTTCCTGGCCCTCCCGGGATCCCTGGTACTTCAGTAGCACTGGGATCCAATGGTCCTGTAGCCTTCGGACCCCCGGGACCACCGGGACAAGATGGAGTCCCTGGTCTGCCCGTGAGTAGTTTTACTCTGTCTGTCTGTGACTCAGTGGTGCCAGTAGTTATAATCTCATTAGTAAATAGATTACAGATTAATAAGAGTATAATATGAAATTGTGTCTGCTGTTTCAGGGCCCCGCTGGTCGTCCTGGTACTCCTGGTCAGCCTGGATTCAGAGGAGAGAAGGTGAGAATGAGCAGATTGAGGTGAACTGTTGAATGATTCTCACAGACACCGACTTAACAATGCAGAGGAGGGTTATATGAAAAGCCGCGAATAATATATTTAATCGTTGAGATGTTTTTAGGGAGATAACGAGTCTAAGAATTGTGTGTATTCCATTTGTTTTGCTCCAGGGTGACTGTGATCGGCTCGGTCTTTCAGGAGGATCTGGTGAAAAGGTGAGTCAAGTCTTTTTTTTTTATCCGTCAAACTCAAACACGTGACATGAAGGACAAACATAGATTCTCTCCTTCATTGTTTCTTGCTTTCCTCCAGCAAGAAACACAGGACTCCAACATTTTCACGGGCTTCTTCTCTTACTTTAAACCATCCCCTACGGTGTGTAATGGGTCTCAGGTACTGGGGGGGTGTCTCTCTGCTTTGGTGATTTCCTTTCCTTTTTTTCTATCCGTTTCCATTTCCCCCAACTCAACATGTTTCACATAATTAAAGTTGTGTTTCACTAGGACTTACTCTCCCTAGTTTAGTGAAATATTCTGCTGCTTCCTTTCACTTTTCAAACTCTCTCTGTATCTCATAAAGCTTCAACTCTGGTTTTCCAGCTCTGCATGTGTCTCTTGAATTCCTCCGTTTAACTCACTTATTATTCTTATTCTTATTATTCTGCAGTTATTTTCACTATTGCTAAACATATACACATTATATTTTTGTTCTCAGGGTTCTACGGGCGATCCCGGACACAATGGTGTACCAGGGCAGTCTGGGCTTGCAGGGCTTCCAGGTCCCATGGGACCAGTTGGACCTGCAGGGCCTCCCGGGCCACCGGGCCCATCTTACCGTGGCGGACTTGTGAGTATAGGTCTCTTAAAAAATCGGGATTTTTATATGTATGAATTTATAAGTCAAATACAGTAAATGCCGAGTCCTCTGAAGATGTAGCTTTTGACAACTACAGGAAGTTTAAAACATTAGTTATAAAGCCTATCATTGTTTGGTAAAGATTCACAAAACCTAGAATCTGGCCAATAACAAAGAACTCCTGTAGGAATCATCTTCCTCGTTTAAAATCTCCTCCTTACAGAGTGGCGGATACGGGATGACCGAGGGCTTACCTGGACTCGCAGGCCCACCCGGACCACAGGTACACATCTGCCCTACAAAGGACATGTCCTGTCCCTGTCACTGTACATGAAGGGTGTCTCACATTTCCTCTGTCATGTTTTTCAGGGTCCGAGTGGCATTGCAGGTCTCCCCGTAAGTACAACAAAGAGTGTGAATGTTTTGTGTTGAAGTTTTTGGTCTCAGGGTCTCAGAAATTAGTATAATAGTGTGGGGATATAATATTAAAGTTTTGCTGGTAATTTCTAGGGTAAGCCAGGTTTCCCCGGCAGCCACGGGGACAAAGGAACAGAAGGAGCACGAGGACCACCTGGGATGCCAGGCATTGACGGATTCAAAGGGCAGCCGGTATGTTGCTGGATAAACTTTGTTCCTTAAATTGCTTAGTATACACATTTATCTTATACATAAATAATACACTAGATTGCATTTTTTAATTTGTCTGTTGTCTTGGCATTAAAGTTGGCATGTTTGATTTCTAGGGTGAAAAGGGAGATCGAGGATGGAAAGGAGAGATCGTGAGTTTACATTTTGTTTATTTCTTAAATATACAAATTCGCTGACACTCGAAGCAGAAAGAATTGTCCGCAACCTTGACCAAAGTGGACTCTATGCAGTGAACGCTGCCGCTACTGCAAAAGCATTGTCTCTTTGTCTGTGTCGCAGGGTCTGCCAGGACGCGACGGAGGACCACCCGGACCTCCAGGGCCTCCCGGGCCTCCAGGACAGGTCGTCTCCGGGCAATCAAGAGATGTGAGTCCCGGCTCGAGATCAGAGCGAGATGCGCTGATCCCGTAAATAACTGTAATACTGTAAAACACATGCGTTTGACAGCTCGTCACGTTAACTGCTCGATCACGTAACCACTCCTTGATTGACTCATATTCACTAACCGTCACTGCTTGCTTTATTTGTTCACCTCCACACTAACTGACCTAACTTTGTCTTGCTGTAGTATAACGACCTATATTGGGACGAAGGGTGGCAGGTGAGTGGACACACCCTTTGTTGCCTTTAACCAATCTCACTACAAACCTTACTAAACTCAAAGTCTTTCATATTTAAAAGGAATATTTTACCTTTTTAATACCTTATCATTATCTCTCTCCTGCAGGGAGGAGCTGGTACTCCAGGACGAGCAGGATTCCCGGTATTTGTCGCTGTGGTCATCACACAGTTGAACGTGGACAAATCCTGTAAATGCACAGAAATAGGACTTAAATAATGTTGTTATGTAATGCGTCTGTTTCAGGGGCCCACAGGACCAAAAGGAGATAAAGGAGATTCAGGTCCTCCAGGATATGCACCTCAGGTAGAATAATCCACATTTTAATCAGTTCATTTTTCATTTTCCACCAAATGACTGGAGCAATTTTATATATCTGGAAATAATGAAACAGTGAAATCTTAATATTGAAAGAAAGATTATCTGCAGGTTGATTGTATACTAGCAATTTTCTTAGGGCTTTTTTCCCAGTGGGTGACACAGTGGAGCAATGGTGGTGAACTTTTTCTGTTCAAATGTTTTGTTCAGGGACAGAAAGGCGAGCCTGGCATCATCATGGGGCCCGATGGGACCCCAATGTACCTGGGTGGCCTGGGAGGACAGCCGGTAAAGACTTTAATAACATTCCCCATTTTCTGCATTATTCATACAGGACAGTGTTATTGAATGTAGCCTGAAGATGCTAAGTTTGTATTGTCTTCACAGGGTGAGATGGGACCCCCTGGCCCTGTGGGACCTGCAGTGCGTACCATAATTTTCACGTTTTGCTACATAACCCGAACAGAATCACATCAGTATGATAACAACCACATGATTACTGTGTTTTTCTTCAGGGCTCATATGGTCCTGAAGGCCAGAAGGGAGAGATTGGGCTTCCAGGACGACCGGTACGTTAATATGTTCATATCAAGTCATTTTAAGGTGGTATTGTCAAGCCCATGTTACAAGCTGAGGTTTTTAAAAGTGAAACTACACCACTTGAATGTGCTGTGTGTGTGTGTTTGACTGTAGGGGCGGCCTGGGCTGAATGGCTTCAAAGGAGATTCAGGCAGTGGATCTGGATATGGACACGCTGTGAGTATCACTCATTTTGGCCTATTATCCCATTCAAGCCTAATTTCTGTCATCTCTTATAGTCCGTCCATCAATGCGAATGCATACTTATCAATAAATATTGTGTCCCAGGGTCCTCCAGGTGCACCAGGCCCTCCTGGACCTCCCGGACCTCCAGCTCCCATCGACAGACTCGGAGTGAGTGGAGACATGAAATATTTAACTTTATATTGGAAAATACATTTGTAGATTTACCAATGACTTTAATCTTATCATAAAGTTACTTACCGTTGCTATTTATTTGTCTTTGTCGTTTCCTCTCAGGGACACATGGATTACTCCGGACACTACCCAGGTGAGATCAGGTCATGTTGTGGATGCAACATGTTAAAATCACTTTCTTTACGACAATAAGAGGACGAGAAAGACTATTATTAAGCTAAGCTAACAAGCTGCTGACTCCAGCGTCAGATATGAGAGCGATATTAAACTCCTCAACCAGAAAACAAGGTCAGGTATTTTCAAGGCTTTACTAAAATTACTAAAGTACTAAAATTATTTCTGATCTTCACCTTTGTTTAAAGCTCTTAAAGGAGAGAAAGGAGATCCTGGAACAGGAGGGGTTCTTCAAATTCCAGGTATTTCCACAATTTATCCATGTGCATAATTATTAGGAAACAAAATTTCTGCTTTAAGGTTGCTTTAAAACATTTTGTTTCTGATCCAGGTCTCGGGTCCAACTATGACATTTACACTTTAAAGGTAGATTTAGCAACCTCATAGACTCTCCAGCATGATCACGATTGTTTGGATCATAGATTATGGTTCAAAGTGTTGAGCAAGTAAGTACATTTTTGTCTGTGTGACGTTGATGTGTGCAGAATGAGTTGAAAGGGGACAGGGGCAATGATGGCTTCAAAGGAGAGAAAGGAGAACCAGGAGGAGGATATTATGACCCCCGCTATGGAGCCAGTGGACACGGCAGCCCAGGAGCTCCTGGACCTCCAGTACGGTCATCAGAAACACGATGCAATAATCTACACATCTACAGAATAAAGCTAAAATTATTAGATATATTAGACAGTATTATTTCTGTGGATCACTAAACTACTTGGAAGGATTTAATTTCACATGTGATATTAAACTCCACATACTGAATAGCTAAGACCTAGATTGTGTTATTCTACATGTAACAAAGTGTGAATTCTGACTCTGTTCCTGTCCCATCAGGGCCCTCAAGGTGACTCCATCGTTGGCCCACCAGGCCCTGAGGGTCCAGCGGGTCAACCAGGAAGAGGCTACGATGGGCGTCCCGGAGAGCCAGGGCCGCCTGGACCCCCAGGTGGTTCTCTATCTGAAACCCACAGGGGCACACAGAGTGAGTTCTGTTCATAAACACTCCCAAATATTCTCCAGGTTAAGATAAAGTGTTGGGTCTCATCCATGCACATGTGACTGTGTCTTTAATGACAGCGATCAATATTCCTGGGCCCCCGGGACCACCTGGAGTGCCTGGACTACCTGGACACACATCTGGGGTGAGAAAATCTCCGACGCAGTCAAATGTTGCTGCTTTACTTCCGTGTTATTGA
Source organism: Limanda limanda (assembly GCF_963576545.1). Taxonomy (NCBI): domain Eukaryota; kingdom Metazoa; phylum Chordata; class Actinopteri; order Pleuronectiformes; family Pleuronectidae; genus Limanda; species Limanda limanda. Next base: position 7,908,394 of record NC_083658.1, on the reverse strand, counting down.
TTATGAAATACAAAAAAATTCCATGGCTCCATGAAGAATCTGTGCCAAAGTCTGAAAGCACGTCTGCTGGAATGAATGACGTATGAGTGCCCGTCCGGGGGAATAATTACCATTGCTTTAAGTAATTACTGATTAATAATTAACCTGAAGAAATAGATGACCTATAAATGAAATACCCATGACCAATGGAGCAATGGAAAAACTATAGAGAAAATGTAATAGATAATAATATAGATGATCAATACAATTAACAGCAAGAACACATTTGAAAGGGTTCATCAAAGTCTATTGTATAGAAATCTATTTAATAGCAGCTACAAAACACATGTTTGCAGGTGACGGTGTTGAGGTCTTATGACACCATGACAGCCACAGCTCGAAGTCAGCCTGAGGGCTCGCTGGTTTACATTTTAGACCAAACAGATCTGTACCTACGGGTCCGCGAGGGAGTTCGACAAGTCCAGGTACACATTCATCTTAATCATGAACATAAATAAGCCGGAATGGCACAAAAACACTTAAATAATTTTGGGTCCTCCTTTTTTTTTCAGCTCGGGGACTATATTCCTTTGCCCAGAGAGGATGTGAGTGTAATTTTTCCTTTTTCCCCTCCTCTAGACTAGAACATAGGACTGTGTGTTATAATTGATATCATGCACGTTATTTGCAGGGTAATGAGGTAGCAGCGGTGGAGCCCCCACCTGTTGTCCCCTACTCCCCGGATCACCACTCCAACACTGACTCCCACAGACACGATGACAGGCACCCACAGCCTGATGAGTCCCATGTGACGCACACAGACCCTCGGTACGCGCCAAACCCGGACCCCAGATACACAACCCGCCCTGACCCGCGGTATCAGCCAGATCCACGGTATCAGCCAGATCCGCATTATCAGCCAGATCCGCATTATCAGCCAGATCCGCATTATCAGCCAGATCCGCATTATCAACCAGATCCCAGGTACCCGGTGCCGGCAGATCCAAGATATCCAAGTTACACAGACCGACAAAGCCACCCGGATGGTAGATATTCCGTCAATACGGCCCATGAACGCTACCCTGTCACACCTCAGCGAAGACCTCATCCTCCTGTGGCCCAGACCCCAGCCCACCATCACACTTCAGGTCCAGGGGTAAGAGAGCCCACTTTTAAACAGTCACACTAAAGCATCTGAGGATATGTATAATGTTACCGGGTATTTCCACAGCTCCACCTGATCGCCCTGAACAGCCCCCAGACCGGCTCCATGAGGGGGATCCGCGGAGCAGACTTCATGTGCTTCACCCAGGCTCAGGCCATCGGGATGAAGGGAACTTTCCGGGCCTTCCTGTCCGCCAGGCTCCAGGATCTCCACAGTATCGTCCGCAGGGCAGACAGGGACCGCATGCCAATAGTGAACCTGAAGGTACACGTTCAATTATTCATTCAAGACAAAAGAGAATACACGATTAATTGTCAGCGGGTGTTTGAGCATACTGTTGTCTCATCTCTCTCAGGATGAGGTTCTGTTTGACAACTGGGACGGCATCTTCAATGATGGCCGAATGAAGGATAACGTGCCGATCTACTCCTTCGAGGGCAAGGATGTTCTCAGCGACAACACATGGTGAGTAAACCAACTCCTGGAGACAAACAAACAGAAAATGACTATAAAACAAGCTTATATCGTAACGAGAAATCCTGCTTTATCCCAGGCCAGAGAAGATGATGTGGCACGGGTCGACCAGCACCGGTCAGCAGCACGTCGACGGCTTCTGCGAGACGTGGCGTGTGGGCGACCGGGCTTTGAACGGCATGGCGTCGTCGCTGCAGAGCGGCAACCTGCTCCAGCCGAGCTCCAGCAGCTGCTCCAGCTCCTACGTGGTGCTGTGCATCGAGAACAGCTACATCTCTAAGAGATAAACACACACATACACACACACACATGCATATATAAACACAAACACACACAACACTGGACAAAGGGAAATCCCAAAGGGGTCAGCCAGGCTTTTGTCCACACTTATCTACAGTATGTGGTGCTTTGTAAATAACTTTATTTTGTCCTAAATAATAATTGGTTTTATGTTTGTTAGCCCTTCTTATAATGGTGCTATACAGGATTATCCCTACGTTGAACCAAAGTTGAGCTCAGGAGACACAGAAACTCACCCTGTGGAAGTCTGAACTGTAAAAAGCCGACCGTGTGTTGACCGTGCTTTGGCGTTTGTGTCTCATCGGCTCATAAGCTGATATAAATATTGAAATTCCTAAGCTCGGTGCTGACAAAGCTTCGTCCAAAACCACTTTTCTATTTTGAAAATAACGTCCTGGTTACTCTTGATAATGAACAGAACACACGCACTGATAAATGTTGTCTTTAAAAGGACCATTACTTTGGTAGAAAGTAGCTCCTGAACTAATGACAGCGTGAAGCACATTCTGGATTCCCCCAGTTTGAGCCTCTTATGCATGACTTTTAAAATATTAGTCAAAGAGCTAAGCATTAGATTTTCTATAGATATAATAATAATAATTAACAAAGACTACAATAGATAGAATCTCTACTTTTATTGACACCTGTAAATAGTTCATAAATTTCAATCATTTCTGATTCAATAGATTAAAAAAACTAGAATATTTGGGAATTCCAATTTAGTCTCTGTGTTTTTCTTAAAAACCTTTTATACGTTGTGACTGTGGCATGATGCAAATACATGGGGGGAAGTTATATCTCAGAGAGGGACACACCACTGTGATAACTTGTAGAAATGATGTCTTAACTACCATAAACGAACTGTGGAAAAAGAAATACAAATAGACTCCTCATGTTCCCTTGTTGTTCCTGCAGTGATATGATCATTTACAGCTAAATACCCCAAATAACATCGAAACAACGCTTCCTGTGTCTCAAATAACAATTACTGTTATATACTGTTATACATTTCCAAGTGCTGCTGTCATCAACACATTTAAATCTCCTTTTTTTACAAACTGTGCCTCTTCTTTCTATCTCAGCTAAAACGTGTGATGTGAACGCTTTCCCTAAGAATAATAACATTTCCAAATATATTCAGCACAAAGATGTTTAAATATGTGTGTCTTAATCCTGAGATTACAGTTTCCCGCTGATATAAAGTTTGTATGCACACAAAAAAATAAAAAATGCGTGTACAGTTATGTGGAAAGGATTCAGCCATAAATGTTTTGTGCGCTTGTTGCTTCTCGGTTGTTTTGCTTAAGGCACTGCAGCGGGTGTAGAGGAGTCTCTGTTCTGGAGACTTGAATGAAATCTCATGTACTAACAGATCCATGACAAACTCAGTGTATCAACTCAAACTCTGTCGTCATTTTATTACGTTTTCTGAAATGCTGCATCTCAGCGATAAATAAATCTGTGTGGAAACTGTGACTCGCCTTCTCACCTCACATTACTTTTTGGTTATCTAAACATAAAAGGTAACAAATACCACAAACATATCTGTGGTATTTGTTCTCTGCGGTTTCTTGTCATGTTCAATAATAGACATATATCTGTGACCTGGAAGCTGAAGGATAATGATTAGATTAATATCTATTGAATATGTCCCAGGACATCAAACCTCTCATTTGTCTTTATGACTCAAATTATTACATATCTGAGGGGTCAGAAGGTGAATAAAGACATAAAACAATGTTTTGCTTTCTAAATACTGCATACTTTGACCTCTTTAGGACTCTGAAAGGTGTAAAATTCCTCTGTGGACTCACAATGTCGTTCATGCTGGAAAATTTTGCAATGTCTGATTTTGACAAGTCGACACAGGAAAGAAAATCTGTAACACTGCGCTTCAAATTCGACTTAATTCTTATGTAGGAAGAGGAAGTAAAGGTTAGCGATTCCTTTTTGTGCTTTAACCTCCTCACATGACCCAGGGAAATATTTCCATTGTAATGACGCAACATTTCACACAACAAGATAAAGAAAATAACCCCCTAAGATATGAACCTTTACAAATCTACGTGTGTCACATTTGCAGAAGTGTTTTCTCTGAATGAGCGTGTCTGAGGAATGTGTAATGTTTATTGTCTCATCATGTGATGCATTCGTCTCCTTTTCAGGAACGCATGGCATTGTGTCAGAGCAGCCGCTTAGCTCTTAGCCATGTGACTCAAAACCAGAACTACCACCTTTGCATTAAGCAGTGATGCAAAGGGGTCGAACACGTTTTTTCCCTATCTAGGATGACTCAACAATTCAAAATATACTATGTACAGTAACTTCTATATTTACATTATATATAGATTGTTTATTTTGTATAATTATCTGTTTTTAAATTATAGATGACTATTGTTTTAATATAAAGTATATCATATTACATATTAATATGTTTTAGCTCCAGCTTTATGGAATATATTTACATGTTATAAAGGCCGTAAAAGGGAAATAAAATTACCCTGATGCCAGTTTGTATTGTTGAGTTATCTATTGATGGTTTCAGTTGACCTTTTGGTGAAATTATGTGTTCAAGAAGTGGAAGTTGCACTCAATCCAAGAGCGTGTGTATCACGTCTTGGCGCGAGTGATGACATCAAGAAGGAATGTGATTGTTGACGCAGATCGTAGCTCTCACTTCTCCACCTCTCCTCCGACTCCTGAGAGGTTTTTCATCTTTTATTTACCTGCTCTGCTCTCTGATGATCACCATTATTATCATTGGACGCCTGTTTCCATGGCTGTGTCTATTTTTTCCTTAGGGTAGAGAGCAGTTTTCTCCTGGGTTGAGTTGTTAGTGCTCAAGATAAACATGTCTTGAATTGCAACATGTCTGCTGCGAATTGTTGTGTTAGGGATTTGATCCAAATATCCTAAGGAATACAATTTCTTGTCCTTAATAGTATTTTATTGATCAGCCAATGGAGTTTATGTTGATAATTTCACTTTTAATAACCATGATTTCTGTCATTTTTTTATTCTAAATATGTTTAACACCTTTGAACAAACAGCATCGTTCATCAAAATCCATCAGGAATACCTTCATGTACTATAAAAAATTTAATAACTGCAATTTTATATTCTTTTGGAATGTTTTTTTATATTTTTGTGGCTGCAGTGGAACCTTTCTCATGTGGTCGTGAAAGAGGAATCATTAAATAAAGGAAGTACTGGTTCTAAATCCAAAAGGCAAATCTGAAAAACCAAAAACCTGATAAAGGATATGATGCCTAGATGTCAAAATATCTTAATTTAGTCACAATAACTAACATAAATGGAAGCATAGTAATCTGCCTCTGGTACAAATCCCATTTTATTTCATTTACTTAAATTCGGTAAGTAAAGTGAATCAAGGGACATTTAAATTTAATTTCCTGACAGGACCCTAGAGGAAAAAGGTCAGGGGTCACCGAAATGATGAGGGGCCAAATCCTCTTGGGACAAACACAGATAAGGGAGAAGGAGATGGAATGAAAGGAGGAGTTTCTCAGTGTGAGGGGGGCTGGCCTCAGGCTTCATGTGTTTTTTTCCACTTGTCAAAGTGAAACTAAGTTTTCTACTGAGTCGCACAGCCTCCTTTGTATTGTGCGTATTTCTTTGCCCTCAGTTATGCATTCCTGCAGAGCTCTACTCACTAATCTCACTTCAAACGGAAGGATTATTATCAATGCTTTTATCTGAGACACGCGTATGTCATTTAAAGGCATAAAACACCATTCTGCCTGGACCTCAGGGCCTGGACTCCACCCTGGAAGACGCCTGCAGCCTGAACTCAGGGCAAAGACACGCTCTCTCTCTCTCTCTCCCTCCCTCCCTCCCTTTCTTCCTTCCCTCCTTCAATTGCCATTGTCAGTCTGCAGCAGGACTCAAATCACCTGGGTGTGTCCCTGGAAGGTGCCAGGTGCTTGTGAGTCTGAGGATCAGTGATGTCATGCCCAGGGGACTCAACCTGAACCTGCCTGCGCCTGTTCTCTCTGTTTGACTCCTTTGTGGCTGAATTCTCATTGGGAAAGTTGGTGGTTAGTTTCACTCCTGTTGACTGTACCCCCCCTGACCAAGGTACAGTAACCAACATTTTCTCTTCTTCTTATTGTGTGTGTTAGTGGTCAGTCCTGAACAGGGTTCTTTAGGGGTTGTCTGAATTGTTTTTTCATGTCATTTATATGTTATATTAATAATTATACTTAAGTCTATACTTCATTAAATGTATAAACATCCTGCATTCAAAACAGCTGAATATGAGTGGCACAGGGTGTAAATAAATAATGGCAAAGTAATGTTTGTGCTCTGCCAAAGTACAGTATTATTACATTTTATGTTAAAAGCAAGTTTGAAAAAAAAAAGAAAAGATGTGGAACGAAACAAACAAAGCAAATACAAACAGAAGGAATTTGCAGTTCAGGTGTTTTGCTTTTTCTTGTATATTTGCATGAGAAGAGAAATGTGTGTGCGTTTCAAACAGTTCCTCGCCGAGAACTGGAACAGAAAAAGAAAGTTGTCTAGAGCAACGACAGAAAGTGTCTGCTTGTTGTCTCAGCAAATTGAGTGTCAAAACTGATGTTCTTTCATCTTAGACTGTCATATATATATATATATATATATACATTACGTCAAAGTTCTATAATGTTTCCTTTGATTTAACCTTGAATTTTACAATGCAGTTATTTTGGGGATCAGAATGCATCTTTAAAACAATAACAAATTTGATACAAAATGTTATGCAATTTTTTGGTACGATAGCTACCTGCACCATTACCATCATTGGCTGCTGCTGTGTTTTCCATGTTACTTTAACTTTTTGTTATTTCTGTAAAGGTTTATGCTTCATTATGGATCAGCCTGAGGGCGTCGATGGGGGAACCCTCCCCTCCAGAACCTCTCCATGTGGGGGACTTGACCGGACCCAAGCTCAGAGGTGAGGAGCACCAACACACTCATCACAGAAATAAATGTTGTGCTCTAAACTAAGTGTAATCTGGATGTGGACCGTAACTGGCCCCATGTGGTTAATGGTGAATATGACCCAAGTAGCACCCCAAGAAAATATGGGTCAGCTTTGGGCCACAATATTGCTATGTGGGATATGGCTGTAAACCTTTTTTTTGTGGTATTTCACATTGTGATCACATCCTCATTCTGAGTGTTTCTGCAGAAGTGTTCATCGTGACTTGTGCATTTTTCTGGGGGGTTTTTTATATGACAAAACACCTCCTAAAATAATTTCTTTCCCCTTTTTCATTGAAAGCTTCAAGGGGAAGTCCAGAAAACGGGAAAATCATCAGTTATTTTTTTAAACCAACATTTTTTCCATCTCAGGACCCATAGTAGGCATATTGCATGTCATACCCTTCCTGTTCTGTGTGTTCACGAGATTATTAAGTGTTAAAAAAAACTCTGTCTTGTTGAAGCTCGGGGAAGCAGAGGAAGCGAGCGGCCTCCCCCGCCCCCAGCTGTATGTCCATAAAGAGCAGCGCTTCGATGAAGCTACCTCTTACTTTTAAAAGACAGTCTTCTGGGACAGAGTAAGACAACACACTGTGTTAGCATTCTTCACCTGAGAATATGTTCATCATCTTTATAGTGAAGAGTAAAAGTGTGTGTGTGTCTGTGTGTTACGTTAAAGACCAGATCATCAGCAGCAGAGAGCAGAGTCTCCTGCCGAGCCCAACTATGTGTCCATGAGGAGCAACATGTCAATGGAGATACCTCTTACTTTTCAAATACACTCTCCTGATACAGAGTAAGTCTCTATCAACAAAGCACAATACATGCATCAGGAATAAGAACTGCACAGTTTATTTTGAAGCACTTATATAACCCCTTGTTCTTATATTGATCTCGGAAATTGATCCTGCCTTAAACATGTAGATTATATATCACTAGAGATTTTATTCTCCTCAAATCTGTGCAAAATTTTAATATATTCAGTTTTATGAAATACAAAATGAGGAAAAACCAGTGGCAATAGTGATTTATAGACACATTTGCCGGAAGAATAAATAAATCAACAAGTGGTAACCAGTATGAAAATCATATTTTGTATGTGTTGTCCTCTCCAGACAACAACAGAAGAAAGTTTGCAATGATCAGTGTGACCTGGAACATCAAGAAGACTTGGACTGCTTATTTATGGTGAGTACAAAGCACATTTAGATTATTCTCTTATTACTCATTATAATTTCTTACACATTGGTTTGTGTATCCTTGTCTCTAAGCGGCTCGAGAACAACATTGTTGTATTTATGAAGAACGAGCTGAAGAGGATGCAGAGGATTTTAACACCCGGGTGTCCGGGTGACGGGGGGATGATGTGCGGGGGGGAGGAAGACGAGGATATGAGGAGCGGCAGAGAGGCGTGTCAGAAAATCGTCCTGCTCTTCCTGAGGAGGATGAAGCAGGAGGGGCTGGCTGAGTCTCTGCACAGAAGTAAGACTGTTGATCAGGGCGAGGGCAAATGAAAGTGGTTTACAGATTCAAACTGCTGAAAATGGATAAACTTCTTAGTAGGTGTCTGTATAAATTGTATCTTGAGCAGCTGACATGAGGATCTGAACAAGCCAACAACTAAAGTTAATGTCAGAAGCTGTTGAATCCATTCAGTACTCCTTTGCTCTTGTGTTTTTGGTTTTCATAATCGAAGTGGATAGAAATGTGCATAGATTCACGTTTCTCTCTTAAGCTGATTTCTTGAAATGCAACTTGACTACTCCTTCTGTCATTTCTTTTAGCTGCAGTTGTTGTTTGATGTACCAGCACTTCCTCTTGTTTTTTTTCTATTTGTGCAGATTCTCCTGCCACGTGCCAGACTAAACTCAAATCCAGTTTAAAGCAGAAGTACCAGTGTTTGTTTGAGGGGAATGATAAAACGGAGAAGCCCACCCTTCTGAACGAGATCTACACAGAGCTCCACATCACGGAGGGAGGCACCGGAGAGGTCAACGACGAACACGAGGTCAGACAGATTGAAATGGCCTCCAGGAAACACGCAAGACCCGAGACGACGATCAGATGTGAGGAGATCTTCCAAACGTTGCCAGGAAAAGCTCGGCCCTGCCGGACGGTGATGACCAAGGGAGTCGCAGGTATCGGGAAAACCGTCCTGACACAGAAGTTCACCCTGGACTGGGCGGAGGGCAAAACCAATCAGGACATTCACTTCATGTTTCCCTTCACTTTCCGAGAGCTGAATTTGCTAAAAGGTCAAAAATACAGCTTGGTGAAACTCGTTCACCGTTTCTTTGGTGAGACTAAAGATGCCGGAGTCTGCGGCTTTGACAGATTCCAGGTCGTGTTCATCTTCGACGGACTGGACGAGTGTCGGTTGCTTCTGGATTTCGCCAACGCCGAGATCCTGACTGATGTCACAGAGTCCACCTCAGTGGACGTCTTGCTGACAAACCTCATCAGGGGGGATCTGCTTCCTTCCGCTCGTCTGTGGATAACCACGCGACCTGCCGCGGCCAATCAGATCCCTCCCGAGTGCGTTGACATGGTGACAGAGGTGAGAGGGTTCACCGACCCACAGAAGGAGGAGTACTTCAGGAGGAGATTCAGGGATGAGGAGCAGGCCAGCTCGACCATCTCCCACATCAAGACGTCAAGGAGCCTCCACATCATGTGCCACATCCCCGTCTTCTGCTGGATCACCGCTACCGTCCTGGAGGACGTGCTGAGGACCAGCGAGGGCAAAGACCTGCCCAAGACCCTGACAGAGATGTACATCCACTTCCTGGTGGTCCAAGCCAAACTGTGGAGCGTCAAGTATGGTGTAGGAGCCGGTGAAGATCCCCACTGGAATCCAGGGAGCAGGGAGATGGTTTTGACTCTGGGGAAACTGGCTTTTGAGCAGCTACAGAAAGGAAACCTGATTTTCTATGAGTCAGATTTGAAGGAGAGCGGCATCGACATCACAGCGGCCTCCGTGTACTCAGGATTGTTCACGCAGATCTTCAAAGAGGAGAGGGGGCTCTCTGAGCACACGGTGTACTGTTTTGTTCACCTGAGCATTCAGGAGTTTCTCGCTGCCCTTTACGTCTTCCTCACTTTCATCAACTCTGGCGTCAATCCGCTGTCTCAAACGAAAACCTGGTGGTCTAAGCTGTTAAAGGACAAATCCAAGCTGTCATATCTCTTCCAAATCGCCGTAGACGAGGCCTTACAGAGTCCAAATGGCCACCTGGATTTGTTCCTCCGCTTCCTCCTGGGCCTTTCACAGCAGACAAATCAGGTTCTCCTCGGGGGGCTGATGACACAGACGGGATACAGCCCGCGCTCCAATAAGGAAACAGTCGAGTACATCAAGAGCATGATCAGGAGGAACCTATCCCCAGAGAGGAGCATCAATCTGTTCCACTGCCTGAACGAGCTGAACGACCGCTCCCTGGTGGAGGAGATCCAGCAGTACGTGAGTTCAGGCGCCCTCGCCACCGCTGACCTCTCTCCGGCTCAGTGGTCCGCTCTGGTCTTCATCCTGCTGTCGTCAGCGGAGGAGATCGACGTGTTCGACCTGAGGGTGTACTCCGCCTCAGAGGAGGGTCTCCTGAGGCTGCTGCCCGTGGTCAAAGCCTCCAACAAGTCTCTGTGAGTGCACAGAAAATCATTGGACGCGTTTAAAACATGAATGTGTAAATCCTGGATTAATCTCGGCTGAGATTGATCGGGAATTAATGGGAAATTTTGCAAGTATTTGGGCTTAAACCACAGTAATGCACCAAATAAAAGGTTTAATCGTGGCACCAGGTCAGGGCAGCACTAAAGTTACTGGATATCGTCCTGAGGGGAACATGAATGCATTTACTAAATTTCATGGCATAGCTCTTGAGGCATTTGACCCCAAATCAAAAATTATTGACATGCCGGTGGACTGAAATGATTCAAGTCCTTTCAAATAAAAGGGAAGGACACAATTTCATGCAGGAGATGCTGACTGCAAAATGATAATCAACATTTCTCCTTTGTGCAGATTAGAAGATCTATAATGTTTTATGTTCCTCAGGCTAAGTGGCTGTAACCTGTCAGAGAAAAGCGGCGAAGGTCTGGCCTCAGTTCTCAGCTCCCACTCTTCCAATCTGAGGGAGCTCGATCTGACCAACAACGACCTGAAGGACTCGGGGGTGAAGCTTCTCGCTGCCGGACTGGAGGATCCACGGTGTCGGCTGAAAAAGCTGAGGTTGGAGTTTTATGCATTGACTTGATTAAATCATTGGACGTTAGGCAGTCCCATCTTCTTCTACTGACCTCTGACATAACGTTCATTTCCCCAGGTTGAACCAAAACAACCTCACTGAGAATTGCTGTCAGGGGTTTTCATCTGTTCTCAGCTCCTCTTCTCTCCGAGACCTTGACTTGAGCTACAACGACCTGCAGGACTCGGGAGTGAAGCTGCTTTCTGCTGCCCTGCAGAATCCGCACTCTTTACTGGAAACACTCAGGTCGGGAGGAATCAAGTTTTGTGGCAACAGTGACATTTAAATGTATTTACAGAAAACAGAACTGACTGTGAAGTTCTGTTTCAGGCTAGTTGGCTGTAAGCTGTCAGAGAGAAGCTGTGAGTTTCTGGTGTCAGGTCTCAGCCCCTGGACTCTGAGAGAACTGGACCTGAGTAACAATGATTTGCAGGATTCAGGAGTGGCGCTCTTGCTGCAGAGTCAGCTTCATGGTCTGGAAACTCTGAGGTATGATTATCACACGTGCATGTTGGTGACAAATGGCAAAACCCTAGAATAACTTCATGCATAAAGAAAACGTCTCCTCATTTCATCAGGTTGATTCGAACTGGACTGACAGAAAAATGCTGTCAGGAGTTCTCGACAGTTTTCAGCTCTGAGTCGTCCAGTCTGAAGAGCCTGGACCTTAGTAACAACCACCTGCAGGATTCAGGAGTAGAACTGCTGTCTGTGGGACTGGCGAGTCCACACTGTGCACTCCAAACTCTCAGGTTAGGTGGCATAAAACATCTCATATTTTGCACACTTTAAATACAATACAAAGCTTAATGTTTCCCGTCTCTTTTGTCAGATTAAATCAAACCAACCTCACGGAGAGATGCTGCCTTCACGTCTCATCAGCCCTCAGCTCCCAGTCGTCCAGTCTGAATGAGCTGGACGTCGGTAACAACCTCCTGATGGACTCAGGAGTGGAGGCGCTGTCTGCAGGACTGCAGAGTCCACGCTGCTCGCTGACAAGTCTCAGGTCAGAGTTTTACCTTCTCACAAAGGGCATATTTTGCCCCAAACCTTCGCCCTAATGTGTTTGCTCTCTTGGTCTGTCTCAATTTAATTTATTGTAGCCATGTATTTATAGAATACTCATGTTTTTCAACATCGCATTTGAGTTTCCTTCATCGCTCCTGACTCTTATCCAAACTAGAATTTCCGGGGGGAAATATTAAAAAAAAAGGAAATTATATCTACTTCCTATTTGCTTCTGCGGGTCGCACTTTCTACAATCATTTGCTCTCGCTTCCTCCTGACTCAATTTGATGCAACTTTCTAATTCAAAATCCAGTCAGGTTGAAGTTCATTTTAGTTTAACTAAGGGAGTTGACTGGTTGAAATCCCTCAGGCTCAGTGGCTGTAGGTTGTCAGGGAGGAGCTGCGAAGCTCTGGCCTCGGTGCTCGGCTCCCGCTCTTCAAATCTGAAAGATCTGGACCTTCACAACAACCACCTGCAGGACGCAGGAGTTAAACTGTTGTCTGCTGGACTGAAGAATCCAGGATGTGCACTGGAAACTCTCAGGTGAGATCTCAATCCAACGAACAGTTCTACTATGCTTGTTTGTTTTAAACTTGTGCAGAAATTGAAACACTTCCTTTAATTACTGTTGTAGGGTGTAGAGGTTATACATTGGATGTGTAAAATTAGAGAGCGGATAATTAAAATTGTATATTAAATAAGAAACATTTTCCAGTGCTTTTACTTTTGTCTGCAACATGATAGTTGTTATGATGCTTTAAATATCAAGTTACTGGAGTGCTCACTCGTTTTTGTTTTCACTGTCCCTAAAAAAGCAAAAATATAAATGTAAATGTTTGAATTTTTTAGGTTGAGTCAAACAAGTCTCACAGCAAAATGCTGTCAGGACGTGTCATCAGTTCTAATCAGTCTGAGAGATCTTGACCTCAGCAACAACGACCTGCAGGACGCAGGAGTCAAAGTGCTCTGCGCTGCACTGAGGAGGGAAAAGTGCCGACTGGAAACATTCAGGTGAGCGACACTCACTTCTGCTTGTCCTCATATTGCAAATCATTCACCAGCAAGGACCACGCCTCAACACACGCCCACACATCACACACGTGTTGCCTTGTATTCCTGCAGGTTGTCTGGCTGCTTGATCACAGAGGACGGCTGCACTTCGTTGGCGTCGGCTCTGAGGTCCAACCCGTCCCAGCTGAGAGAGCTGGACCTGAGCCACAACCATCTGGGAGAGTCGGGAGTGAAGCAGCTCTCTGCTGCACAGGAGGGTCGAGGGAGGAGGCTGGACACACTCAGGTATAGAGGGGGAAAGTATAGGAAGGTAAAATAAATTAAATTTATTGTCTTTATATGAGGATCTGACTTTATGATGTCTTCCAGTGTGGATCATGGTGGTGTTCAGTACTTGAAATCCGGTCTGCATAAGTGTAAGTGTAATATTTAATTCATTAATGTGGCATCCATCATGTACAACCTGCAGATTTGCTTCTACATTTGTTTATTTCTCACCATCAGATGTCTGTGAGCTGACGTTGGACCCAAACACAGCACACAAAAACGTCCTCCTGGCTGAGAACAACAGGAAAGTGATGCTGGCGATCGAGAAGCAGCCGTATCTCGATCACCCGGACAGATTCGACTGGTGCTACCAGCTGCTGTGCACGGCCGGACTGGCCGGTCGCTGCTACTGGGAGGTGGACTGGGAGGCGGGCGTTGACATCGGAGTGACTTACAGAGGACTCAGGCGGAGAGGAGCCCGTGACGGCAGCAGGCTCGGGTGGAACGAGAAGTCCTGGAGTTTGGAGTTGACTGATAAAGGTTCCTACGCCTGGCACAATAACATAAGGACGCCGCTTCTCGATTATAGCCCGGCGGGTTCCAACAGAGTCGGAGTGTTTCTGGACTGGCCCACTGGAGCGTTGTCCTTCTACAGCGTCACATCAGACTCACTCATCCACCTGTACACGTTCTACTGCACGTTCACTGAGCCGCTCATCCCTGGATTCGGCTTCTTGTCATTGGAGTCATCAGTGTCCTTGTGTTAGAAAAAGCAATAATTTCCTGAAATAGCCTCCATTTACCTTGATTAGTGTATATATATATATATTTATAACTAGAGTTTTTAAGAAGAGTTTATTTATCCTGAAGTGTTAAAATATTAATTAAACACAGCAAAGCTTTTTGTAGCAGCAGACAGGGATCACATTACTTTTACATATGCACTTTTGTATTGATGTTGCTGTTTTATTGTCTTCATTTTGTATTTATTATTATTATTCTTATTGACTGGCCCTTGGGGACTTTAAAGCTTTTCTCACATTACTGAAGCCACTGATTCATTTTTCAAACACTGAGCTGCAAAGAAAAAATCCCGGATAACTATATATTTAAAAGCATTTATTTGCATAGTGCATGAAAGTGTATATTCCAAACCTCTTAATTACAATGCAGTACAATACAATACAACAATAGCTATCTATTAGAAATAGAAAACATAAAAAAAGAATGCTAAATATTTAAGTGCACAAGGAAAACAACAATACTGTTTCTGAGTAAATACTTTTTATAAACGCATGCTCACAAATATGATATAAAAAACATCATAATATTACACATTATCATTATATATATTGTATATATATATATTCAAATGCTATATTTGTGAGCATATGTTTATTGATGCATTTGTTAACATCTTGTCCCGTGGATCAATATAATAAATGACATTACAGCCGGTTATAATAAAAACTGCTGCATATAAGGAATGTGCTTATTGCCGTTGCAGACGTAAAACATTTTTTTTGATGTGTGTAAACTGCTGAGAATTATTGCATAGTGGGACGTACAGTAACACCAGAAAATCTGAATATGGGCATTTTAAATATAGGAGTCACATATCCTGTGTAATGTGACAGGAAGGAGTGAAACAACCCAAATCCAATGGGACATATTCACATGATCGAGCAAATTTGGTGCTGTACGCTACAGTGTGCTGTCTTACAGTAGTTTCAGTTAAATACATTAACATTTGTATAAATGTTAAACTTGATCAAGACATTCCAGTGTAAACAGAATGAGATTCACAAGTATAAGTCACAAGGCATTTTTGTATGTGTGTAAACAAACCAAAAGGTGATTTTTGTACGTTGGAACTCAGGCACAGCCAGCGGCGTCTCCTTGTGTCCTGCAGAAGGGACGCAGCTTGTCGTTCAGACCGATCACCAGCGAGCAGAACTGACTGACGTCCACGAAGTCGCAGCAGACGATGTTGACCCCGCCGTCCTCGGGCCCCGGCCGCTGGTCGCTCGCCCAGCTCAGCAGCAACGTGAGGCCCTTCATCGTCATCTTCCTCATGGTTTGGAGGGGATGGAGGAGGACGTAGGGGGCGTCTTCGGTCAGGTTCAGGCCGCTGACGTAAAAACCGGCTGGAATAAGTGAAGGATGAGGAAGACAATTTAAGAAAGGCTCAGTCGATTGAACAAAAAACCACAAGATGTCTGTTTAGAGAGTAAAATGAATTTAACCATCAAACTCTCTTTAAAGTACATCAAATTTGCTTCAAATGTTATATTGAAGTATAAATGACATGTTATTGCGTCAAGATCAAACCGCAAGTAAGATAACTATGACATGGTTTCACTACTTTCCCTTAAATGAAACGTTGAAAGGAGGACTTTTATTTGTAACAGAGTATTTTCACCTGGGCGTCTTCTGTGCTTCTGGTCCTCGAGGAAAGCGATCACCTTCTTCGGGTCTGGGCTGTCTGCATACCTGGAGACCGAGCGCCACCATGAGGCCGGTCAGGTTAATGTTTAATGATCTCATTTCATTTTATCAATCTTCAGGGAAATTTGGGAGATGGGGTTTGTGTGGTGATAAATAAATGGGTTAATCCCGGAAAATGCTGCAGCCTAACTTGTGTGCCAATACTGCGTTTATGTATAACAATAGAAACATGGTGTAAAATGCAGGCAGTGTCGAATTAGAACATTTAGAAACTCAAGTTACCGGTAAGGTATTTCATCCCACAGCTCAGGGTGCTGCAGCACCACCTGCTGGTTTCCATAGGAAAGGATGACCTGCTGCCCTCTGGACCAACAGGAACGCAGAGTGGGGGTCTCCTGCACATATACACACACATCGAATTAAAGTAAAATTAAATTCACCAAAAAGGATTTATTCTTTTGTTTAAAACAGGGGTACCTAATAAACCGGCCACTGAGTGTACACACACACAATAATATAATTATTGACTGTATTCTAATATCACAAACACTCCCTTCCTACGTACAATGCAGCTACAAATGTCTCTGAAAAAATTATATAAAATTTGGTGATCAAAGAAATTAAGGGTAAAATTAATTATGCTCAAATATTGAAATTGAATTAGTATTAGACGTGAACTTCTCCACGTCAGTAGATTTAATTCTGTCCAAAAGTAGCAGCTCCAAGAACTGTGGGAGAGACAGTCCTCTCAGAATAACGACGCTCAACCTCTGAGCCTTGTAATCGAGTTGCGTTCACTATTTTAGCTTTCGGTACCATTCTAATTAGTTTAAATCTGTTTTCTAACCAACTAGCATTTATCAATTACCCAATAAGTCAATTTAAATGCCAATCAAAAGTTCCCAGAGCCCAAAGTGGAGTCTTTGAGTCTGTACGTGTCTGAGCGACAATCCAAAACATAATCATGTCAAACAGCAAATTCTCACATCTGACAAGCAGCAGACGTCTTTTGAATTATGAAGCTATTATTAGAAATATTCCCTGTGAATCCACTGACCTTTGAGGAGCAGAGTTTATCTCCAAACAGCGTGATGATGTTCTCCACCAGACGGGCGTGATCTCCGTCCGTCAGCGAATCGAAATGCGAGCAGGAGACGATCACGAACTCTTTGGGATGAGCGTCCAGCCAGGCAGCCAGTTCGTCCAGAGCCTCCTGCGAACAAACTGAAACCCTTATTACAGTGAATGCAGTTTCTTGCCTCTGATTACTGCGTTCGGTATGGTTCTCGTACCGTGACGGCCAGCAGCGTGTAGAGGCCGTGGGCGAAGAACAGTGCTCGGCCTCCCGCTGGCTTCCTTGCGATCCGCAGGTCCAAAAACCGAATACCGAGGTCACACTGATCGCTGAGGACCGACTGCTACACTCACATGCAGCAAGAGAGCGAGAGACAGTAGAAACAGAAATGATGTACAGTTTACTAACAAAAACAAACTTTGAATAATTGCATGTGTCCGTAATTCCAGTGCAACCAATACCTTGCTCAACGGCAATGGCAGAATAACTCCAGCTCCTGTTCCCTATATGCATGCTGGGTCATATTTGTAGTTGAACAACTTTAATATGATTTGAATTGAAAAGTAAAATAAGAGTCTTACATGTATGTATGTGTTTTAGTTGTATCCATAAATATTAAGAGATTTAGAAAAATTAGATAAAAATATGAATGCAGAATGAGTTGCTTTGCATTCAGTAAATGTTATATCACCTTTATACAGATTTAAGTGTAAAGATGAGGGATTGTACTTCCTGATTACTATGATCACTTATGTTTGTATTCCTCCAGTAAAAGGGTATGACTCCTAGCAGTCAGAAACATAATAAATAGAACAATTTGTAACTGAAAAGAATTGGGCCATGCATACAGTCTAATTTGTATTATTGCCCCTGCATCTGGCCAGTAGCACCACACGTGTATGTGTGTGTGCGTGTGCGTGCGTGCGTGTGTGCGTGTGTGTGTGCTCTTTAACCTGTGTCGTGGCCCAGCGGTACACACAGGGTCTAGTCCAGCAGGGGAACAGCCTGTCGAACCCTCTGAGGAGACAGGACTCTGATCTCAGCACCGGAGAGGACACATCCAGGCAGAAGGACATGCTGTCATGGCTCCCTGGGGGACAAGGGACAGTTTAAAGGTGACTCTATAATCTGTGGGTTCACCAATCAGGGTGATTTATGCTAAATATCCCAGTTTACCCAGTTCCACCCTGGTGGTGGCTTTACCTGGGAGGGCCAGGTTCCACAGCGGGACGTCCAGCAGTTCCGCGGGGAGAGAGGACATCCAGTCCGGGTTCCCAGCGAGCTTCTGCTGCTGCTGCTGCTCCTCCTGCTCCTCCTCCTCCTCCTCCATGTTCCTCCTTATCATCTCATCGCGGAGCTCGACCTGTCTCCTTCTCTCCCTGTTGTTCGGGAGATACTCGGGGTTTGTTTACAAAGACTTCCGGGTACAAAGCGTCGATCACAACAACTTTTCCGGGTTTTTCAAAATTGAAATCGGATAAAGAAAAAATGTTTCGCTTTCAAAATAAAAGCCATATTCACTTAGAAATAACCCAGTTAGAGGTTAACACTTTAGATCCAGTTCAATACAGTTAGTTTTATTTTCATTTCGTCATAAACAACGTGCGCATAATATACTATTCACAAAAAAAAAGAGAAAATCCACAAATTCGATCCAAAATGCTGTAGTTATCACTGCCCTGTTGCTAATCACTTCGACCACTAGAGGGCAATGTTCAGCCAATTTAATCAATAAACATATAATATTCATAATGATTTCAAATTAAACTACAGGCAGCTCACCATAACATTCACACTTTTATTAATACAACATGAAAAGATCTTTAATAAAGAATTAGTACCATGTTGATAATATCAGTATTTATGTTATTTATGTTAGCCACAGTTTGTGCAGTTACAATTTTAAATCACATGTGAAAAGAGCGTGTGATATTTACACCGTTTATTTAGGGTGGCTTCAGTCAGTTCACTGTAAAAATCTAATAAGACAATGAAAGAAATAATTACTGATAAGGAAGGAAGGCAGGAAACAACAATTTCTAATCATGTTAGAATTTCCTGGAAGTGTTTGTATCCTCCACTGTCCCCAGTTGTATGTTGTTAACTTCTGTGAACCAAAACTTTCCTATTCTCGAAATTCCAAATCCAATATTCACAAACATTTTCCCAGGAAACTTTGAGTAGTTATTCTTAGGAAACGGTTACCTCATCCTAAATACCTTCTCTCTCATGACATATTTTATAATCATGCATTTTATCCCACTAGAGTTGCATCCTCGAGTCTGTAGCTGCCTTAGTTCACTTGGGTCTTTGGTCTTATATAATCTATTATAAATATATAATCATACAAAAACTGCACTTCTTTTCCATTATGGGCTCTATTTGAATTAACCAAGTGCAATAATATTAAAGGAATAAGTAGAAATCATTCAATTGATCAACAGAATGATGTTTTAACATGTGTGTACATGTGAATGTATATTTGTATAAGATAAGTGTGATGTACATATGAGGCCGAGGCTCTTTGACCTCCCTCCTCCACATGATCCCCATTAACTGCAGTCGCACTATTAGATTATCCCCATGTGTTGCTGTGGAAAGACTCTGAAAACGCTAAAAATAAGAAAGGAAAAAAGCTGCTTTGCTTTCTCAACAAGTGTTTGATTCAGTCCCGACATGATGCAGCAGAAAATCAAATTCTCAATTAATCACATCAAACCGCCTGTCGTCAGGATTTTCCTTCTTTTCGAACGTGTACGCGCCGACCACAGGACATGTCCACACTCATTGGAGTCACCCGTGGACGAATTATTCCAGTTAAATGTTTCAGCAGAAGAAATGAAAGGCTAAGGACAAACGAGTGGCTGCTGTTTAGCACTTGTCATGCTGTTGTTACTCTGAATCACAGAGGACAGATTTCTTGCCGCGCAACTTCTAGCGCTCTCTAGCTGCAGCCGATGAAACTTATGGTAAACACATATCAATCATAAACATCACAGACAGTTTATCACGTGCACACTGCCGAGTCCAGTGAGTCTCCCCCCACGGAAGGAAATTCAAATCGAATCATTTCAAGTGTAATCCAGTCATTTTGTTTTTGTTGGTGGTCTTTTTAAGCATGTCTCAGTCACGGGATGTCTGAGTAGATTTAAGCATCATGGCCGCCCCCTCCCTGCGGGGGCTTCAAATCCGGTCCTCCTCCTCCTCTTCCTCCTCCTCCTCTGTTCCTGTCCTGTTTCCCCTCAAAAAATGCCAATCATTTTGGGTTAAAGGAAAAAATAAAATAAACAAGCTCAGTCACATTTAATCGAGTTACATGTTGATTCTGCTTTCCAATCATCTCGCGACCTTTGGAATTACGGAATCTTGTGACGGCCCCCCACACTCAGTATTAACTTAAAGGGAGGCTACAAGTTTCAAAGTAAGACGCTTTTCAAAGTGGGGGGGGAATTTGCCCCTTACTCCTTCTGTGTTCCGGTGCTTGCCTGACATCTATTGTCACAGAATATCATACAAATGACCTTTAAGCTACAGTCTACCTGCTCTGTAAGTTATTTGGGGAGCAGAGAAATGCAGAGAGAGAACACGGCCAGTCATCAAATCACAAGGAGGAGGAATGAACAGGGGATGATCATCTGTCCAGACAAATCGCTCGTGTTTAATGTTAATTTATATGGACCAATTCAACTTTCTGTCTCTCTCTTGTTCCGTAGTGTGTGCTTCTGTTCTTGATTAAGGAGGTTAAGCGAGTTCACAGATTTAACAAAAGATGGATATCTCCTCGTAAAGACTCATGCGAGTTTATAGTTTATTTGAGGTGAGGGATTTGGGCACCCTCAGCTTCCTCATTGGCACTCCATAGGGGGTATGTTACCATTTACAGTACATTCCCAATGTCATCTGCTGTCGGGGAATATTTCCATTCCAAAACAATCAGGATTTTTATCTTTTTTGTATTTTCTATTAATGTCAATTTAAACTATCTGACTTTACGCCCATATATATTATACTTAAGTATTTATCCCTTTGAAATCTCTGTATGTAGCGGAGCGCTGTTGAAAATGATCCTCAGTGATTCCTGGATTTTGTTGGATAATTTGTTCACACACACATGTGATTTGTGCTTAGAATTTGCTAAAAGCAGAAACTTTTTTGTTTCTTTTTTGTAGATTTTCCTGAAATTTGACTATATCAACATATATCTTAGCTCCGGGGAATAAAAACACATATAATAAAACACGGCTGTCGACATCCCAGTGAACCGGTGCTGTCACTTTCTAGAGGAATGTACCAAGCGTCCTTTTTGTTTTATTTTTAGGTCGCTCCTTTAATAGTGTTAGAGGGTTAATAGGTTTCTTTCAGCGACTAATAAACCAATGAACAAGAACTAAATAAACTCTGTGATATTAGCAGAGAAGAATTGTTGGAACCGTGGGTCGATTATTTATCCGAAATGTTTTTGGAGCCAAGTGGACTCATCGCCATCCTTCTTTCATGTCAGAGCCGGGCAGAAGCTCAGACTTGTTTCACACGAGTGAAGCAGATCCAGCACAATTGGAACCATTCACACCCGATCTGGGTTCTTCTCAGGTTGTCCCCATTCAATTAAGTGTTATTTTCTTGTTGTTTGCGCCCTCAAACTGTTATTTATTCTTGTTTTTCCAGGATTAGCCGTTTGAAAAGAGCAATTCCATGTGATACAAATTGGGATAATGAGAGGCTAAATGACATAACAGGATTGATTGAGTATTAGAAAGCCTTCGGAAAAGCACACCCCTCTGTTATGACAGAACAAGTTTCCATCCACACATTGATCCCAGTTTGCATAAGATAACACAAAGGACCCTATAAACCTGGATAACACGTCGCTAAGATCTTTTCTGGGCAGGTGCTACATCATTTAGTTGAACTGTTGCACCATCATTCTCACCGTGGTCAACCCAACCTGATGCTTCTGCATGTCCCGAGGTCTCGGTTCCAAAATAGAGGTGGACTCAATAGTTATGATTTAGTTTTATTCTGAGATTTACTCAGTATTAATGTTTGGATGGATTCTCATTTGATCAAAATGTCACAACACAGGAAAATACAGATACCGCTGCCAAACTTTTTGGAGTTCTGACCTTTTGCAGCTTGTGTGTCATCAAATTGATTGAGGAGAAAAAAGGGGGGGGATGAGACTTTCCACATGTTTTTTCTATTTGCACAAAACTTCTCCTCATGGTGCAGAAGGAAACATTACTGGGAATCCAAAATCAGGATGATCCCTCATGTGGAGTCAACAAATTACAGATTTAATGAGACAACAAATCCTGCAAAAATCCCATTCCTTCTGAGCTGGGAATACAAAGTGTAACACAGTGGTGCACTGCATTGTGTTGGGCTTGGTCAGGGAGTGGTGTTACACCTGTAACCAGACCCAACGCATATCACTGCAAATCTTCGAAAGGGTCAAAGTGGTTGGATGGTGATCAAAGTGGTATGACTTATTCTTTTTTATCAAAATCTGTTCATGCAGAAACCTGGACACATAAACAATGCTTCTCTTGTGTAAATCCAAATGAGGTATGCACTGTATGCTCCACATGTGATCACCCTTTTTCCTCTGAGCTGTGTGTGTTCTATGTTGATGTCCGTCATCGTGAGTGAGGGCTGATTCGAGAGTCGAGGAGTCGAGGATGCTGAGGTTTGTAGCTTGGATTTATAGCCGTCTTAATATAAAGTGACCTGCCCACTCCGGTCACACCACTGCCTCCAGCTTCCTGCCCCAGCGCGGGTCACTACTGCTCTAATTTTATAAAGGACATGAGCGACAGCACTCGGCAGACACCTTTTGGTCTCAGTCTGTGAACAGACTGCTACGCTGCAGGTAACATTGGTTTTACTACCTTGTCCTTGCTTTCTGGACATATGCTTTTTCTCTTTTATGTCTTTGTGTCTGATTGTTTCAGAGATCTGACTTTATTCCTGTAAAACATCTGCAACGTGATGTTTTAGGTTTAGAGGATTTTTTAAGAGCTTCTTGTGCTGGTTTTGAATTGATTGGCCATCATCTTCCAGACCTAGAAATGTTGAATGATTGACGGAGGTGTACAGATGTTTGAGAGAGGGATAAGAAGGGTTTCTTACGATGTTGTATGAATGGGTGCATGTATTCCGTAGGAAAGTTTTCATAGAAATATAGTGACAGAGGATTCAGAGGTGTCAAATCCATTCATTCATTAATTCTAGCAATATTTCTGCTCCTCAGTTTTATTCTCAAAATACCTGCTTACTTTCTACAGAGATTCTCACGATGACTTAACAGCCAATGTGATTGCAGACATTGAAAGTGTGTCTGATTCAAGGGAAAGAGGAAATAGATTTTTTTAATATTGCTGCATATCTTCAGAGTTTTCACTTGATGCCTTTACATTTGTTCAAACAGGATGGATCTCTGCCAAGATTTGATTTTCAGAAGTTGAATGAAATATCCAACAGGCAACTTTTATTTTATCTTATATAGCCCAAAGAACCTTATCTATACTGACAATGTTTGACCCACTGAAAATTAAAGATAAAAAAAAATGTTCTATGCTTTTTCAGCAGTATACTTGCTGCTTTTCTCTTCTCTTCCATTCATCCCTCATTCTTCTTGCTCTTTCTCAGAGCTGTTTCTTCTTTGAGCCAGTTAAACCAGATTTACAACTCACATGATACACATTCATATTTAAGTTGGAGGTATTGTTGTATGATACTCAATTAAATTTCCAGGGTATCTCAGACGGATTTAATTCTGTACCTCGTACATCATTGCGGTGTCAATTTATCAGACCATGTGATCTGCTGTAGTAATTTCTAATGAAACAATATAATAAGTCATCTCTCCAATTCCAGAAATGCAATCCGAGTTTAGAAAATGTCATGAGATGATTGATCTTGTGCATATTTTGGGAATGTTTCAGTGGAATTATTTTAATGTCATTGCTTTCTTTTCTGTGAGACAGGCCAGACGAGTCAGAGAGGAGATTTTTTTGTCGACATGGCTGAACGCTGCGACTGCACAGAGTGCAAGGAATCCTTATACGGCCAGAAATACATCCTGAAGGAGGAGGACCCGTACTGCACCAAGTGCTACGAGGCACTTTTCTCCCACAACTGTGACGGCTGCCAGACGCTCATTGGCTGCACAAGCAAGGTAATTGTTTTTGATATTCCGGCTCCATATTGACTGAAAGATCTCATTAGAAAATATTGGGGCCATAAAAGAAATAGTCCTGTCTGGGTGTTGAATGTGACATTTCATGTGAAATTGAACGCAGCAGAGGTACTATTCCCATTTTCAACAGTCCTCCTTTCATTTACAACCATTCCCATTCACCTTCCAGGAGCTGTCGTACAAGGAGCGCCACTGGCACAGCGAATGCTTCCTCTGCGTCACGTGCAGCCGATCTCTGGTGGACCGGCCCTTTGCCTCCAAGGATGACATGCTGATGTGCACCGACTGCTACAGCAACAAGTACTCTGCCAAGTGCAACATGTGCTTGAACACCATCATGCCAGGTGAGGAGAGAACAGAGGGAACTGCAAGGTTAGAGCATCTGGAATAATGGTGGACCATCCGAGGGGATTTATATATGTACACATTTGGTTACAAAGACTTTTTAAGACTTTGTCATATGTAGTCCAAACAAGATACTACGGTCGCCTTCACATCTTACAGTAAAAAGTTATATTTTCTAGGTCACAGCTGTAACAGAAGAAGCTCATAAAATGTTACTGAGATAGTTGTAAGATATAAGAAAGATTTTCTGCAGGAAGAGACCAAAATTTATGAGATGGTGAATATGTAACGATGGCTATTCTGCAAAGCATTTGCCAAGACTTTATTACAGGTAAAAGCAGCACATCAGCAGCACATGAACAGTTTTTGCTGACATTCAGGTTTCATTGGAATAAGGGAGAGAACCATTTGATAATGTGACAACCATCTTCCTCCCCTCACCAGGATCTAAGAAGATGGAGCACAAGGGCAACAGTTGGCACGAGACCTGCTTCTCCTGCAACCGCTGCCAGCAGCCCATCGGCACCAGGAGCTTCGTGCAGAAGGACGCCAGCAACTACTGCCTGCCCTGCTACGAGAAGCTGTTCGCTCTGCAGTGCGTCCACTGCAAGAAGGTACAGCGACGGCTCACTATGACTCACACTCTCACTGCTCACATGAAGCTCCGGCTGCATGTATGTTTTTCAACCAACTCCAGTGGCTGACAATTGAAGTAGATGCTAAATCAGAACATTTCTGCAAGTGCAACATGGTTTTGTTGTTGTTTTTTTTCTTCATTTCCTACATTTCCATCCAAAAATTTTAAAACTGCCTTGCCTATCATGTCCCTCACTTCCAGCCCATCACCACTGGAGGAGTGAACTACCACGACCAGCCGTGGCATAAGGAGTGCTTCGTCTGCATCGGCTGCAAACACCAGCTGGCCGGCCAGCGCTTCACCTCCCGGGACGACTTCACCTACTGCCTGGACTGCTTCTGCAACCTGTTTGCCAAGAAATGTGCCTACTGCACCGACCCCATTAGCGGTAAAGCCTCACCTGCGGTTGTGTCCCATGTCTCTTTATTATACTATCTCTTACTGATTCAGTCATTTATAGTGGATTTAATTCTGAGCCGGTGTAAGTGCTGCATGGATCAAGGTTTAGACAAGAAACACTCATTTGAATTGCCTCTCTCTGGCTAAATCTGGACTTTGAATGGCATTAACCTTGAGGTAAAACAGTCCACACTCCAAATTCCCAGGTTTAACATCATTACTGACTAGTTTGCTAGACTTACTGACGCTCCTGCAGAGCCACAGATACAGTTATACAAATGTTTTCCAGAGGCCTGTGTACAGGTCCAATCAGGACTAAACTGAAACCTGTGTGAACCTGAACAGAGACTGCAATTGTAAGAACGAGGGAAATAACAGTGCTGTGTAACTGCTGCATGCCTTAAGTCATCTGACACTAATGATAAGCCAAATGTTTTCAGGTGAGCTGCCTTTGAAACAGGATAAAATGAGTTAAAAGTGCACGTAGAAAAGTGCAGATTAATGACACTGCACCGTCCTGCGATCACATGCTTCCCTCTGCATCCTGTGTATCCAATCACCATCAATTACAGGATTATTGAATTACGGAAATCATGAGACTCTCCGCTTTTGTCGCAGGCCTCGGCGGGAGCAAGTACATCTCGTTCGAGCTGCGCCAGTGGCACACCAAGTGCTTCAACTGCAAGAAGTGCAGCGTGTCCCTGGTGGGCCGGGGTTTCCTGACGAGCAAAGACGACGTCCTGTGCCCCGACTGCGGCAAGGACCTCTGAGTGAACTCGGGAGCTGGAGGAGCCAATCAGAGAGCATCAGTGCTATTCTCCTAACCTGCTCTTTGTTGCCTTATCTTGCATCATTTAGTGGTTTCTCACACATTAACCAGTTCCTGCTGCTGAGTGTGTTTTCTGCATGCGCTGATGATCCTGTGTTTTATATTAATCAGTTGAAGCCTTTATTCCAAAATGCAGTTTTTCCTGTTTGATTAGTTTCTTCAAATCTTTCAATTGTATATCCTCGTTTGGAATGAAAGTTTATAAGTGGCATAACAACAGCCAATATTGATAGATACTAAGAGCTTAATAAAAGCTCCTAAAAATGTTTAATTGATGGCACAGTGGTATCAATTTCTCTTAACAAAGTCGATTACTAATCCAGTTTCTTCTAACTTCATACATTCTTAGAATCTAATATACTAGGCACAATAAAGATTTTTTGATTTGATGAACGCACCTCTCGCTCGATGATTTGATTTCTTGCTGAAACAGAAACCTTCTCCTACGTCGGAGATAATGAGGACATTGTGCATGTATATATCATGAGTTGTTGGCAAAACTATGAACACAAAACTTAGGTTATAAGTATTTTATCAGTGCTTTCGTGATCAGTTGTAAGGCTTTAATAACAACTTGCTTTGGGTTGTCAAACTGCAAGCTTTTGGATTATAATACAACTACATGGTGGTATAAATATGACAGAAGGCCTAAATGGTCATGGGTTTTTCTCACTGATTAACAAGCCACCAAGTCTGCAGTTCTACGTGTCCCAAAAAGAGGGATTGTATCAATTATTCTACAGTTTTAATGTTTAATAAGATGTTTTAAATAATCCACTTTCGTCAATTGCCAAAAGTTGCTCTTAATAATGGCTTATAACTTATTTATGAAGCTTGAATATATTATTTATTATCTTTTAATAAACCCATAGGACACAAGTCAAAAACAGTGCTCACCTTCGAGCATTTGCACATTTTCTTTCAAATCTACTGAAGCAGTAAAAATATATATATAAATGACTAGTTATTCTCGAATAAAGATTTAATATGAAAAAATAAAGACCCAGACCACTGGTATCTGTTGCGGTTTCAAGCATCAACATTAATCATAACTAATCATGCACAAATAAAGATTTAATGTGAAGAAATAAAGACTCATACCAATAAGTTTCATGCACGAGTAAAGATTTAATATGAAGAAATAAAGACCCAGACCACTAACTTCATTATTAATATTGCTGCTGGAAACAGCATCAATTCTTAATAGCCGCCTGACCATGTTGGATACTGTCCACTGACAACTGATATTAATATTCAGCTCCATCCTGTCAAAAGCTGTAGTCAGGAAAGTGTACTTTGAGTATTACAGTAGATGTATTACAAGTAAATATTAAATATTTGGCCATGAAAAGAAGTAACACGAAGTAAAATAGCTCATATTATATTATATTATGGTACCAATGGGCAAAGATCGTCTCTTGTATCAGTAACTGGAGGAATAATACAAGAGCTCCCACTCTGCCCAATTTCAAGATATGACCTCCCTCCCACTGTGGAGATTAAAAAACACCAAATCTAAATTTCGTCTGTTAGCAGTCATCACTGTTCGGAGACGATCTTTGGTTAGCGTACCGGATGTGGGCAGCAGGTGCCACCGGAAGTGTGCTCGTCCATCCCTGCCTGCAGAGAAGAAGAAGCTAGCGGCTCTGAATTGGCAAAAAACCCATTGATTCCTCGCAACAGAAGAGAATTCACTGAAAATGTAAGACGGGTTCCTTGTATTTTCACTCTTGAATCCTCGCCTGTTCATCTTGATATTTGCCTCGTCACGGTGCAGAACCAGGGAACCGCCTTAGAGCCACTGCGGCAGCTAAAATAGGCGGCTAGCTAGGTTAGCATGGCTTTGTTAGCCACATTGCTAACCAGAACTCCCACCGCTGAGGAGACGAGAGGAAGATGCTGGTGGGGTGTTTCTGTTCAAATAGACAGCGTGTGTTCGTGTAAATATATCGACATTATGTTTATAGACAAACTATAATTTAACACGTATCTGTTTTTAAATGCTCCCTCTGCAAAGATGTGCAAAATCTGGGTGATGTCTGCAAGTGGTTTGCTCTTATATTTATAGTTTCTGTCACTCGTGCATCGGCTAGACTTGGTTTTATCTGCTTTGGATTCTTTTATTTATTTATCTGCAGCATCTTTATCTGCAGCTCGGTCGATAGGAGATCGCAGACAGGCCTCTGGGTTTGGCCAAGGCCAGACTCCGATAGAAAAAGGGATGATCCAAGATGTGGGATCCTCTGTACAGCAAAGGATCCCCCCCCACCCCACCCCACCCCGAATAGTTTATTCTCTTCACTTCTCAGTCATCTCTGGTGGAAAAAGAAATTCACTGAAAAATAGTTTATTTCTTTTCTGCAACATGTGGTATTTTCTATTTTTGATATATATTTGAAAAATATATCTAAAAACGCTTGACATGATCTTGATTAGTGATTTTTAATATGTTAGACATCATTATTATTGCTTAATAGTTGGAGTATTTTGTGTCCACAGCTGAAATGAGCACCGCCCTGCCCAACCACAGAAAGACCAAGCCTGGAGGTAAGTCCTCTCTCTTTAAGGTTTAGAGACAGCATGTATAATATGTCAACAATGCCATTAGACAATTCAACCCTACACATATACTGATGCATTTAAAGCCGTTGTGGCTCCATCACCTGTGATACTTGTAAAAAAAACTGTAAAACTACGATATTTCTTATAGAAAAACATCAGAACCATAAAGTACTTGCTGTGTACTGTGGATAACTTTGCTTACAAATGGAGCCACGTACACTAGCAAAGCAAGCAGGTGTAATTCCCAGT
Organism: Limanda limanda; assembly: GCF_963576545.1. Lineage (NCBI taxonomy): Eukaryota > Metazoa > Chordata > Actinopteri > Pleuronectiformes > Pleuronectidae > Limanda > Limanda limanda. Next base: position 7,879,223 of record NC_083658.1, on the reverse strand, counting down.
TGGTTGCAGGCATAAAGCCCGGGCCCGTAACCAGCGGCGCGTCTGGGCCGACCTCCCAGATCCCCGGTCTGTCCCAGAGTGCTGATGAAAGCACTCCGGCCGAGAGGTCCAGCGGACGCCGAGTCGGGATATTTGCCTCCGACTCGGAGTACGTCAAGCTTGCAAAGCAGGGAGGACACAAAGGTAAAGGATACTTAATACTTTGAATTAGTAAATTTCAATTATTACCTTGTGCATTGGCTTTTATAGTTTCTTAAATGTTCATAATTGCTGTGTTTTTATACATCTTTTTAATATTGTTTTCCCCCTACAGGGCTGTTGAGTCATGATAATGATTGTGAGGAAAATCCGGTGAGGGCCTACAATCCAGCCAGCTGGTTTGGAGACAATGAGACAAAGAAGTAAGAAGACACTGAAATAAGCAAGTGATGAGGATGTGTCGTCTCATGTTCAGACGATGGGTTTGTGCCGTAGAATGAGAGCTTAAGTGTTTGTTCAATAAAAACTAGTCATCGAGGAGAAGACATGAAATTGATTGTCTGACGATCTCTCTTTTTCTCACGAGCCAGCTGGAGTTGTAAAAATGCTTCTCGATGCATCTTGATGCAGCGTAGAGCACTTTAAGACGTTTCCCACCGAAGCAGTAAATTCACACCGTGTGTCACCGTGGTTTTGTGCTTACAGTGGAAGCAAAGCAACGTCTCCCGACAGCCAGATGAAGGGGGGCAGCCTGCCTCTGGCTGCACCGTTTGGCACTGATAACAGTTCGTCCTGGGAGAGAGAGGCTGATAGCTTTTCCAATGATAAAGATAAGGTGAATGGACCAAAGTAGCCACCCCCCCAACATGGCCGCCATGCCAATATCCTCCATCTTTTATTAATTTAGTTTTTAACCATCACCTCTCCTTTTATTTTCACATTATTTTTGCTCCATCGCTGCATCTGCATTTTCGTTAAATTTCATTTGAGTTCAATGCTCTGCTGTGGCTGTCCGGTTATTTTGGGTTAATATAGATTTAACTTTCAGGTAAGTGATGCTTTGAAGGAACTGATAAAACAAGGCATTTATTTAAGGAACTATCATTTAAAGCCTCTAAAGTTTCTCTTTTATATAAAAACAGATTCATTCCCTTAATATTTTGCATATGTCTTGCATAAGAAGCTTTTCCAAGAAGCAGTAGCACGTCAAATGTAGATTTTGCAAACCATGATTGCAAATCTAGTGCAGTATAAGAACGTTTACATGAGAAAATAATATATGAAAAGCACCAATATTTGCCTTTTGAAGAAAATAAAACCTGGATACAGCATATTTATCAAATGTTAAAGGGTAAAACACATGATGTAAATGATTTGTTGATGTTGGTGCTTGAGAGCAAAGTGAGAGAATTGAATTCATGTTGTTTGTTGCTGTTTTGGTTTAAACAGTTTCTTCACTCATCTTCATTGCATGACTCATTTCCCCTGAAGTTCTCCTTCTCCCCCTCATCATCTCTCATCATCTGCTGTATCACTTCGATATTGTTTTTATTTAACCTAAATATTTGACAGAGTGACTCGGTCTGGCTGTGATTCTGCAGCTTAAAGATTCGAATTGCCCTCTTGTGAATTTGTTGTTTAACAATGACAGTTTTGTTAACGCTCTCATCCTGCAGATGTCTCCTGATGATGCTGCCGATGAGTTGGAGGATCTGTCCTTAGGCGGCATTCACAAGAAAACGTGAGTTAATCTGTTATTGTCCATCTTTGAACAATGTGCCACCAAAAATTAAACTTCCTATCTTGATTTACATTTATTCTTTGGTAATTTGTTCACCTAAGGGCAAAGTAAAAACCTCGGACACGCGTATACAGTTTGAGTGAAGTCACAGTGACGGTGCTGTCTCCTGTCGCCTATTCAGGTGTCATACTAAGGGGGCTCCGCCAGTCAGCATGACCAAGCTGCTGAGTCATGGTTATGTGGAGCAGAAGAAGTCTCCCAATGATGACGATGCCTCAAGTACGTGTACTGGCTCAAGAGAAGAGATGATTTGCTCGCCAATCCTATCGTGCAAATAACACACACATGAGAATTACCTGAAAATGTTTTAAAATAAATTGTTAATACACAGTTTTATCTTCCTTAAACATTTTAAAAGCCACCAATCAAACATATTTAACACCATTTTGCCTCTTAAGGCTCAATCTACTTGATGCTCATATTAATAAGAAACACAAGAAATGACTCCAATGTGCACAAGTTGGATGTTTGATCATAGAAAGAAACGTTTTAAATATAGGATATTGAATTTATTTTTGCTTCAAATGTTGATTTGTTGATCTGTTTGTTTTGCTTTCTAGGTGTGACCTCAGAACAGACCAGCACCATCGCGACGGAGGACGCGGACGTGGACGATCTGGAGTAGTGTGCACAGGTCCTCACCTTGAGGGAGAAGGGGGGGGTGTCGTCCTAACACTGGTTCATGGGATCGCAAACCCACGAACACGCCACTCCGCCCGTCACGGATTCACTCACGTTAATTGTACATCCACTGACTCTTAGGTTTTGTACTCATGTTTATGCAAAAGGTACCGTCCTATATGTTTTGCTTTAATTTATAAAAAAGGAACTCACACAGGTGTCGTTGAGTAGACGTGTCGGTGCTCGCAGTATACTTTTCCGTTCAGTGTTGTCGTTTCTCGGTTTGAAAGACGAGTCGTGCACAGGGCAGGAAACTAACATTTTGGTTCTGTTATTTTACCAGCTAGTTAAATTTTTAGAACTTAAAGCACGGGACAGCCTCACCCGCTTAATTCTAGACTCTCGTGCGTTTTGCCGGTGGCTGTTGTTAGTTTCCCTCCCTGGTTGTATGAAGTTCGAGTTAGTGAATTTGTATGAAGTGTTTGTGCTAATGAATTGTGGTGCCAGTGACGTGAAACATATTTTGTTTTGATCAAGGGCTCCGGCTTTATGAAGGCATGTCCGCGGTATGCGTGTTTTCGGCTGCGGCGGTGGACATGATCATTCATTGAGACCGCACCCCCGCAGCCATGACCACATGCCAAAGGGCGTACTGATGGCGAAAGCCGCCGCGGTTTGTGTGGTTGAAAAAGGTCCAAACATGATTTTTAGGTTGCTGCTCTGCAGAAGGTTGCTCTTCTCTTCTTTTCCCCAAAAATCTTGTTTTTTTTTTTTAATAGTGAAACATGCAAGAGCATAATCTTTTTGTGCAAGCTGCGTTTTTGTGAATCCTTCTTGTCCCCCTCCCCCCAAAAACAAGTGCATTCAAAAGCGAATGCATCTGGAAAAAAAGGAACAAATTGCTCGAATAACTCAAGTGACGTTTGCCAGTTCCAATAAGAAAAACCAGCAGGTGCTGCAAATTAAATTCTCTCATCAGTGCCTATAAATTAAGACGCTCATCAGTAAGTCAAGAACTGTGCCAAGTGCTGGATGCTGGTCCAGATATGTCAGACGCTTGCCAACGATAGAATTAGATATGTTGCGTACTGCATGTTTAAAACTTCGCAGTTTCCCACAGCCTAGCGCAACAAGGGATAAAACATTCTGGGAAGTTGTCGGAAAGAAACCGCCTTCTGCAGGCCCACGACCCGAAAACCCATCCCAGTGTAATTCCCTGTGAAGATTAGAGGAGGTTTTTGAAAAAGTGAGTTCTGAACATGCCAACCAAGCAGTTTTTTCCCTGCTCACATGCAGTGTTTTGACCTAGTAGACACCAGTAGGAGAAGTTAGTTGGTGCACAGCCTGGTCCCAGCAAACCCTCCCCCGATAAACTTCTATTCTTTTCAGATTAGAGAGTTTAATTAAAGCTGCATCATTATTTTTTTTTTGCATATTTAAACAAAGCCAAGCACGGGTAAATCTGAGCACTGCAGCAGCTGCGTGGGTACGATTCCAGCCCGGACTGTTCGCTGCATGTCATCTTCAGTCTCTTGTTTCCTGCTTTTCCACTGTCACTACCATAATAAAGAAATAAAAAAAACAACAAAAGATACTTCACAACCAAACTTTGCAGCAGTGAAAAATACATTTCCTGGTGTTTTGAGAGATGACACTAGAGTTTGTGGTTTGATTCGTGCCATAGTCCTCACACCTTTCCCTTGTTTCCTGTCTGTCTCTGTCCTTTAAACTTTCAATGAGAATGCAAACATACGCCGAGCATAAGGGTGCATAAAACTCCTAAATAAAAAGCCAAATTCAAGAAAAAGGCCTTAAATTAACATACCTGTAAAATAAAACACTAAGGAATAATGGTCTCCACACCAATATAAGCGAGTTTATTTTAGTCGAGAAATAGATCCTGGGAAATATGGTCTGAACACGGAGTTAGCATCAGTCTTATATGTTTATTAGTAGTAAGATTAGTGACTGAAATAGAAACAATAAATTCTACGGAGAATTTAAATGCCACATAAATCAAAAGGAAGACCAGGATGCATGAACAATCGTTAATTTGTGTTTATTGCCAAGATAATTGCAAGAAGGAAATGGCAAATAATAGGATATGCATCTTCAGTATCTGCAGGTCTTAAAAGGCCCTGAATTTACTTTCCTTCAGAGCACATTTAAAAAGAGTCTTAAATATTTCCTGTTGTCTACTGACGGCTGTCGTTTTTAGTTGTTTAAATCTTTCTGGCAGCCAGGAGATGTTGTGTATCTTATTTTTTGTGAAGCACCTTCACAACTTGCCGCCGACACTCACTACTGCTGCTACAGTAGCGAGGAGGTTCATCATCTCCTCAAGGGCATGCGCCAGTTTTTTGGCAAAACGTGAATAATTTAATCGTTTCAAAGGGTTGTTCCAATTTTAGGTTCGGTTTCCTTGAATAAGATCAACTATAGCAGGAGGAATTGTAGTTACACTCTGCTGAAAACGGTGCAATATAAAGGTACTGATAATCATTCCCCCTGGTTATTAATATTTGCGCTGTATTACTGAAATACGAATTAAATTTGGTTAAGTGTGCTTCTGAAAACTTCTTAAAAAGTATTAAATGAGTTGTTGGACCCTACCGAGACCTCTGGAGACAGAAATGTGGCTTTTGAAACACTTTGACCTTTTCTGTTACTGAAAAATTAATAGAGGTCAAAGCGGTCAAGTAAATCTAACCCCCAAACTTTGAAGTTTGATGTGAAACCCTACCCTCCTCCTCAGTGTCTCCAACTCCTCCTCGGCTGCTTGCTTGTGCGATTGCAATTTGATTGACAGTTTGGCCTTGAGTCATCTAACGGTTCTTTTTGAAAAGTAGCTCCGAAAACCGAGGCGCGACACTAAAACTCCTAATCCTGCCGGGACGTTTGTCTGGTGAATGAAACGCTCTTAAATTGAAAAGGACGGGGGATGTATTTGGGTTTGAGACTTTAAGCTCTGAAGTTTGTCCCGATAAATCCAAACCAATTCACTGGGCGCGTCTCGAAATGATGCCGCAGAAACACACTCGTTGGAAACGGTTTTAGTTGATGTCATGTTCACACAATATATTTAAGCAGCGATGCATAACTCATCTGTATTATCTGTAGTATTCAAAAAAGTGTTGTTCTAAAACTATAGACGCTTTACTGTGCTTAGTGACACTAGATATTATTTAGGAGTACCACGAATGGAGAATGTATCCTCTTTGGTTATTGTTTGTTTCAAAGAACGGGTTTATTCCTATTAAACTGTTTAAATCTTCACGTACAGTATTTCTGTTTTAGAACTTAATCCTCCTCCTGTGAGTTGGTGCTGTTATCAGTTTATAAACCAGTAGTGGGAACCTTTTATCGGCTTAACTTTGCAAAGTCCTCCCCTGAAGTCTCATAAGTCTTTTACCTGCAAGTGTTAAAACTCTCCTCTACCAGAGAGAGAAGATTGTGTTCGTAGTGAGAAACTAAATCCACCAGATGCACCTCAATGTAAGACCAAGCTCAATATGATGACTGCACACAAGACTCTATATTATCGTTTGAATAAATGGGCATGTGCACGTGAATGTTTCCTGTTTTTTCTACAACATGAGGGAACGTGTTACTCAGTCGTAGAGGAAGTTGTACCTTCTAGCCTGAAGCTACTTTATGTAAATTCTGGGATATTTCTCTACAGAAAAAAAATAAAACGTTAACTCCAAGCTGAGGCACATCATTATCATATTATCAGGCTAAGGAACGAGCCGGATTTCTTCAGGAAAACTAAGTTAAGAGTGAATTAAATTTCAAAATCAGATCAAGGCTTCAAATGTAATCGAAAGTGAACAGTAATGTTACAGTTTAAGCAATAACAGAATTCCCATAAAGGGTCAGTTCACTCAAATTACTACCTTGAATTGGTAATTCAAATGTATGAGTAAAATAAAATAGTCGTCAATTATGCAACTAATCGTTTTTGTGAATTGGTGTCAAATTTCTGATTGTTAGTGTCAAAACTTTGACTTGTTTGGCCTAAAAAGCCTTTATCTATATAAACATACCTCTCTCAACTTTTATCTGCAAAATGACAAACTTTAAACAACTTTATAAATAAACAGATTACAATTGTTCACTCCACGTTATGTTTGCAGGTATGTTTACCTAGTGTCTCATCATTTTGGCTCAACATCCTTAGTTTCTTTGTAATAATTCCAAACTTAAAACAAAAAAAACTTGGCACAAGTGCGCTTGCGTGCGTTTGAAACCATTTCCACTGAAGTAGATGTGCCACCTGAACTCTGCTGTCACATCACCCATCGGGAATCCCATAAGGATCAGTGAGGCTCTTCAGCAGTGTCGAGCACGAGCACGCACACACACACACACGCACGCCGCTGCAGGCTGCATCCTCTCCCTCCAGCTGCAGCTCCTGTGCATCGGCGGATGATCGATTCCTGTATCTTGGAGGGGGGGGGGGCAGAGAAAAATAACAATCCACAGCCGCATGGTGACGTCACGCCGCTGAAAGGTAATCGTGGCTGGGCGTGTTGGTTGATGGGGTGGGGGGGGGGGGGGGAGATGTGGTCGGGTGCCGCGCGGACGCCAGGGGTAGATGGGTGCATTGAACCCCCCCCCCCCTCCTCCTCCTCCCCCTCCTCCTCCTCCTCCCGCTCCTCCTCCTCCTCCTCCTCCTCCTCCTGCTCCTGCTCCTCCTCCTCCTCCGCGCGCACACGAGGAAAATAAACACCCCGGGTTGCGCGATCTAGTCTTGCTGCGCGACGCGTGCGTGTGGACGTGCACGCGGCTGTTCGGGGCTGTTTGTTTGTGTTGACTCGTCGCGTGTGTGTGTGGGGGGGTGGGGGGGAGGGAGTGCAGCGGCTGTCACGGCAGCGTGCGGGGGGGGGCAGGCGGAGGATGGACGCGTAACGGGACGGATCCATCCAGCTGTGGAACTGCAGCTTCCGACGGCAACATCTGGCCCCGGTGAGTCGCGGCTCGGCTCCTCGTCCGGTTCGAGTCCCGCTGCTCTCTCTCTCTCTCTCCAGCCCCGTGAGTCCATGTGTGCCCTCGTCCTTGACTGACAGGCTGCTCGCTGCGGGTGACCTGTGATGGAGGCTGTGTGTGTGTGATGGAGAGAATGGACTTGACGTGCTGGGCAATGCATTCCGTGCACGGTGCATGCAAACCTGCGTATGCAATGCATGAGCTATTTCTGTTACTACTGTTTGTGCCAGTGCATGCATGACTGGGGGGGTTAAACCCTTCAGGAGATTCATTATATGCATGTGTATATATCTATATATATATGCATGTGAAGGCGGTGGACTAGTGGCAGAAACTTGGACTATGGGCAGAAAAGGTCTCTGGTTCGTCTCCTGTCCAAAAAGGATCCAAGAGGATTCTCCCTACCCTGTCTAGTGCCCCTGAGCAAGGCACCTTACTCCCCCAACATCTGCTCCCCGGGCGCCGTACATGGCTGCTCACTGCTCTGTGTGTCCTGCACCAGATGGGTTAAAAGCAGAGGTTAAATTTCCCTCCTTGCATGAGTGTGCGTGTGCATGTCTGTGCATGTGTTTGGGACAAATAAATGTATCTTATCTATAAAAAGGGAAAGCACAATAATCTTTTCATTGAGCCTCCTTATGAATCCCTATGGAAATCAATACTACAGGCGCACGTGAGTCTCCTTATAGGAATATTCTAGCGCTATAGGAAGGTCACAGGGGTGTAAGAGAGCTTTAAAAACAATATCTCCCAGTTTAAGGTCAAAGTGAATCCGTGCTGGATTATCATAGTGGGTGAAACCCAGTATGGTCACAGCATGGTAAACACTGATAGCTCCCTGTGATTCTCTGTGCATGGTTTCTGTTCCTTGTCCACATCCTGACCCGCTTGTAGTCCTTCTGCAGGGTCAGAGAGGGCGCCTCTGCAGCCAGCCGGCCCCTAACTGTCGCGGGGGGGAAGAGGTGGAGGCGATGGAGGAGGGGGACGCGGAGGGAGAAGGGCCCATGGCGGTCAGAGAGGGGCCGGGCGACCGCGGCCTCCCGCCGGACGCCAGCACCACGACCACCACCACCACCCTCCTGGCGTCTGTCAAAGAGCAGGTAAGGAGCCACCTCTCCTTCTCTCCCTCTCCTCTGATCTGAGCTGCTGATTCCCGTGGCTGCTCTCTCTATCTTCTCTCAGAATCAAGGATCTTATCTTGTGCAGGATGTAATCCACGTGTCCCGCTCTCCCTGAGACCCCACTGCACTCCAACACCTGTCTAATTTACGAGGCTACATCCCCAAGGGCAGGTGGGGAAGGTTGCGAACCACAGATAAAAAAGATTTGCAGGGCTGCATTTGTAAAACGTGCCTTGTACCAAGCTGCATGTTATATTTACGGTATTTAAAACTTTCAATATGCAATATGAAATGAGCAATTGCTGCGAATGAGTCCAAATAGCACTCGGCCATCATGAGACAAAGGGTGCGAGACCCCCTGATGTCTCTGTGGTGTCTCCGTACTCCCCCCTGTCATCATTCCGTGGTCATGTTCAGCCTTGCTGCGCCTGCTTGGCATCTCTTTGTAGTCATTTTTAGATCGAAGCCTGTGACTCACCCAAATTTACCGAGCAAATCCGAGTATTATCTCCAGATGAGACCAAAAAATGCGAAATTGTGGCCACGCTGGATTTGCAGAGAGACGACTTGCAGCCGATCACATGAGGTCACCAGATTGTTTTTATCATCCCTGCGTGAATGGAGTTCTATATGAACTGACAGCGCCTGTTATCAGAGTGTGACTCAGTTCTTGTTTATCACACATTCCAGTTGCAGTTTGTCGTCTTCTGGTTCTGATTAAACCGAAGCACCCCCCCCCCCCAAAAAAATATGTTCTCTGTAGATTCTGTCTTCTACAGTAACACGCTGTAAAGTTAAATTAATGCCTCAGAAACACTGACACATTGGATTGGAGCGTGAAACGTTGATATGAACTAACAGCCAGAGATGTTTTCTGCCAGAAACTTTTTTGGTTATTGAGGCCAGAGACACCCGCAGCCTCCGTCGCTGTTATTTTTATGTTTCTTGTTTTTCTCACGGTCTGTATGTTCCCCCTGTTCTCATTAATGCCTGGACAGCGGCCATGTTCTCAACTTAGTCTCCCTGTGTGTGCCTCCAAATCAGGTGCACGGCTATTTAAAGAAAGAAGACTCTGACTTTTGAAATCTGCAATTTCTTTTCTGCAAATGGACACTGGTGACACACGGTCTCCGCTGGTGTGAAACTAAGGGAAGGGTCTTTTCGGCTTCCTTGATTTCTGCCGTGGTTCCTCTGTCAACCCCTCGATCGCCCCTCGCTGCCTCGGAGTCTCTCTCTGCAGCTGGAAACGTTTCTCATCTCACCTGTGTGCGTGACTGACGCATCGGTTTCCTGCAGATGCAGTGTGCTGCAGAGCAGGAGTTGCAGTTGCTGGATGTGTTTGTTGCTTGGCGGTCTGCTTTCCTCCTCGTGATGGAAACACACAGAGCTGTAGAGCGTTCATGCAGAAGCGGATTCTTTAAACATCTGTATGTTTTTCCCATCAATCATTATTGCTAGGAGCTCCTTGCACGTAGTTTTCCATGATTGATCTGCATGTTCTCAGGTGAGGTGTAGATTTGGTGGAGTGTCCCATGCATTTCACATTTTGTCGAGGTCCCAGTTAGGGTTGTCAGTCCATTCAGGGGTGTTAAAGAAGTGGAGGCAAAGCAGGGAAGTGCCGGAGGCCCCCAAGCTGAAAGGGGGCCGATTACATTTGTCAGCAACAGCAGTTTAGTGGGAATATGCTTAAATTCTATAAAAACTTACTTACAGATGGTTCAGGTGGTTTGATGTAAAACCTTTCCTCTTTACTATTATTGATGTGTATGCATTGCATTTGGAGATTGGAATGATGTGGTTTGGCATCACGTGTTTCCCCTGGTCCTGTTCCCCTAGGGCCCGAAAGTCCCCTGGAAGTCCACCTGGATCTTATAGATAAAGAAAGTGTGGTGATAATTTGTTCCTCCATCTTCAGGAGCGTATAGTTGACACAGTAGCCACCTACACGAAGCACGACTGCGTTCTAAACTTGGACGTTGACGAGAAAGCAAACATTTAATCATGTAGACTTGCTTCCAGAAAAATGTAATCAGGTTGCTTTACCTTTCTCTTCGTTGGAATGCAGGTGGCAGCGCCGCTCAGGCGTCAAATCTACCGCCTGCAGTTCCTCCTCAGGAAAGTTCAAATTAGACATGCTAAATGGAGCACATCACTTATTGCCTTCCATTGTGTTCAGGCCCCTGATGCTTTTTGCTTTGCTTTCGTTTAGCCCGTTAAACGCGGAGAGCGATAGGCGCGAGCAGGGAAATACCAGAGCAAGCTGGAAACCCAAAACCTGCCCGGTGTCGGTGCCCAGTTGAATTCTGTCACTTCCTGAGCAAACATGGTACAGATTGATCAGATGTTGAGACAACAGCCTGGCAGCTGGTCCAAAAGGAAAGAGGAGACGTGTGTATCTGCTCTCTGCGTCGTTCTGTGAAATCAAGACTGGAATATGTGCCTGATAAGAGCTGAACAGTTCACAGGTCCGTCCTCTTTTACTACAACAAACATTCTGTGAGTTTGGGTTAACGCTGATATTTATCCTTCAACTGAACATCCCTGCCGACTTTGGCCAGAAACGATGGTCTGATTTTTCTTCCAATTTGGACCAAAGCCCATTTGACATCCAAGAAATAGATTTGTGAGAAAGTGTTGGTAAAACCCTGAGGATGGTTTTAAGTGCAACTCCCCACAAGAATACAAAGATGGATTCTTGATCTCGGTTCAATCTGTCTGTTCAATCTAAGGCCACAGGAAGGAACCCGTTAGTTGAGTGTAGCTCAAAGATGATTGCTTGGATTTACAACATACAGGAGGGAACCTGTAGGGAGTTACTGCTCCAAGTCCAAGAAATTGTTAGCCACACATTTTTTTATGTCGCATGAAATATTTAGACTCGAGATACAAACTCTGGCCGCTGCCTTTTTTAAGAGCACTGACAGAAACTTGATCAGATCTCGCTGCAAGGAAATAGCTGCAAATGCATCAGGTCAATATATCGACTCCTCCACTGTATTTATTACAATATTTATGTCATTTAAAAATACTTGATAGATTAGTTCCATCTCTAATAGTATATATAGAATCACGTATGTTTTCATGTCTCCACTTCCTTCCTTTATCCAGAAATGAAGCCCAAATACGAACGCTGGCAGTTTGTCATTTGGAAACTTTATCTTTTGTGATTTATAAAATACATTTTTCTGGGGAGCTTCTGTCAAAATGTGAGGAGGCCTTGTTAGGCTTCTGGCTTCTGGTGATGTGTGTACAGGCCAGGTCCCAGTCCTAAGAGCAGAGTCCCGCTGTGTGGATGTGACGCATGGCGCTCCTGAAAAAGAACATGCACGCTCAGCAAAGCTCTCCCCAGGATGGAGGGAGAAAACAAAAAGCTCAATAAAAAACGACAACAAACCCGGGCCACGTCAGCGCTCTGCACGCTGATTGATTTTGACAATCAGGGCCAGAAACCGCACATGCATCGTCAAAGCAAATTCTCCGAGCGGCCGGATGATTGACAGTCCTGTGGGTTCTGCTGGTTCCTGCAGAAGGATCGACTCAGACGAGCCGCCGGGTCACAATCTGAATCTGAGGGGTTAAACCAGCTCCTTCAATCCAGTTGCGTCACCGCCTGGCTCTGCCTCTGATGACACCCGAGCCTCTAAACTGTTGCCGTCTGACTTCTGAATCCGAATGCCTATTCTCTGTCATATTTCCGGAAAGGCAGAGCGTCTGTTGTTTTTTGCGGTCTGCCTTGTTGACTCCGGATCACGGCTGCCCCAGGTTTGCCTGTCAGCGTTCGTGGTTCTGCTGCAGAGTCACAGTGTTGGAGGAGGAGAAGGCTAATTTCAAATGAAACAGTAGCATCCACCCTGGGATACTGTTTCCGACCCCGTCAGTGGGATGCTCCTCGCATTTCCAGGAGTTATTTACTCTCCCAGTGAACCCTGCGTTGCCTCCGCCTGCCTCATCTAGTTAATGACTTCCACCGTCTCCCCAAATGCCTTTTGACAGCCCTCGGAAAACGAGCACTACTTGTTGCTTTTTCCATAAAGGTGGGCGTTCGGGTGTATGAAAAGAGCGAAAGTGTTTTAATCCATCTATGGGTTATGTGAGTAGGTGGAGGGAGCAAGAGAGAGAGGGAAAAACAAAGGCTGGATGTGCAGCCCTCTGATCTTTCAAGGCGAATGTGGGTGTATCAGGAGCTCCTATCTGCTCTACTCCCTCTGATGATTGCTCGGCATGTGATTGTTGATCTTTGGCGCAAAATGGAGGCAGAGAGAGAAACGGAAGACAATCACACTTCAGTGAAAAAGTTTTCTACTAAAAAAAGTAGGTTGAACATTTCAGGGATCTCACAGATGTGGCCTGGATAGAGTGGATAAACGTCCTGGGCTAAGATTAGACACAGTGCGGAGGAATAAGAGGTCTGTGGATGGTGTCACTCGATAAGATGCAGAGGAAACGCTTTGTGACGGCGCACAATAAGCCGCGGCGAATCGTCCGGCGGCCCCCGGCTGGTAGGAGACATCGCCAGGCTTGGACTCGCGTTGGCCTGGCAGGGCTGGGCGAGTTATCCAGACATCACGAGGCGACGGGCGCATGGCGACGCTCCGCCTGTCCCCTAGAGGCGTGCCGCAGCGTGGCGAGGCCGGAACAAGGAGCGCTGTGTGCTCCCGTCCTGTCTCCATGCTGCTCTGAAGTGATATAAGCAGATGCAGGAGCAGAGCGGCGCCGAGTCAGCAGCGGTGACACCGTGAAAGAGTGTGTGTGTGTGTGTCGAGCACGTTTTGAAGGCCGTGCCGTTTCAGCGGCACACTGCTCGGTCCCCTGACACTCCTCAGCCTGTCGATAAAACATCTGAAACTGTCACTCTCTGCTCCGGGGGGGGGGGGGAGGTCTCGCTCATTTCCCAAGGTTTCTACCTCACATCCTCCTGTGTGATTAGAATTGTTCTGTTGTTCACCGATCTCGCTTTTTTATCACCTTGGTAACCCAGTCACTGATTGCAATGAATAGGTTTTCTGTCTCGCTCGGAGGTCTAGTGGAGCGTATTGTGATATTTTTAGGTTTTAAATGCACTTGCTGTCTTTCGATACATGTTCCTGTGTGAGCACCGACCTGAAGCTGCAGCAGTACGATTCATTTGATCCGCTTGATAAACAACGCTTGTTTAGTCCACCAAAACATTGGGTTCAATCATCTTCCACTTATCGGAGCTTGGGTCGCGGATGGAGCCGACCATGTTCGGTATTCCAGACGCCACTCGTAGAAAAACAGTGATTTGATTATTTGACATAATAGCTGCGCCTATGTACAATTTTTCATCTTGGAATAATGTCGCAGCCTTTTCCTGCAGTCGAACAATTCATTTAACATTCCGCCATACTTCCATGCAGCCGCCTCGGGGCCATATCAGCCCTAAAAGTGGACAAACATCTCTCCAATTAACTGGGAATAATTGCCGCAGAAAAACCAACACTAATTAACACGGCCGAATTAGCTCTGCGTAGCCGGGCTCCTCGTGGGAATCATTAAAGTTTCATGCGGTCTAAACCAAAGCGACGCTGTATGGACGCTCCGGTGTTTGAGTGTGTTTCGCTAACTTCTCAAGGTGTTTTCAGAGGCGGACTCATGGCGTCTGAAACCAGGCCAGTTCCCTTTACTTCAGCGTCTGCTTCCAAGTCTTCGCTCTATAGCGAACGAGACGCGAGCAAACAACCCACATGATGGGACCATTAACTAAATCACTGTACACCATCTGACTAAAGAGGCTGCCAGGGCTCCATGCATCACATGGCCAGAGCTGACCCAAATACAACAGAGGTTTTATCAAGAGACGTAAACAGATGAAAATCTGCCAGCGTGGATTTAAGAGTCTTTTGTAGTTTTTAAGGGATTATGCTTTGAAGGACGATTCCTCTACTGTACTAGACAAATGTTGGTGTGGACAGGGTGGAAGGTCGGCAGGCAAGTGATGATATCCAACATTTTAAGGCATTCAGTTGTTAAATGGATCTATGATGATGATTTCAATTTCTGCTGTAGTTCACTGTTAATGAGATATGTAAAGAAGAAGAAGAACAGGCTTTAAATTGTCGTAATAAAGTTTTTATTGAATTAAAATGAGTTTAAATGACCCTCGGATACTGCCCGAATCAAGTGCGTGGGCCTGATGGGTGTGTGTTTATGTGCTCGTTGTTTTCTAAATTAAAACATTAAACCCCATATGGAGGTGGGATGTGAGCCACCGTTGGCACCGGAGCTCTTTCAGGTCGCGGCGCCGCTCTGGGACTTCGTTTAAACGCGTTTTCTTTCATGTAAACCTGACGATCTGCGGAGAAAGAGTGAGAGGGAAGATGAAAGCGACAGCTACAGTGATCCACCAGAATGTGAACTAAAGCGAACAGATGTGCCTGCAGACACATTTGTGTGATTTTCACAGTTCAGCACAGATTTTGAACTAAAAACAGAAACAACAAAGAATAGTTTCTCTGTGGAGCGTTTGGAACAGGAACCACTCCCAGCTGCCACACTGTGGTGGGGCTGCTCCTGCAGGAGTAACGCTTGTATTACCACAGAGGGACATGATCAGGGACACCTTAAATACATATATAGCAAATAACAATACATGCAAAACAGTGAGGATGAGGAGGAACTACAAATGGGTGCATAGTGTTATTTTTGATAGTGGAAATATTCCCTCAAAACAAAGGGATCCAAACATACAACTAGCAATCCGTTTCTTTTATTGACTCCAACTACAGGAATGAAAGAGATATTAAATCTTCAGAAACGATAAACAAGGCAGTTGTCCAAGTCAACACAGTGACCTTGTCAGAATCCTTCACTTTGACACTTCCTGAGTCACTGCACAAAGAGGTTTCCTGGGAAGCTGCGCGTCTTCCAGCCAGGTGCTTATCTTTTTTCTTTTTTTTTTACATTTACACGTTATTTGCGGACAGCTAATTCTCCCGCGGACCTCCATGATGAAACCAGCTGTGGTTTTCTGGAAGATTTATGAAGCAGCTGGCGAGCCTCGGTGTTATGTAACAGAATACAAATGAGAGGGTGCCAAAACTAGCATCCGTCCAGGCGCACTCTGCAAAAAAATAAAATCTGTTTCACTTCCACACTCTTGAAGGAATTGGGTCCCCACCAGCACTGCAGGCTTAAGTAAGAAGCATTTTTTTTTACTACTGTGGTGTTTAGTTCGTCAGAAATGACACGAGTGGGCACTGATGGTTCAATTCTATAGATATTTTGAGACAGATATCACATTGTTGTTAGAGCTTCGTTATCGTGAATATATTGGGTTTGCAGGGGAAAACGAGAGGGTTATTTAGCCCATTTACTTGTGATTCATTTAAGTCATGTAAAGAGCTGACGAGCAGCATCTGATTCCCATTAACCTACAGTACACATACTCATGCACAGCTTGTTCTCTAGGTGGTACAGACTTTGAGGAGAGCACAGGCACAGAAAATCAGGCAGACCTAAAAATGTTGCGTCTCTATTTTGACGATCTTAATTACTGCAAGTCTAACCTGTACTATTTGTGCTGTCATCCCCATAAGGCCCCATAGCTTCTGCAGGGGCCTTCAGTTGTCGGAACGATCCCCCACAATCCATCACACCATCCTCTCACTCCCCTAAATTTGTATACCGACCCGGCCACTCCCTGAAAAACACTGAAACCGCTGAATGACTAAGAGCGAGTCGAGAAAGATTACAACAGAGGCAACATGATGAAAACCTCGGAGCGGTGACGTTGTTAAATAGTTCACTTCGCTGTGATTAATGCACTGCGATGATTCTTAAAATAAAACAAGCGATGGCGTCGCTGTGCGAGGGAGAGAGAGGACGCAAGTGATGAACGATTGAACAAACGATCTGTGCTTTTCAGACAAAGTGCTGTTGGATTAACTGTGAACTCGCAGAGTCGAGACGGATGCGGCTGAACTGGATGGATCTTTAGAAAAGCAAGAAAACCCAGAGCGTAGAACAATCATTAAATCATTTTAGAATCACTTACAAGAGCAGCAGGACCGGTGTAATTTGGATGTGAACCTGAAGTGGCCCATGGGGAGGATGGCCCCAAATTGCACAAAACAAATTCAGGCCACTTTTGGTTGACAAATCTGGGCCAAAACAACTTTGCTATGTAGGCATCTTGCAATTAAAAGAAAGTGGCAGCGGTGGCGCCGTGCGAGGGACTGATAAGGGGATTAAATGATGGCAAATATGAGAACAGCAGACCCACTGCAGACTCCACTCTGAGGTTTCTGCTTTTTACATCTCAAGATTTGACCCAGAAAATCCCAGAAGAGGAGAACAACCGAGCCAACAGGGAGGCCGTGCATTGCTTACGCACCTGGATTGTTTTAGATATTGGACATTTTAAAGGGTTTGGTCTCACTTATGTTAAAACACTTTTATCACCGACTCAGGATTCATTCTTTCTAATGGTTATTCTAATGCTAAGAGTGAAGGAACCTGCAGTTTGCTTATGATCTTGCCCCCGAAATCGCAATTGAACCATTAGCTGCTCAATCATCGGAGCTTTGCACTGGTATTCTTCAGCTGTGTGTAATTACATTATCTGAGCTAAAGTCCATTAAGAGGTTGTGGACACAGTTTTAGTGTTTTTAAATCTCATATCCACTTTAACAGGTTTAAAAAAAGGCTGCCGTCCCTCAGCGAGCTCTCAGCCGGTGAGAAATCAGTCAAGTCATGCAGGCTGAATACAAAATGGGTTTTACATTTAATTCTAACTGGCATCAAATAGGTCTTTAAAAGGAGGCTTAAATTGCCGTGTCATGGCGGATGTCGGGTTATAATCACCGACGTAAATGTCTTGCCCGTAGGAGCTGCAGTTTGAGCGGCTGACTCGGGAGCTGGAGGAGGAGCGGCAGATCGTGGCCAGCCAGCTGGAGAGGTGCATGCTGGGAGCTGAGTCGCCAGCGGGAGACAGCAGCAGGTGGGTTTCTCGCACTGAACCACAACAGATTGCACCTTATTGGTTTTTGTATCTCAATAAATGAATGCACATTATTTTTTAACTCCGCCTGGATTACGCAGAAACTACTCGACCGATATCCATGACATTTTGTAGAAGGGTGAGCCATGAACCAACAAAGATCCCGATAAATGTTGGTGTTGATCCAGATTCAGGATTTTTTGATTTCTCACAGAATAATGAATGAATCTAGATGAGAATAATCATGCATTAAGCGAGTGATATGTATGAGTGTGTGCAATTGGATGCAGATCCAAATAAAAATCCGGATCTATCCCGACTTACCAATTAGCTGAAACTACTAAGAACTAAGTCATTAAAACAAAATTAACAGGACCTGCAACATTGCTTTGCTTGGGCACTGAAAGTAAAGGAATCTTTGATACATAAATATATACATATGTACTGTAGATGCACAGGAGTAGTTTTTTCATTCCAAACACTGTCTTCTTTCTTCTCCCTGGTCTTATTGAATATAAAGTATTGGTCTGTGACTCTGATTTGATTTAAGTCTCTCTCTGCTCTTGCATCTCTCCTCCTGAAGCTCATCGGAGAAGTCGTTTGCATGGAGGTCTGCAGGTAAGAGTTCCTCCTTTTCACCGCTGATGTTTTATTCTCATCTCAAATCAAACAAGTGAGCTGAAGGATCGGTGCCACAGGTGTCAAAATGAAGTGTTTTATTCTACTGTTATTAAAGGAAAATACCTGTTAAGCTACGTAGAGTTTTATACACCACAGCTTGAAATGAGATCAAATCCATAACACTTCTAGAACACTTTTCTCCCGGTTTAAACCTCCAAAGGGCCGAGAGTTGCCAGAATGCAGCGCAGAGCGGTCAAGCAAAACAAAACGGTGTTTCCACCGGTTCATGTGGGCTTTGAATTTACTGTTCTGCCACTGACTCCTCTCCTCCATTTCCTCACCCATAGCTCACTGTCAGTGTTCCAGTAAAACAGATGAACAGCGATAAGATGCTGCAATTTTCCGTGTCAAAGAATTGATATATTTCACTCGTAAGATTAAGAGGCTCCTGTCTGCAGAGGAGATGCTGCTAAGTTGTTTTCCTACAGACTTCTTTATCGACAGATTATCAGGGGATGTGGTGTCACTTTTTCATGTACATTCACCTAAATGATTGGCTGACAGTCTGTCTTAGACTTGCTGAATGCTTTTAACTAAACGACGGACACTTGGCAGGTGGAGAGTCGTTGGGCGGAGCCATGGAGGCGTCTGGACGCCACCTGGAGGCGGAGGAGGGACTCTATCCGCCCGAGCAGGACCGCAACTCCCTGAATGACAGTGAGGGTCTGTTAAATGTACACTACCTGAACAAAATCACTGCTAATCAAAAAACTACATTTTTAGCTGATGTGGTTGGAAACATAATTTTCTTTATTTGTAGAAAAGGCGGCATGCAACTTAGATTGTTTTGTCGTTCCAATTACTTACTTATTTAATTATTAACAGCATTTATTAAAAATAATTCAAGAGATAAGGTCTAAATTACATTCTTACTTAATTTCTTTATTGTTTAATAGACGCAAGCTACACAGTAGAGGTCAGAACATGAGTCACAAGACTTGTAATCATAGGATATTTTTAGTCCAAAGCTCCTGCCTACCTGGCTTCCAATCTTTACTATGTCTCAATAACATTAAATACCTCATAGTTCATAAAAGATTGCACACTCACTTGTTATTTATTAAGAATTTAACACTTATTGTCAGTTAATCTGCCACATCAGGACTGTTTGGGTGTGGTTTAAAAGCGTCCTGGTGACATAAACATCTCTTTATTTGTCTGTGACAATCTGCGAAAGCGTTTTATGAGCTCTTGTCTTGTAAACACCCCCCCCACTCCTGGCAAGAAACCACATTCGGTGACAGAGAAAACATATAAAATCTACAGACAACACCCACGATTTGTGAGTTTTCTTGAACCCGAACAACAAATCCCATGAAGCGGCCAAAACCAATAACGTTTTAGCCTCTCTCTCTCTCTCCCTCTCTCTACAATTTACAACTTTGCCATCCTGCATCTAAAAGATCGGAATCTTTTAAAAGCTGATCACAAATATCCAAACAGCTGAGTATTGTCATTTTTGGCAAACAGGAGGTTTTTGTGCATTTGCCGGAGGGACTATTTTCAGCAGGGGATTAATCCACATTTGGTGCTCTAGTGAGCATTTGGGGCAGCAGGACGGTGTGTGTGTGGGAGTTAAAATAAACCAGTGTGTGTGTGTGTGTTTGCTTGGGGATGAAGTTAGATGTCACCCACTGGGTCACTGGTGTGTGTCAGGACGACAATAAAGATTCAAGTTGCAGAGGAATAAACTGCAATTTATTTTTAATGTTTATGTTTTGGTCTTTTAATGGGATTTGCTGACAGTAGAATTTATATAGAATAAGGGAACTGTGTTTAAAGAGCTTTTATTTTGTATTATTGAACTCTAAAAGTGCTTTACAGTACAAGGTACAGTCTCCCATTCACACACACATACATATGGCCACTGTCTTTCTATTAACACCGTTCATGCACGTTTTACTTAGGGCCCGACTTTGACTCAGGAGGTAGAGATGCTTTCCCATTAACAGGGAGGTTGTTGGTTTGATTCCCGGGCTCCTCTAGTCTGCATGTGTCTAATTTTGGCAACAACATCTCCCGATTCGGATCAGCTGAAATCGCCCAAAACATAAGATGTGTCTCTTCTTTGCTGTCTGATCTGAAGTCTCTTGTTCCGCCTGTATTCACACCTGGGAGCTCTGCGGTACAACCACCAGCCTGTCTCTGTTGGACATTAGGCATCTTCACTGGAGCGGTTGACATTCGGGTCCATCAAGCTTCCTCAAAGTTTGTGTTAAAACCGCCGCTGCTGCTGCTGCTGCTGTGAATTCAGTTTTTCCATTCTTCTTGGATTTTTCTTGGACCGTGCTACAGAAACCGATTTTCAAATAGATTTTGCTTTGCAAAGACTTAAAATAAAAAAAAGGGCAACATTTCATCGTCATTAGTGAACATGTAATTCCTGAGGAGCTGTTTGAAATGTTAAAAACAAATTTTTCCTTTGGTCTTATTTATATTCCTTGTTGTTTGAGTGGTCGGAGGAACGGTGTAAAAATATCCGGCACATGTTTCCCCCCCCCCCTTATCCTACAGGAGAAAGTAGGCCAGCCTTATTGAAGCAGATTCAGGAGCAGCATGAAGGCTTAATGCAGATAGATCCATGCCTATGTATTGATATGCATATTGCCTTTTAACAAGTTGAAAGGCAAGTAGAGATAATATGCAAATCCGCAAACCGCAGTGACGGATGGTGATGGCGGTTGTGCTGATGGGTTTGATCGCACATCCCACTGCTCCACTGGGTGGGAGCGATGAAGAGAATGTAAATACGCAGGAGTTTCCTCACCCGCTTTTGTCTTTTGTTTCCTCTCAGACTCGGGAGGTCACTCGGCCCACATGACCACGTACTCGGACAGCGGGTACCAGGACAGCAGCGTCAGCTACTACAGCAACCAGAACGTGGTGCGTTCGGAGCCCCGGGCCTCGATATCGAGAAGCCCGAGGGCGGAGGGCCAAGCCTCCGGGCAGGTAGGGTCACACCACTAGTCACATGATCTTCATCACCAGATGGAGGTGTCCTGACGTCTTCCTCCTTATAAGTCCTTAAAACAATTGATTTGAAACATCTCACATTTATTGAAGTGTGGCTGCAGATGAAGATCACATGTAGCGATTGAAAGCTCCAGTGCAGCTACGCCACTGTTTTCGAGGAATCTCATTTTTTGACTTCCCGTGTTTTGACTATTTGTCACCCCCGTTGTAGCCTGAAATATCTTTTTCCTTTCTGCCGTGAACAATAATAATCCACATCCCTCGAGTAATGACAGCCAGCGATGGTGAATGACGAGGAGCTTCATCTAACGGCGCACAATCAAATCCAGTCTTACCTTTAAATCGCTTTGACTCAAACTCTATCAGCTAATAATGACACGCTGCCTGCTCGACAGTAGAAGCAGGAGTGACAGATAATGGTGAGCCCATTTGAATTCCCTCTTGATTTATTCCACACCCAGCAGCCGAGCTGGATGGGTTTACATGTCTCGGCTCTTAATTCCCCTCCGCGGCGTTCCAGGCGTGGATGGATTAAGGCGCCACAGATCAGCATCCAGTTGCTCAGTCTGTAATTGAGGGGCAGTTTTACATTTGGTAATGGGGACTAAAAAGCAAATGTTTGTCCCCATAAATATGAAATGTTCTGTCAAGTCTTCCCCCTGAAATGTGATATATTTACGACTCAGCTAATGAATTTAGACATTTATTCAAAGGCACGTTCAGTTACTCCGACAGACGATGAGGATAATGATGCTCTCCGTCAGACGTGATGAAGCACCCTGCTTCGGAGTGTCTTCTTACTGGTAATTGGCAGGTGTATTTGCAAATGGAAGCAGCACGGTGAGCACACGTCAATGTTTTTAGGTCATTTAATAATGACAGTGGAGATTTAATTTAATTTCACAAAGTTTGGAGCAGTAGGTGCTTGGCTGTCGTGATTAAAGCGGGTTCTCTTCTTCTGTATGATTCCTATTATTCTGTACATTGCTTGTTTTTATAGGTAACACTAGATGTTCTGATAAATAGCACTGATCTATTGACATGTAAAGGTTTGTGATGCATTTAAATAGTTTTGCGCTTATTCTTCAATTCGTTTTTAAGCTCTAAGTTCTCCTTTATCATTGAGTTTGGTTTTGTGTAGTGTGCCTACTCATGATTGTCGGCCTCAATGCATTTTCCTCGACATTAAACACATGCTTAATAGCGTACATGATTCCATTTCAATGGTATTTGCACAAGCATAACGACCTGTGGAAATAAAAAGGGCATTTTACGAAGCTTTAATAAAAACAGATGCCTTCATTAACATACAATTGGTGTTATTTGTCACGTTTACAGTCTCTGGAAGCTGTAATTTGTCTCCCCTCTGCTCTGCAGGCGTCCAGCCGGGTGCTGCGGAGGATGTCCTCCCTCCCCTCCAGGAGCCAGTCTCCTGGCGGTGGCACCGCCGGCACCGTGTCGCCCTCCCGCATCTCCCTGCGCACATCCCAAGGCAGCACCTACGACTCGCCCATCCTCTCCGAGCCCAAACCTCTGGCCGCCGTGTTCGCCGGCACCCAGATGCCGCTCTCCTGCCCGTCGCCGACCTCTCCGACCCGGGGCATGCAGGCCCTGGGTCTTGGGGGAATCGGCGTCTTAGGAGGAGGAGGCAATGGCGGGCGCCTGGGCTCCACCCTCTCTCTGGTGGAGGGGAGGGTTTTGACGGGCTCGCCGCTGCGCTCGGGGATGATGGCGGTGCCGCAGCACTACGGCTCCACACTGCCCAGACAGAGCCAGCCGCTGGCCTACGGAGCTGACCCGTACGGCCTGTACCAGAGGAGCGCACTGCCCCGCCCCGACAGCCTCATAGGTCAGTCTGACAGTTACATATCCTGCTGTTTGTTGGTGTGGTCCACATTAGACTTCAATCCACTCAAACTCCAATCCCCTCGCTCTTGTTTGAAATGGATCGGATTTCCCAGATGTTTCTGTATTTTTCTGCACATGTAAAACATCGTGTCGGTATTTAGCACGCGTCTATAATTAATGAGTCGACATCCAGATCCATCAGCGGCGCTTCCCAAACCTTTTGGGCTTGGAAGCCCTCCAGTGAAAACAAGCTGCACTTGCCAAGCCTCATCTCAAGTGTCACACATTTTCACCTCTAAACTGTCTCGTTTGATCAAGTGTCGAGATGCTAAACTGTACAACAGCTCACAAAGAGGCAAAGATTATGCATAGTTTTGAAATAATACATTCAGATTGTTGTAGAACGCTACACAACACATTCAGTTCGATGGCAATCTGTCATAAAACTGTCAAAGATGCGTAAATATGTATAGAATAAACTGAATATATGTGCATAAGTATCTATATTATTGGATTGGAGCTGTGGAAGGTGATAAAATGAGCAGTTTCTCTTGTGTGTAAATGGTTTTAAAAAGTAAAACCTCTGGGATCTACACATTTAGCATCCTCGTAATGGTGTTTGGATATCATATTACTCTACACATAGACGTGAAGAACTTTTGAATCAGTCTCTAAACTGCAGCTCTTGAATGAGTGAAAATATTAAAAGTCGGGGAGGTCAGTTTGCATCGTGGAGGGCTGCAGGGTTAAATCCAACCAGGTCAAACAAAATCTGGGCCAGAAGAGTTTCCTTTGAGCAGCTCACAGTTCTGCAGTAGACAAAAAAAAGAAGATTTGAGTGTTTGCAACATTGTGTTCTCAGCAAAATCTTGTAAATAAACAAAGCCATGCTCCGCAGCTTCGACGCCACCTCTGTAGATTTAATAACCTTTCCTTTGTTGTGGTGGTGGTGGTGGTGGGGGGGGGGGGGGACTCAGCACAGCTCCCTGTATCTCCGGGAAGCAGCGGGAATCATTAAATAAAGCCGCGTGTTGAACAAAATGACTTTCATACAACTGCAAGCTCGGCAGAGATTTTATCTCGTAGGGAGTTGATTTCATGGAGGGGTTTTTTTGTGCACTGGCAGATAATGCCGCCTGCTTTGATGGAATTGTATAGTGATGCACGCGGGTGCGGAAGAACAAGGATTCTAATCTTTCTCTTGTACCAGGTAGATGTTTTGAGCTCGGGCTCAACGAGAACTTTTCAGTGCCGGGTGTGATTGATGTGCGGCAGCGTAAAGGAAAACAAATCAGAGAGAGAGAGAGGAATCTACAGTATGAAGGAGGACGATACCAGTGGATCACAGCTGTTTAAGTGCTTCCACTACATTTTCCTCTTGTTTCCCGTAGAGAAAGTGTCATGCAGCTGCATCATAAGTCCACACTCAGTTGCACATCGGCAATTCATTATTTACACACAAGCAAACATGTAGCGATGTTTTCTTAATAGGCTCCGACGTGCCTAGGAGCTCATTTCACATTAAACCACTTTTAAAAGCACTAATCGCCTAATAAAACGTTAATAATACGATTTAATAGCTATAATCAGATGTAGGAGCATGTCATGTATTCTCACCAATGATAATTCATCCTATGAATTAAGCTTGTGTTATATTATATTAATTTTCTGTTTATACATATACCAACAAATACCATCCATACCAATGTGTGTGTGTTCATTGTAAGGCTAATTATGGCATTTTATAATAAAGTGTTGCTTGTACTTTAACATGCATGAATTGTATAGTAGAGAGGGTAATGGTACAGATGATAAACCAAACAATTATTCATTGAACTGATTCAATTATAGGAAGATAAACCCATAGTAAAATAATTATCCATTGCAGCCACAGCAGCAGCAGCTCTGCACTTTAACAACCTTAGCTGCACTAAGCATCAACCAATAAGCAGGGGCGGGTTAGAGATTGCAAGTTTATCCTTCAGGGCTGCAACTAATCTTATTTTCCCCTATTGATTAATCTCACTTGTTCATGTTTTGATGAATACTCGTTAATTAATTCTGTGATTAATGATACTGTAGGTAGTGAAAAACGGCTTCACGTGTTTTGTGTTTATCTCTAAAGATATTCAATGGACTGAATGATGGAAAACAGAGAGAAGCAATAGATATATCTTCATATATTTAAACATATAGTTGTGGTGCTGATGCTGCGGCGACGCAGATTCATCCCTCCGTCCCGCCCCCTGTCACTTCACTAAGCCGCTCCCACTGACCCATATAGGGTTGTTTCCATCACAAAGCCCCCGGGGGGGAGCATCAGCTTGTGATTATCAGCTGACGGCAACTGAAAAGCTTTATAATGCCGCGATCAGAGCTCGGCTGCTTTAGTCTATTTCCATATGATGCGTGTCCAAACTGTGTGCGCATCTGGAGTAGAGGGACGTTTGTGTGCATGTTTATGTGTGAGTGTGTATTCAGGAGGCCGACGCAGTGAACTGTGCGAAACGCCTCCTATACACCCGAGTCACTTGTATCGTGCTGTGCTGCTAAGTGGCCTAACACGTCGCTTTAAGTCCTTATTCCCAGTTATCTGCAGATCTGACATAATCCCAGATTACATGAGGGAGATAAGCGATAGATGGATATATACGAGATTAGGCTATTACTGATCAGCAACACTCGTAGCTTAGGTAGTGAAACCTGGTGAGCAGCCAAGACAAAGAACGTAAGCTGCAAGAGGATGTCACTTCTTTTTTTTTCATAAATTCGTTTTTTTTTAAATGGCAAAGTCAGCACCAGGTTGAGGTTTTGATTTCAAATAATAGTAATAGTGCAGGGATTTGCTATATATAGACAGCTGTAAAACTCTAACTCCATTGACCAAATACTAACTGTCCAGAATGAAAAGAGAGAAATATGATATTATTAACAACTGAGTCTTTCTGCTTGTCACGGTCAGACATTATTCTGATCATCGCTAGGAGAGGCTGTGAAAAACAAGATCGTGGCCAACACCACATGTCCTAACGCCGACTCATCCCAGCTGCTGCTGTGCTGGCGAGAAGCACGACGGCTGCGGCCACTCGCCATCTTACCCGTGTGCGCTCGCCGCCGTTGTCGTCAGCAGCGACTCCAGCGTTCAGAGCCGAGGGTTTTTCCATCCTCCAATCTCACAGCAGATCAGTTCAAAGAGCGCTCTAATTATAAAGAGGCTCGAGGGCACGAGGGGGGCAGCCGCAGCGGATCTGAAGCGCACAATATGCAAAGAGCGCTGGTGATGACAGAGCTAAACTGGTTGTTATTTGACACCCTTACAAATTCACATTACAACTGCACCAAGCCTAATAATCCTGCCAACACTGTGGTTGTACCTTTTAAATTCTCGTAGACCCCAGTGACGCTTTGTTTTTAAGATCAATTAAAACTAATTTAATCGGCTCCGCTCGTCAATATCTCTTTTCATTTTGTTGCCATCTAAATATTGTTTGTACCCTCAGGGCTCCACAGCTCATACGCCGGCCACGTGGGGCAGATGGATCCAGAGCTGAGGGCGGCGCTGTCTCCAGACTGCCACATGACGCCTGTCTTCGACGAGCGATCCTTCCACAGCCCTCTGTACCATAGCCCCTCCCACGACCCCCAGGGCTCCCTCTACAGGACAGGTATTGCACTCACACAGGTTCTTCCGTACAAGCGACGGAACAAGACTGTTTAGCTGCTTTAGTATCGTCATGAGAGAAGATTATCTCTCTAAAAATCTGTGGTGGGAAAATGGAAATCACAGTTTACAGCGACAGCAAACTGTTGTTATTACCGCTCCCCGAGGTCAGAACTTAATTAGGCTGAAACCTTTCATGTAGCCTGCCGCTTCTTAATTGAAGCCTTGGCAGAGTCATTTCAAGCTGAGCGCTTGGTGGGGTTTGATAGTGGAGGATCTGAGGAATCGTTTTGGTTTCGTTTAAGACGAGACGTTAAAACAGATTTGTATCGAGGATTTTAACCATCTAGTTCATTTAATCACTTACGGTATATGGCATGGTATGATTTCCCCTTTGTGTTTGACCTTGGCTGTGTTTTGATCTGCATATCCTCCAGCCCTGACGCTGCTTTTCCTGGTTTCTTTCCCCTCAGGCATGGGGACACTCCCTCGGGCCACAAGCCATTGCGGCACGCTGCCATACCAAAGAAGCAGCTACGGGCTGAGCACTGCAGCTCTGTACGTCGACTCCTACAGGGCGCCCGGCGAGCCCGGCTACTCGCACCGGCACTCGGGTCTGATGGACCGGGTTGCTACACGCACCCCGTCCATCGAGAGCATCCATAAGGACCCTAGGTATGCACATAACCACGCAGGCAACGTCCACACTAATACGATTTCATTTACACACACCGGTTTAATGTTGAATCTCCATAATGCACACGTTCCTCTTTCTCTCTCCGATCAGGGAGTTTGCCTGGCGGGACCCCGAGCTGCCAGAGGTCATCCACATGCTGCAGCATCACTTCCCCTCCGTCCAGGCCAACGCCGCCGCCTACCTGCAGCATCTGTGTTACGGGGACAACAGGATCAAGGTGGAGGTAAGGTGACCGGACACACGGGACAGACATGAGTCAGTCCTCAGGTGGAGGGAAGGGCTTCCTCACTCAAAGGTTTCACTCCTGAGCAAGGAGAGTTTACCTATCATCCTTAACATATATCATTAAATTATAATTTGATGAACTTATATATTATGATTAATTAATATATACGTACATCTCAAGTTGTTCAAGTAAAATAACATTTATCTAAATTCTTGATATTTTTGATAAAGGGATTGTGTTGCTCACTAACTCTCCAGCAGATGTCCCCTGTTGTGTGTGTGTACATTATCTAACAAGTGTACATGCTTTGAAATTGCCTTCTTTTTTTCGATCGTCACTGCCGAACTTGAAGCCGAAGCACCATCTGCTCCAACCAAACTTAAAGTAACGCCGGTGCCAAATGTGCTGAAGCTCCGACGCAGTGAAAGGATGCATGCTCTCTCTTTCCTCGGCTTCCTGTCCACAATGGTGCAGCGTCTCACCACAGCCACTTTTGGTGCCATTTGGTTTGTCTGTGATTTTAATCAGCCTTTCGGAGTGGCCTGGACCCGCGCCTGCTCATTTAGCCAGAGGAGAAGGTTCCCGGTGATGGTTTGAAGACAGAATGAGAAGCAGACTGGTAGCGTCTGCTGCTCTCCTGAGACCAGTTTGTTTATCGAGATGACACAGGGAAGTTTTTGAACATGTCACAGTGACGCTCTGCAGGTTTCACTGCAGGTTTCGTAACAACATATCTCAGGAAATACGGCATCGCCAAATGAATCTTTTCTTTTTTCCTCTCAAAACTGACAGCTCTTTCAGTTTGCTATAATAGTTTGTGTTGGAAATTTAAATTGGAATTTTGAGACCCTCAACTGCTTGCTATCCATAATCACCTGAAACAAACCAAAGGATAAAACTGTGTCATGTAATTTGAATTAAAAACGATGCCAATTTTTATGGGAAATGACTTGTGCCATGGAATTAATTGTCAGAAACAGATATATGATTGACAAAATATTTCTCACTGTATTTTCCAATTATTTCCTTCCTAGAATTTATCAGGATTCAATAAAACAGCTGCATAGATTCTATACCTGTGGTCATTATTAAAAAGAGCTTCTCATCAGGAGTGTGAAGGTGACCTCCTGTGGATCTGTCAAAACATGATTTGTGACAGTGACGCTCATCCCTTTGAATTTGAAAGACATAAATCCAAAAGTGACTGGCTGCAAAATGCATTTTCCGTTCCCCCCCCCCCTCCGTTTCTTTCGCATGATTACATTTCGTTTCTGTGATCTGGAATTGGAGGAGGGGAAGCGCTCTGCTCAGTGTCTAAACGTGTCCTGCGACGTCTGGCTGCAGAAATTTGAGGCAAGATGGTGATGAACATTGGCCACAGCTTCAATTTGCACAGAATAAAAACTGCTCTGATTAAAGACTTGAGGACCCAAAGAGACAGGAGTGTGTGTGTGGTCATGTAGCTCAGCTTCTTAGAAGATGGAATCTCATGAGAATCAAGGCCACTACTTCAGATTGCTGAGTCCATCCTCTATCAGACTAAGCAACTTGGTTAGGATAAAGAACGTTCTGGGTCCAAAGCTCATTTAACTAGTTTTCTCAAGTGAAAATGCACTAAACATATAAAACGTCCGTCACTACCATTCCATCCTCCTTCTGTAGCGTAGAGGAAAGGCTACACCTCTCAATAGCACAATGTTCTTGGTTCAAAACCCACTGAAGTTACCTTTTAAGTTCTCTTGTGAAAATCCCCTCAACATATACAACGTCCGTTAAAAGTATTCCATTGTCCGTCTGTTGTGTGGAGGAAAGTCTACAGTTCTTGATAGCAGAAGGTTCTTGTTTCGAAACCTGCTTTAGTTAGCTTTAAGTTCTCTTGTGAAAGTTGTACTCTACATATAGAACATCCATTAAAGGTATTCCATTGTCCTTCTGTAGTGTGGATGTAATGCTAAAGGTATTTGGACCAGAAAGTTTTTGGTTCAAATCTGACATAAGACAGTTTTCCATTCTAGCATACTCCATGCAATAAAAAAAAAAGACTTTACTAAATTTTGAAGAAAGCAATGACAATTGTCTAGCTGAAGGGCTCTAATGGTTAGAAGCCTGCCTCATAGACCCTTAGCCCTGGGCTCAAGTCTCTCAGTTGGAGGATGTACTGCTACATCTGACAATGTGGGTTAAAATAGTCAAAGTTTCAAAGAAACTTCATGCAGCTGTCTGATGCAGTGGCTCAGACGGTCCGATTGTGGGCCATTGGTTCAATTCTTGCATCGGCCAAGCAATTTTCAATGCCAAAACCCAACGCAAATAGTCAAATGTTCAAAGAAAGCATAGACGTTTGTCTAGTTCCATGGCTCAAATGGTTAGGAGCCTGCCTCATAGACCCTTGGACCCGGGTCAAGTTACAGGATGTACTGATACAAATCGGAGAATGTGGGTTCAATATTTATTATTATTATTATTGTAAAGTTAAAAAGGCCAGAAGAAGCGATTTAAAAGCGAAGGATGCTCGGTGGCGTGAGGGCTTTGTGTGCTGGCTATTGAGCCAGCCAGCCAGGCTAGGAGAGGCTGGTTCAAATCCTGCCCGAGTAATTGTTTCAAGATATGGGTTTAGAGGAGATAGTGGGAAGAGATTTTAGTCAGAGTGGTATGTTTCAAAAAGATTTTTTACAAAACATATCTCTGTTTTACCTTTCTACTCTGGCCCCCTCTCCTACATTAAGCTCCTCCTACTCTTTTTACTAATCTCTTCCTGTATTATCAGATTAACACACACACTCACAAACACACACACTCTCTCTCACACACCAACCCACACTGTGTGAGCGTGTGTGCCACTCTGACTAACTTTATCAGTATTTTTTTTTGACTACCACCTCTTCCCTTTAAAGACTCCTCCCATTTAAAAATCCTCCCAATCTGACTATGAACTCCTCCTCCTATTCTAACTACCTCCTCCTACTCTGTATACCACATCCTCCCACTGTGATCCACTACGTCCTCTAGTGATATGTCGTGCATCAGATACTCAGGCAAGGTTTGAACAAGCCTCTCCTGGACTGGCCGTCCGGCTCCATAGCCGGCACACAACGCCCCCACGCCACCGAGCATCACCAGCATTTGGAACTTCTCTCCTGGCGGTTTTAACTTCTTTTAAATTCTATTGTCCTTCTGTAGCGTAGAGGAAATGCTACAGGTCTCGATAGCAGAATGTTTTTGGTTCAAAACCTGCTAGAGTTAGCTTTAAGATCTCTTGTGAAAATTGTACTCTACATATACAACGTTCATTAAAAGAATTCCATTGTCCTTCTGTAGCGTAGAGGAAATGCTACAGGTCTCGATAGCAGGATGTTCTTGGCTCAAAGCCCGCTGAGGCTAGTTTTAAGTTCTCTTGTGAAAATTGTACTCTACATATACAACGTTCGTTAAAAGAATTCCATTGTCCTTCTGTAGCGTAGAGGAAAGGCTACAGGTCTCGATAGCAGAATGTTCTAGGTTCAAAACCTGCTGAGGTTAGTTTTAAGTTCTCTTGTGAAAATGCACTATAGATGTAGAACATCTGTTAAAAGTAATCCATTGTTCTTCTGTAGTGTGGAGGAAATGCTACAGGTCTTTGAACCAGAACATTCTTGGTTCAAGTCTGACCAGAGACAATTTACATTCTCCCACTCAAATCCATTCTGGGGCATTTTGTATTAGTAACATGTTACAAATGAACAAGACAAATAGAACATCTGTTAAAGTCACAAAGGAGACCTCCGCTAGCCTGGAGGAGATGCTGTGGGACTTGGCTCCTGGAGGTTCCTGGGTCAAATCTGCCCAACTGGCTTTGGCTTTGGCTGTGTAGGGGAGCAGGGTGTCGGCAAGCAGGTGGATGATGAGCGAGCAGGTGGATGATGATAAGACAGATGAAAGACTCACCTCAGGTGAGTCCAGAAATGTGTGTCTGGCCGGAACTGGGTTCTCCAGAATAGTTGCCTTCTCCCATGCTTTGCATGGGAGAAGGCAACTATTCAACTACCTTAAAAGCGTTCTCCCATGCGATGCGAAGCATGGGAGAACGCTTGTAAGGTAGTTGAATAGCTAGTTGAATATACATTATAGTATTATAAGTATTTTAAGTGCTGAGTGCAACAAAACAGTCTCTTTTAACTAAGTTTTTTTTTTAATTTTTAATTTAGTTAAGCCTTTTTTTAAATTGCATGGAGTATGTGAGAATGGAAAACTGTCTAACGTCCGATTTGATCCCAGAACCTTTTGGTCTACAGACCTGTAGCATTACCTCCACACTACAGAAGGACAATGGAATATCTTTAACGGATGTTCTATATGTAGAGTACAAT
Organism: Limanda limanda; assembly: GCF_963576545.1. Taxonomy (NCBI): domain Eukaryota; kingdom Metazoa; phylum Chordata; class Actinopteri; order Pleuronectiformes; family Pleuronectidae; genus Limanda; species Limanda limanda. The sequence continues at coordinate 7,847,321 of NC_083658.1, read as the reverse complement.
TGTCACAAGAGAACTTAAAGCTAGCCTTAGCAGGTTTTGAACCAAGGACCTTCTGCTACCAAGAGCTGTATACCACAACCTCCCACTCTGACCCACTCGGGCAGGATTCGAACCAGCCTGGACTCGCCGGTTGGCTCCATTGTACACACACAAAGCCCTCACGCCACAGAGAACCTCTCCTGGCACTTTTAACTTTACACTCGTTATCTTAATCTTGATAAATATACTGCAGCACATAAATATTGAACCCACATTACATCCTTTAACTGAGAGACTTGAACCCGGGTCCAAGAGTATATGAGGCAGGCTCCTAACCATTTGAGCCATGCAACTGGACAATCTTCTATACTTTCTTTGAACCTTTGACTATTTGCGTTGGGTTTGGGCATTGAAAATAGCTTGGCCGATGCAAGAATTGAACCCAGGTCCCACAGGGTCGGGTTCACCTTCTAACCGTCTCAGCCACTTCATCAGACAACTGCTTTAAGTTTCTTTGAAGTTTTGACTATTTGCGTTGGGTTTGGCAGATTTCACAAGAGAACTTAAAACTAACCTAAAAAATTAACCTTAAAGCTAACTCTAGCAGGTTTCGAACCAAGAACATTCTGCTATAGAGACCTGTAGCCTCTCCTCAACGCTACAGAAGGACGATGGAATTGCAGTAATGGACTCTCTATATGTATAGTGCATTTTCACTTAAGAAAACAAGTTAAATGAGCTTTGGACCCAGAATGTTCTTTATCCTGACCAAGTTGCTCAGTCTGATAGAGGATGGACTAAGCAGTCGGAAGTGGTGGCCTTGATTCTCATGAGATTCCATCTTCTAAGAAGCTGAGCTACATGACCAGACACACACGAGTCTCTTTCTTTGGGTTCTCAAGTCTTTCATGTGTATACCTTCATAATTCCACTCAGTCTCAGTGAGGAGGACTTGAGAACTCTGAGGGGTAGAGTGGTCGTCCTCCAACCTGAAGGTCGACAGTTTGATCCCAAGTCTGACCCATCTGCATGCCGAAGCTTTGTTATGCTGAACCCAGAATAACAAAGTGCTGCGAATAAATGCACTGTATGAATGTGTGAGTGAATGTGTGAACGTAAAACTGTACTATAAAGCGCTTTGAGTGGTCATAAAAGACTAGAAAAGTGCTATATAAACACAATACCATTTACAACACAAAAGGACAACAGCCTTACAGCCATGATATTATTTTATAGCAATTTAAGAAATATAATACAACCAGAATAAAGGTAAACTCCCTGTATAAACAGCAGGGCTGAGTGAGCATATGCTGTAAGTATAAAAAAGTGCGCAGGTGATGTCTGTGTGCATAACAGACTAATCCTTCTGTACTAATGAGGGAAGACAGCAGACTCTAAAGTTTACTAGACCATTGATGTCACAGTGTACTGACACATTTTCAGCTGCTGCTAACTTGTAAAGCGAGTGTGTAATTTCCTCTTTCATCGGTCCCTGGTCCGCAGGTGTCTCACCTGGGCGGCATCCAGCACCTGGTCGACCTACTCGACAACAAGGCGGCGGAGGTTCAGAAGAGCGCCTGCGGGGCCCTGAGGAACCTGGTGTACAGCAAGGCCACCGACAACAACAAGGTGGCGCTGAGGAACTGCGGCGGCGTGCCCGCGCTGCTGCGACTCCTCCGGAAAACCACCGACAACGAAGTGCGCGAGCTGGTCACAGGTACGGCAAGTCAGGTTACATTCATGGTTTTCTCCCAAACTAAGATGAATACATATCCTACCACTTTGAACACCTTCACAACTTTAATAAATCTTGAATAGAAAAATCTGTAATGTCAAAAATGGGGGTTGTATATCACTTGCCCCGCCCCTCTTCCCAATAAGCCAATCATCTGCTTTGAAATAACAGGAAGCACATGGATCCAATCCCTACACATGTCTATAAGAAGCATTTAAGAGACCTTATTTAAACCTTTTCCTGGGGCAAGATTGCCAGACTTTTTAAGCAGTTTTTTTTATCAGATTAAATCAGATTTAACACACGTGCAGTTTCTATTTGAGTGAATGTAGTCCCGGCTCTATCCCCATCTCTTCAGACGGGATCCTGGTTTTGTCAGCCTGAAATCTCTGCCCGAAGGCGCGTAACCATGGCTGCCAAGTGGCGAGACGTGTCTTTAAATAATACAAATGTGGGGAAAGTTTGCATCTGTACATTTGTATATCTCAGTACGAAGTTATAGAAATACGTGTAGGCTACTTTTGTTCTTTGTTCCCCGAGGGGTAGATTCAGGTGAAAGCTGCACGCGTGTCGACAAAGACAGATTCTGAATGCAAAATGCAACGCGATGCATTGTGAGTGGGTGTTTGCCTGCTAGCGAGGTTTGTTGTCTGGCCGGCAGTGTCTGAATCTGAATGTCGGCTGTTCTGTGGGAGGCGAGAGCGGCGGCGGCTTAAACAGTCGGCGCGCGGCGTTGACAGAACCGATCTCGGCACAGTCCTCGGGACAGATGCTAGAATAAAGTGCTTTGGAAACAGGATGCTGCCGACTGTGTCTGCAGCCACACATACTGTTTAATACCAGGAGATGAAGCTGCTAGACGGAGCAGATACCGAGATAACGAACACAGGAGAGGCCTCATACAGTTTTTAAACTCTGGGAAAGTTCCTGCCTTTACAGCTCAGGTGAAGACTATTAAAGCTTGTCTGGATCCACCATATCCCTACATGAAATACAATACTTGATAATCAGAAATATACCTGCAAATGTACAAATACATCAGTATATAAAGAAACTGTAGAACTGGACATTAGTTCTGCATTAAATCAGATTTTTACTATACGACAAACAGTTTGGGATGGAATCACATATTTGAAAATCCTTCGCCCCCTGCAGGTGTCTTGTGGAACCTCTCCTCGTGCGACGCGGTGAAGATGACCATCATCCGCGACGCCCTGAGCACGCTGACCAACACGGTGGTCATCCCCCACTCGGGCTGGAGCAGCGTCTCCCACCGCGAGGACCACAAGGTCAAGTTCCAGTCGTCCCTGCTGCTGCGAAACACCACCGGCTGCCTGAGGTGAGGAGTCCAGCACAGATTTCTGAACAGTTTAGAACAAAAGATAAATCCTGCCATTCGTCTTGTTATTTATCAAAGTAAATAAGGAGCTTTAACGAGCACATTTGGACAAATTAATCAGCACTTTGCTACAGATTTATACAAGTCCTTATAGTCAGATCTGTCCCAATCCACATTAATCACTTCTCGTTTCCTCATGAAAATACATTTAACAAAGTGTTCTGCCTCCTGAGCTTCATTAAATTGATTTTCAGTTTTTGAAATGCAAGGGCAACTTTTGAATTTATTAGTCGTCGGCACTCCTGTTTTCCTTTCTGATCTCCATCTTGGTGATTCTGTAAACCCACAGCACATTATCACGCTCGCACAATCCGTCAATGGGAGGCTCCCTAATGGAGATTTTATGCAAGCTTGAAGTCTTCAGTGTGCGTCTGATCACAGATCTTAAAAGAAAAGCACTGACTGGACGTTTCAGTGTGCAGCTCACGAAACTCAACTGACCTGAGCAAAGCATCACACCCCCGACTAATCACGAGTCAGTCTCTGCTGGAGGTTTTGGCATCATCATGAGATGACAGAAAGTAATATTTCACATGTAGTTTGACTCTTTAGTCCCATTATTTAACATGGAGGAGGCAGTATAGGAGTCTATACTGCAGCCAGCCACCAGGTTGAGATTGAGGCCCTTTGCCAAAGTAACTGGAGGAGGAGAATTTCAGATTTTTTTGATCCAGCAGCAGCAAGTTCTCACATTTAAGAAGCTAAAACCAGCAAATATTTGAACCTTTTGCTCTGAAAGTTGTCAAAGGAACTATTTTGCCGATTATCCTTTTTCTTTATTGACTATTAAACAAAGCCAGGTTTGATTTTCTCATGGAAACACACAGAGTCGAGTAGCAGAGATGAGACGTTGCAGCTTTGCTTGCATATAAATGCCATGTGGAGCTTGAAAGCAGCGTCCAGTGAGTGAATTAGACAGCCGTGCTCTGCAGTCCTGGGCTCTGATTGGCCCACGCCTCGGCTAAATCAAATTACTTAAACCTGCTGAGTGGAGACTCCCCAGTTCAATTGGGCTTGAGAGGAACGGGTGTCGTCACAAAGTCGTAATCATCATCCATTTCCTCTGAGGGACTCTAAACAACGCTCCTGCACACGGGAGCCTCCGGCGTTTCTCTACCCTCCCACCGAAGGAGGCTGTAGATTGATGGTATAGAAATGCATTGTGGGAGCGCGGGGCCGTTGTGCAGTCGTCTCATGTCAGCTCGCCATTAGCAGCGGCTGAGGGTTCCTATTGGAGGATGGGCTCCGTCCTTTACTGTATCCAGGCAGGTTTTCAGCCGCCCTGTGGGGAAATCCACGCACTGCACCTCACATCTCAATCTGTGTGTTTGTGTCTGTGTGTGTGTGTGCGTGTGTGTGTAAGGAACCTGAGCTCAGCAGGGGAGGAGGCGAGGAGTCAGCTGCGTTGCTGCGAAGGTCTGGTCGACTCCCTGCTCCACGTCCTCAAAGCCTGCGTCAACACCTCCGACTACGACAGCAAGGTGCTGCAAACCCCCCCCGACACACACAAACACGTGCACTTCTGTTTCATATACAGTTTCTTGCCTGAACCTAAATCCAGCTCAGAATGTGAACCATGTCATGAAAACACAATTTGATCATATTTCAAGTTACTGTTAATGTTGCTAATCTGACCATTACTACATTTCTATTACTGGAACTATTATAACCCAGTTCTACTAAATAGGTAACTATGGCCATTGTAGTTGTATCATCAATGATTGCATAATTATAATTAGTATTTCCAGGTAATCACTAAATACATAACCAGCTCAGTCCTATTTATTACAGGGATTCTATTTCCCTCCTTCTAGCGCCACCTGCAGGCTCACTCTTCCTTGTGTCCCCTCAGATTGTGGAGAACTGCATTTGCACCCTGAGGAACCTCTCGTACCGGCTGGAGGTGGAGATGCCCTCCTCTCGTCTCCTCGGCAACCAGGAGCTGGACACCCTCCTGGGCTTCTCCTTTCCGGGCAAGGAGCTGGACTACCTCTGCTGGGGCAAGAGGAGGCGCGGCAGGAAGCGCGGCGGCTGGCCCGACGACAAGGTACAAACAGGAGGGTGGGGGTTTTCCAGGAGGTGTTCAGCACCTGGAGAACCTTGAATTTATGGAGATGTTCCAGGTGTTGATTGGAAGTTTGTTTGTGCAGTGGGACGACGGGGGGCCGATCCCAGGCTTCTCCCAGCCTCTGAGAGGAGCCGAGCTGCTGTGGCACCCGATGGTGGTGAAGCCGTACCTCAACCTGCTGGCCGAGAGCTCCAACCCCGCCACGCTGGAGGGGGCCGCCGGGTCACTGCAAAACCTCTCCGCCGGGAACTGGAAGGTAAAGCTGCCAGATTGAGGCCAGGACAAGTATGTTATAGAGATAAGTGAACAAAGGGTTAAATTCTTGGCTTCAAATCCTTTAGAAAAAATGTTTCAAAGGTAAATAATCACGATTGGATTCCGTCAAGTTAAAGAAATTAACAAATGAGACTCGAAACCTCAACTGCTTAAGTTACCAGCTCAATCCTGAGTGGTGCATGATAAATGACTTCAAATCATCAAGGGAAGCAGCAAGAAAAAAGAAAACACCGAAATCTATAATGTGAAATAACCAGAGAATCCGTGTGTGTGCAGTTCTCGGCGTACATCCGGGCGGCGGTGCGGAAGGAGAAAGGTCTGCCCATCCTGGTGGAGCTGCTGAGGATGGACAACGACCGGGTGGTCTGCTCCGTGGCCACAGCGCTCCGCAACATGGCGCTGGACAGCCGCAACAAGGAGCTCATAGGTCCAATCACACGCTGAAACACACATGCACCCACACACCCACACACCCACACCCCCCCCAGTCAACAGATTGATACCAGTTCGGCTGAGAAGCTGAGAAAATACCATTTTCACACTTGGGTAACATCATCAGCTCATTGGAAATAGGTTTTCATATCAGAGGCCAGAATGACACGACGTCCATTCATATCAAGCAGGCTCAGGTTTGACAGAGTGAGAACACGGCGCCCCCTTGTGGACTAGAGTCGGAGAGAAATCCTGAAGAAGCTTCCACATAAAACCAAGTCATTCATTAAAGTGCCTGATATTCCTATTTTGTATCATTACAGTGCAATATTGTTTTGGTTTGCTGTCACAGTGAAAAAGCCACGGACTTCAACCTGCCCATTAGCAAACAGCAGACCGACCCAGTTAGAGAGCAGCTGGTGAACATCATGGAGCATTTAGCAGCTAAGGAGGCAGATATTTCCCTCAGGAGTTGGTAGAGTCCAAAAACAGGGCTTAGAAATTGGGAAATATTTGACTGAACGTACTCGACACCACTCCAAATGAATGCTAATGTTTCTAGATAACCGAGCCAGGCTTTTAATATTCCCGTCAGTCCAAATCAAGCATTATTTTGCTCTGTCTTCCACTGCAGGAAAGTATGCCATGCGCGACCTGGTGAACCGGCTGCCCGGCAGCAACCCGTCGGTGCTGTCGGACGACACGGTGGCGTCGGTGTGCTGCACGCTGCACGAGGTCACCAGCCGCAACATGGAGAACGCCAAAGCTCTAGCAGACAGCGGCGGCATCGAGAGGCTGGTGGACATCAGCAAAGGGCGAGGGAAGGGGTAAGAAACTGCAGACCAACGTCGACCTTTAAACTTGAATTACTTTTGATTTTAAAACAACAATTTTTCTGTGATGTTATATTTCTTCTCAGGTACTCGATGAAGGTTGTGAAGGCGGCGGCTCAGGTGTTGAACACACTGTGGCAGTACAGGGAGTTGAGGAACCTCTACAAACAGGTCAGCACCAGCACACAAAGGCAGTAATACCTCACAACATAATTCACGTATGTGGTCGAACAATAAAAGACACACGTGTAACCACAGACAGGATGTTAAACTTGCATCTTATTTTTGACTGGGCCGATGTTAACTGTGTGCAGGACGGATGGAACTACACCCACTTCGTCACTCCCGTCTCCACCCTGGAGCGAGACCGCTACCGCTCCCAGCCGACCCTGCCCACCAGCCCTCTGCAAATGTCTCCTGTTATCCAATCAGGTGAGAGATCTGGCGAGTGTGGTCCCAGATCTTCCTTTGCAATACATTTGGAAAAATCAAATGAGAAAAATATACTTTTGTGTTTTTTTCATCAGGCGGTAGTGCAACATCTTCTCCAGCGATGCTCGGGATACGAGGACACAGTTCAAACTATCAGAGGGCGCAGTCGTCTATGCAACTCGACACCTATTACGGAGACAACAGTTTACACAAGCAGCAGTACACAGGTTTGCATTCATTAGCCTTTACAGATTGCGTCTCTTAGGGATCTACGTTTGGGCCACTGGTGTTTTGGACTTATGTTTTTCTCCCGTCTGTGCTCAGGGTCTGAGAAGAAAACGCCGTATTTCATCGGGACATATTCTTCCCAGTCAGGGGAGGATCTGAGAAGATCCCAGGTCAGAACTTTCCTAACGTTTAGCCACATTTTTGTCGGTTGTCGTTTGAATCATTCGTTTTAAGTCACATTTTATGCAAACATGGCTCTAGCTTCTTAAATGTCAGCATTTGCAGTGACACAATCATTATTCCCTGGTCAATAAATCACCTCTTTGTTCCGGTCCCAGCACCCGGAGCCATTCTACGACGAGCCCGACAGGAAGAACTACAACAGCTACAGAATGTACCTGTCGTCCCCTCAAGGCTTCGGGGAGGAGCAGTACGACGACGAGCCGGTCCACCTGACCCCCTCCTCCCCCGACGGCTACGCCAGCCAGTCCCTCCGGTTCAAAGCCAACACCAACTACGTGGACTTCTACTCCACCACGCGGAGGCCTTCCAACAAGGCCAACAAGTTCACGGGCTCCCCCGACTCCTGGGTGTAGATACACAAGCGCGTACATCGCGCTTTGTCGTCTGTTTCTGTGGGTGTTTGTGTGTGGGGGGGGGGCGGGAGGGGGGTGCACACGGGTGCTGTATGAAAGGTGGAGGATGCATGTGTGCGTCTGTGTTGCAACTGTACTGTCTGACCAGGGCGGTGTTTGCCATGTGCGCAATCATGCAGATAAATTCAAACTGTCAATTTATTTTTGATAGATTAGATGATAGACATTTCAAAACTTAACAAATATTTAAAGTTTACTTAAACAATCACCCTTTAACTTGACCAAATTGAAGATTAGATTGTTACAGACCGCCTCCCGTTGAGTGCAGGTCGTTCAGAACTCCTCCCACGTCACTCTAACGCCTGTCACATGACCACCAGGTGGGCGACCCCTCACTGACACTCAGCTGTGAACGAACCCTCAGAGGTTTCCAACGTGGGAATAAAGGAATGAAGTTTTTTAAAAGAGGTGAGGAACTGAAGAAAGTGCAGTTGCCCTTTGAATTAAAACTAAATCTCCAAAACATATTTATATTTAACATTTTGAGCTTTTATCTGCATCATTGTTGATTTGTGGGCACGGAGACGGACGTAGTCAAAAGATGCTTCTTGAGAAAACCCGGCCCTGACCATGTTGTTTACCAGAGTGTTTGTTACCGTCAACTGATTTTGTTTTTCTCTGCAGTGAAAGTGTGCAGTGCGTTGGCTTTATAACACAAACACCGTCCGCCAGCATCACGTTGAATGCAAGCGAAAAAAGAACTTATCCCAGCTCCTCAGCTTGGATAAGTTCTGTAAAGAAATGTGACACCTGGGCAAAATAATATTTACCAGTAAGTAAGAACACAGGAGGAAATTCTTATCTCTGAAAATTACTTAAATATTATTCGACCCGAGGTTTGGAGAAGAGAAACTCGTTAATGATAAGTATCCTCACTCTCGGTGAACCGTTCAAGACTCAGAGAACCGAGGTTACGCCGTGTAACCCTTCGCCTCTCTGTAATGTTGGCCAACTAGTGCAGTATATCATAAAGTACGTGAAATATGTGACAAGAACATGTGAAAATCTATTTGTACAGATACAATGGTCTAACCGTCCTGTTACATTGTTGTATTCAATATGTAGAACTTTATATGTGATAGTGTGGAGAAGAGTTTTTCTATTATTTATCGATTCTTTTTATTAATTTACTCGTGACCTGACCAAAATACCCCATCTGTGTGTTCTGTCCAAAACCTGATGATGACGATGATGTGCAATGTTACAGAGGGAGATGTATGTATAGGGATTAAAGATTATATCATGACGACATCTGGAATCTTATTTAAAAGGAGACAAAAAAATGAAAGTTAAATAGATAGATCTTTATTAGCATCTGTTTTAGGTATATTCAGATATGATGCCACAGCCAAAAGAAACGAAGGTAACTGAAAACAAAAACAATTTGCAAACTCCAAATGTATCTCGTATACAGTTCCCCCTCCCTGAGCATGCCTTTCAACACGAGCTCTACTCCATGCAGTAACATTCACTTGTTCAGGGCGGACGTGGCGGACGTGGCTGTCCCGACAACCTCCCACCAATGATTAGACATCGAATGAGGAGGGAGATAATCTGGCTCAGAGTCGTGATGTTGGGAAAGCAATTAAACTGAAGCTCTGTCGCCTTAAGAGCCGCCCGGTGCTAATGTACATTCAGAAAACATGCTCAGCCGGCAGCACAAACAAATCCTTGACTAGAGGGAAAGGGCTCTCGTTCATAACAATCTTTTGCTTTTAGGAAGGTGCAGGGGGCATTTATATGTTAGTATATTTAATATTGTTGATTCTTGGTGGTCCAGGTGTTTCCAAAGGCACAATGTGTGGCAGAGTGTAAAAACAGACTTTTCAGCCAATCAGAGGGCAGGAATTTCAAGATGGGGTGGGCTTTAATTTGTCTGCTTTTGTTTTTTTTAACTAATTTAGGGGTTTAAGTCCTCTGACTTGCTGATCGGGAACTTTCCAGTGTCATAAAAGTCAATATAGGACTTCAATTAGAGATTTAAGTACAATTTAAATAGGCCTTCTCCTACTGTCCAAGTCCGAGGAACATCTGATTGGCTGGTCAGTGTCCCTGCAGGGCTACAGAACAATACAAGCAGGCAACAACTTATAATTTAAAAGTATAACAATTTCATAACTTAAAAATCCTGGAACGCAAATAGACGATAAAATGACAAAAACAAATCCGTTAAATTCAATCTTTACACTTTCTTAATACATGATTCAATTTGTGTCTTCAGGGGTGGGAAGCTGATGTAAGTTTGGATTTAAAAAAACTTTAGCGATATCCGAGGGTCATGAGATTTTATACAAACAGCACAGATTATGAAAATACGTTCTAAAGCTCGATGGCGTTTTTTTTTTGGACGATTGTCAAAAAGGACACAGCTCAATATATTTGTACAGAAATCAAACAGAGTATTTTGAGTGTGTGTGTGTGTGTGTGTGGGGGGGGGGGGGTCAACACATTACGAGCTGCATAAAGTAAGTGAATTTCATTTCCGCTTTAACTTAAACTCTCAAAGACCACATCCCCATCTTTTTAAGAAAGCAAATAAGCATATTTCCCGAAAGTAGTCTTACAAATGAATGAATGCTGGTTTAGGATTAAATTAACAATCTAGAGGTTGGTCTGTTTCAGTCGTAAGTGAAAAAACAAAGATGCAACAAGTCATCTGCTAAACTTTAACCTGTTGCATAAAGTTAGAAATGAGGCCTCTGATATCTACGCTGAGCAAACGAAATCGGTGTGTTGTTCAAACGACAAACTGTTGTGATGCTCTCCCGCTGGTACTGTAAGGGGCGGGGCTTGTGACTCCAGGTGGACTGGTCGGCATGCGTGGAGTCGCGTGTGGTCCGTCTGCAGGAAGGAACCAGAATAACATTAGAAAGATGCAAAAACAACAGTCTGCTGTTATATATCATGATTATTAATTATGTAACAAAAGGTTTTTAACGACATTTGAAACGACAAAGCGTACTCACAGGGTTAAAGTTGCTGTTGTGGTTTTAGTGGGTGTAGATGCCTCCGGCCTTGATGCAGCTGCTGATGGGGGATGACAGGGGATGGTGGCCTGGACGGATGGGCTTTGCTGAAACACAAAAAGAAAATGAGGATTCACATTAAAAAAAATTTGTTTGAGTGTGAGAGTCAACCACGAGAATCAAGAAAAGAGATATTTCCTCACCGATCTGTGCAGAGTAGCCCCTCCTGGCCATGTTCTTGGAGCGCACAGCCTCTTTGATGCGGTCCACTTCCTGCTGGTAGCGCTTGCGGTCCCTCATGGCGTTCTCCTTGGCGTCCTTCAGCGCATTCTCCAGGGCCTTGACTCGCTCGGCTGTGGCCCGGAGACGCTTCTCCAGCTTGGGCAGTTCACAGCGAAGGTCGGCGTTGTCTCGGACCAACTGGTGGGTGATAGATAGCAAGGAATAAAGTATATTTAAAAGACTACAATTCTCTTTATTTCAAATGCCCATGAAATAAATGTATTTTAGTTACTTCACCTGCTTGTGAACCTTGGTGAGCTGCTCCAAGTTGTTCTCCAGGAAGGAAATCTTCTGTTTCTGGGCACCGTTGCCAAGTCCCTCCTCACAATCCAGCTCCGCACTCTAAAAAGAAAAGAAGTGAGGTTTAAATTTTGAACTGGCATTTTGATTAAAAACGACACTTAACAGCAGAGGATGGTGAAGTACCTTTTTGACCCGTGTGGTGAGGTCCTGGATGAACATTTTGCGGAGGTTGTGGAGACTCTGCAGCTCCTTGGCCTGCGAGGATAGAGAAACTTTTCACTTCCTTAGCCGGGGATCAAACCTACGTTACTGTGCAGCTATTCTTAGGTCGGGGAATTTAACTGGCAACCGAAGCTTTCAAAACTCACCACAGTCTCCTCCAGCCCCTTCAAGTCCTCTCTGGCCTGTTCCCTCTCTTCATTCAGCAGACTGGACAGAAACCACACACACACACACGTTATCCCAACACTTGCATAACATCTTAAGCTATAATGCATGGGTACACTGGGACTTACATTAGTTGCTGCAGCTTGGCGTCCTTCTCCTGCTCTTCAGCCTTCACCTTCTCGTAGTCTGACATGAGTCTCTCCTGCTCCAGTAACAGACCCTGGTTCAGACTGAGGGAAAGAGAAATCCCAGGAAATCAAATGCTGGTGTCCTCACCTCGTTTTGACCTCAAACTAAAAACTGCAACTAGTGATTACTCAAGTATCTCAGATGTTGTAAGTGCTGCTATTAACAGTTTAGTGTGTATTGTGTACGCGTGTGTGTGTATTGATTCCCTACTCGGTCAGTTCATCCAGCATCATCTGTTTGTCTCGGAGGCGGCTGAGCAGCTTCTGATGAGCCTCCCTGTGGTTCTCCAGCTGCTCCTCCAGTGTCTTCTGGAGGACGGAGACATAAGGACACATTAGAGACATTTAGTGTTTATAGATTAGTTTGAATCATCAATAAAATGCTACTTTATAAATGTGAATTGAGGGGCCCTGCTTGGTAACATACTAATGTCACTGTAGGAAGTATGACATTAGCTTCAGCTTGTGAGGTATAATTTCTGGGGCCGGCTCTGAACTGACATAACGTAATTTGACTGCAGCTGTTCACCTTGATGTCCTCTCCTCCGTCCACTCGGCCGATGTCCTCCTTCTCCAGCCCCGTCGTCTCGTGTCTTTTCTCTGAGAAACAAGGGAGACAACAAATTAATTCAGTTTTTGTCCTAGATGATGTGAAATTATGCAAATTAAGAGGTTTGTTTAGAAGGGATTTGTGGTGCGCTGACCCTGAGCCTGCAGTTTGGTCAGCTCCTCAGTCAGAGCATCCTGACTCTCCTCCAGCTGCCTCTTCTTCTGCTCCATGTTCTGCATGTAGTCAGTCAGAGACCGGATCTTGGCCTGGTGCTGGACACAATGTGAAACCATGGATGGTCATAATTCAAATCATATTGTTAAACATTTAAGGGTAAAAATGACCCCAAGATGCCACAGGATAGCAGTGAGGTGAAGGTTACCTGGGAGATGAGCAGCTGACAGGATGACAGCTCCTTCTCATTGGCCTGGATCTTGCGGTGGGAGTCGGCCTGAGCGCTCTCCAGCTGTTTGCTGCGGTTGACCAGCGACTTGACCTCAGACTTCATCTTGCTGATGTAGAGGCGAGCGACTGTGAACTCCTCCTCCATCGCCGAGCCGTTCCCGTTCGTCTCTGAGGACTAGGGAGGGGGAGGACGCAGAGGTCAGACTGGGGGAATGATGGGAGTATATGTGTTTATACTGGTTGTGTGTTCTTACCTTGGCGTCGCTGGTGCCAATGATGGCGCCGATGTCACTGAGGTCGCGCAGCAGCAGGTTGAGGACCTCGGCGGCTCTCTTCCTCTGGAGCCCGTTCAGCTCCTGCAACTGACCGAGCTCCCTCTGCACCGCCGACAGCAGCGCCTGATGACCACACACACACACACACACACACACACACACACACACACACACACACACACACACACACACACACACACACACACACACACACACACACACACACACACACACACACACACACACGTATGCGAAATTTCACTAATGAATGAGATCAAGTTTTGGATTTTGAGCCCTGATAATAAAAATGAAGAAAATATTAACATATTTCTTTGATTATACTGTAATGTCAACAAAGTTTGAATAAAAGCAAATTGTCATATATACACTAATTGCTTCTTCCACAGCAGTATAAAATGTGACCTTTACGGAATAACTTAACAAAGGAGGGTTTATCTTCCATTTTTGCAAAGATTCTAGATATAAATTGGCTTATAAAAATATTTATTTATAATCTTTCCCATCATACAAATCAAATGACATCTTTAAAGAGACATGCTTTAAATACTAGTTCAGGACACATACTATTTAAGTGAGATATTATAAAGGGTCTACCGACAGGCTTTCTGGATTTAAAGTTATAATTATCACATTAGAAGTTATTGTGTAGTTAGTGAAGACTTAAGATTTGAACTCTGCTTTATGCAGGAAGAGAGAGTTAAATAATTGTGCTGGTACTTGTTGCACTATCCTATCAAGATCAGATTAAACACTTATAAATATGTACAACCCACCGTCTTCTGCTGCAGCTCCTCAGCCAGCAGCATGTTGATCTGATCCCGCTCCTCCACCTCCTGGCTCTTCTGGTCGTAGTTGACGGCCAGCTCCTCCAGGGCCTGCAGCACCTCCTTCACCTCCTCTTTAGCCAGCTCGTTCTCCGCCTGCAGCCGGCACATCTCCTCCTGGATCTTCTCGTAGTCTCGCCGCGTCGACGCCAGCAGCTGGGAGGATGTAGGGTGTCGGTAAATACAAGGGGGAAAAAAAGGTGTTCACACAGATACAGACAGAAGTATTTAACCAACCTCTTCCTGATCCAGCATCTGTTCCTTGAGTTTCTCAGCCAGCTGACTGTGTTGGTTGATCTCATCATCCTGTAGAAGGAATTTTGCAAGATCAAATCATTTTCTCCTCCGTGTTTGATGGTGAAAGACACTTGACCAGGGGATTATTGTGGAGGAGCCACCTCACCTTGTCGTCCAGCTGCTTGTACAGGTTGGTGATGTCCTCCTCGAATTTGCCGTGCTCCTCGCCACAGACGGCGACGCCCCCCCCAGCCGGCTGCAGGTTGTCGATGACGGGGGTGTTGTCGCACTCGATGCTCTTCTGATCTTTGGAGCTCAGCTGCTCCTCCTCCGGGACGTTCTCCCCTGTAATGTGCACTCGTGTGTTAGAGCATTCACTAATAAACATGCTGAACTACTCGTTATAGAAGTCTGATTTTATAGGGATTTATTCCAGCAGATTTGTTGTACAAGAAAAATGTAATCCAAAAATTGTAGATGTTTGAAACTTTAATAAGACAAAATGTCGTTAGTGGGAAAACGTCTCTTTCAGCTGCTTTCATCAGGCTAAGCTGGAAGGAGCTTTGATAGCGTTTTCCTCCCACATCCTCTCTGAAGGAAGATCAGAGGCTTGTCTGCGTTTTGACTGTTACCCAAACTTGCCGAAGTCAACGATGCAACATTTCAAGTGAGGGAGGAGCGAGGTGAGGCTGTAACTCGTAAATATTTCATGTGAACAGTGGAACCAGGTGGGAGTCTCTGAACTTGAACCTTTATACCCCAAGTACGCAGCACTTTTTCCTAGTAGCCCAAACCGTTAGCCTTTAGGCTGATGGGACTTCAGTTGCCTGTAGGTGGCGCTCTAGGATACATCAAACTTCAGATTCATTCTCAGCAGCCTAGCAATATACAATTCAAATAACTATTTCATTTCTTGGGCCTGAATAATAATAATAATTAATCCAAAAATATAAAAATTACAAAATATCATGCAGTATATTTGATTCAGGGTCTTCAGTGTGTCCGCAGCACTGTGATCCGAGCAGACAAATAACTGCTGTCGCAATAAATTATTGGCTTCTTAATTGAGCTTTTCTTCAACACTGACGAAAGCCAACAGCAGATGAGATGACGGAGGAGGAGGAGGAGGAGGTGAAGTGCTGCTCTGGATGAAGGGCTCGGCACGGAGCCGGCAGCTGAGTCACGGCACAAGCACCGCATCAGCACAGTGTGTGTGTGTGTGTGTGTGTGTGTGTGCAAAGAGTGTAGGCTGATTTGTTGCTAAGGTGGGGGAGTGTTATCAGCATCCACTTGGGAATTGAAAAAAAACAACCCAACGATGACCAGAGAGAGAAAGAGGGAGAGTAGAGAGACGCTAACGCAGAGAGGAGGGGTGGGTGGAGGCGGGGTTTCAGTGGTTACCATGCAACAGGGATGGAGAAAAGGCGGAGGGGATGCTGTGAAGCAAACACTGCAGTCTCAGAAACACAGAATGAAAACAGACAATACAATGATGAGCGATTGTGTGTATACATTATCTAAACATATATAAGGTACAATGAGGAACTTGTATCCTCATCTGCTATCAGCATAGACGGACAACTTCCTCCCACTATCCAGAAATTAAGGCATTAAGGCCATAGTCCGGGCAGCAGAGAAATGAGCACTTGAACATATATCAGTGTGATGGGAGCTACCTGCAGTTAAATGGCAGAAACAGTCTTTGAGAAAAATGGATTTGACATATTTTTGGGCCATGTCCCATCTGCTAATAGGGATGAGGCCGGGTTTATGGCCTATGCTGCAGCCAGGAGGGAGCTAGGGAGCAGTGAACGGTTTGATGAGTACGTTATGGTCCTTCTTTATCTCAATCAGGATCCCAGAAACCTCGAGGATTTACAACCTCTGGAAGACAATAATTTCTTTGAGTTTTTCCCTCACCGTTCCTCCAGCGGTTGAGCTCGGCCTCCAGCCTCTGGATGACGCTCTTCAGGCCCTTGTTCTTGTCCTTCTCCTTCTCGTATTTCTTCTTCCACTCCTCGGCCGTCAGCTCCAGGTTCACCGACACCGTGTTCTTGATGGTCTTGGCTCTGAACGGTCGCAGACGGAGCAGAGTAAGGTCGGTTTGAACGCCAAAAGATTGTTTTTAAGATGGGGCAAGCTCTTGTCTGCCCCATCTCTACACATGGAGTTAAGTGACTTCATAGTGGAGCTGAGGCTGAATCACTCTGGATCCTCTCATCTTGTTTTTAAGCAGGAATATGGAAAAACTACTTTACAGATTACCACAAAACTCAGACTGATACAGTGTGTATGAGGGAATAACTCATATTTTGGAGCGGTTACAGAATTTTAAATGATACAAATTGTGCAACAAGAGAAGGAATATGTCCTATTTGTGCAGCTTGATTGAATTTAAGGAGAATATTGAGCCTTGGTGGAGATATGGGCTCTACTGAGGGCCATTATAGCTTAGTATGTTAAAAAGAATTCATTTGATGAGCTTCATTTGTCAGTAGAATCTACTTGAACACCCACGTGCTTTTCACTTCTTCTTACTGCTAAACTAGCGCACGATTCAAACATCCTCACCGAGATGTTTCCGCAGATCGTTCAATTTGAAAGGATGCAAACTGTGAGAGGCTGCCACGTTGTTATCTGCCAGAGGAGCCTTTCCACATCTCCCCCTCTGATGAGGAAAAATCTCATTTGAGCCTGATACCCTTCATTTCCTGGGCACAGAGGGCAGATGGCTGCACAGCACTCGCTCATCAGCCTCGTCCCATCACTGCCGCTAACGCTCGATTACATAAGCACTTTGAACTCGGACACTGAGTGAAAGCAGTTCGGTTTTAACACCGAGTTTCATAAGGCAGGACGAAGACGTAAGAGGTTTTCAAAAAGCTGCATCGTAGCATCTCTATTTGAATTAATGAAATGAAATTTGTGTGCATGAAGCAAACAACAATTCCAGAGGGGGAACGATGCAATTTTGCCAAACACCACAGAGACCAACAAACAAACAAGGTGTGCCGGGTTTCACCGTAGCGATCTATAAATAGGAAGAAACCCGGATGCACAGTGTGAAACCCGGAGCCATCTGGCTGCTGGTGCTCAGCACTGACATCAGCCATTGCCCTAATTTGTCTCACTTTTAATTTGCTTACAATAACAGAAACTATTAGAACCAGAGGTGGTTGCATCTTTCTCTATATTTAGACTGGAAATGATGAGTTAAGCATTCAATTGTTGAAGTTGTAAACAAAACTCTTTTGTATTTCATCTTTCAATTCTCTGAGGAGAAGAGTCTTTAGTGAGGAGGACGGATTAATTGCACCACAGAGGAGCAGGAGGAGTTTTCCTCTGAGAGCAGGATGAAGCTCAGAGCCACAGAAGAACTCGTCTATGTCAAACCTTGATTTGAGATGGTTTTTTTAATCTAAATATGTGCATGTCTTGGATTTTTTCATTCTGAAAAGTGGGAGTAAAAACAAATAATTCAAATATCTCCCCGATATTATCAGACTCACATATTTAAATCTTTTAATTTGAAAATCACCAGAGGGGCAGTGAGAAACTGTCACTCATGGACCTTGCCTACTTCCTGTTGATAGGTCCGTACTGAGGAGCTGAAAGATGAGTGTGACCGGTACCTCTGTCCGAACATGAGCGTGGACTTGGTCTCGGACTCGTTGTAGACGGACGGCGAGCAGCAGATGATGATGGTGGTGCGGCAGTTTCCTCCCAGCGAGTCCTGCAGGATCCGGGTCATCTTGCTGTCCCTGTACGGCACGTGGGTTTTCTGGAGGAAATAAAAAGAAACTGTCAAGATGAGGTGACGCCACACTAATGCTCGTGGAAGCTAGAGACAGAACTGCGATGGACTCAACTGTTCCCTCGGCCAGAGCGGAGATGACGTTCCCCAGCGCCGACAGAGACTTGTTGATGTTCTTGGCCTCGTCCAGCACCGCTCCCTCAGCTCCCGTCTTACTCACCTGTTCAAACATTCCACTCACAGCGTTATCAATTTGCCAATTCACAAAACAAACCCTTAAACCAAACATTAAATTCCATTTGTTTTCTGGTTTGACCTTCTCGCTGCCGGCCAGGTCGACGAGGTAGAGCTTCCCCGACAGCTTCTTCTCCGTCTCGATGTTCTCCTGCTTGATGTTGATGAGGAAGATGCTGTGGCTGCGGGAGCTGTGCTCGTTCATGTCTGAGGAATAAGGAGTTCTTTTAAAGTGGCAAAACCTCGAAGCCATGAATGTCTGTAGGAAATATTACAATTCTCTGTGCAGCAGCTGTGGAGATGTTTCAGTCTGGAGCGACAAAATGATACAGCAACATCTCCATTTACCGACAGAGACATGAAATACGGGTGCAGGGATACGTACTGGTCACCGCCACGTGCCGATTGTCTTTGCCCTCGTCGATAACATCCATCACCTCCTCTGGACTGGACACAAAACGTTCAGTACAACCCTGAGAGAGGAAGATCATCTTTCAAATGGATTTCCTCACACTCAATTGAGGTTTTCACGTTATATGGAATATTATTATTACAGATATAACAGTATTAAATGACATTCGGATAGTTAATCAAGCTCTGTAGGGCCAGTTCACCGACCTTGACGTAGGGCACTTTGTTTTTGTCTTCATGCACCGAGAGGTTCGTCTTCGACACTTCAAATGAAGCAGAAATCACACAAAATTACTTTTAAAAAACAAAATAGCAACTAAATAACACAACACAAATGTGTATTGATTGTTGCACACTTACCATCGAGCAGGTCTCTAATCTTGTCCAAGTAGATTTCAAAATAAGAGACCTGCACAGAGAAATTGAACAGGCAATCAAATTCTCAATATAAAAATAAGACTTTCACCTCCAAGACCCAAAAGACCCAGGTTATGAACCAATATGTTTTTTTAAAAGGTTTGTGCACTAACACAAGTTTTTTCTTTTCTTTTACCTTGATGTGAAACTCGAGGTTCTCGTCCATGGAGTAGATGTGGTCGAAGATGTCGTGGGCGATGCGAGGGATGATTCCCATCAGCTGGGGGTCATGCAGTTTGCCCTGAACACAGCAGCGGATATCGTACGAAGATTTTAAACATTTAGAAAAAACTAAGAAGCCAGGAGAATTAAAAAGATCCTTTAGTGGATTAGTGCATGAACTGACTGAAGGAATTTGCTGGAGTCAGTTTGTGCTTTTTCTACTTCAAATCTGTGAACGTCCCTTCAAAGCGAACCCTATGAACCTTGACCTCAGGGTCGGTCTCTGCTATCTGGCTTTTCATTCCTCGAACCTCAACATCTGTAAGAGCTTGAGTGGATTTAGTGTTCTGCAGTAAGTCTGTTACACAATGACTGTCGTGCTCTAATCCCCCGACTGGAGACGGGAGCTCATGATAAAAGGTCAGTGGCCGTCTTCACACAAAGACTCAGACTCCCATCGATTGGCTGATAGCTTCTAAGATCTGGCTCCAGATTTTTTTTGCACTGTGTGTTTTGGTGTCAGTGGTTTTGAAGCTGACCGAGCGAGTCTCTCACCTCCATCGTGTGTGTCTTCCCAGACGACGTCTGCCCGTAGGCGAAGATGGTCCCGTTGTATCCGCCCAGCACATCTGGAACCATATAGAATTCAATTTTAATTATGGAAAATGGTAATTCCCAAAGTCAACTACAACAACACACAGTACTGTGGGTTTCTGAGGTAGTAAACCTTCTGTTTTGCAACTGAACATTCAATAAGAATATACAAATGTTAATACTACAACTATTTTTGTATTACAGACAACGTAATTGCTATTTACTTTCCCCTATTTACTTATTTTATTACATATGTAAAACTACTAGCTTCAGTTTCTCTTACTGATACATCAGCTACAATTAGCAAGAGGAAAATTCAATCCTAGGCTCAATAAGATAGCAATAGGTTATGAACAGGGTAGTTCTGCAGTGTGTAGACTACAGCTGTATAAAGAGTATGCTCTATGTCTCCATTATGTAAAGTGACAATGAAAAACAAAAGATGGAGGACGGATTAAGTCTATGTGCAGAGAGACAATAGATTAACGTTACATAAGAGCAACGGTTTCATCAGTTTCCCTGCAGCAGGTTTCAAATTCAAACCTCCATGTCGTACCTTTCACGATCTGCTTGGCACACTGGTCGTACACTTGTCCCTGCGACGTGTTGGGAGGCAGCACGCGGTCGAACACGTACGGCTTGGCCTGCAGTGGTCAGACCAGCACAGGACACATCAGGACAACAGGGACAGGACAACACACAGCAAGAATACACATCTTCATAAAAAAGCCTGTAAAAAAGGTATTGTTTCCGTCACGCTGATGCATCAAATGAGGAATTCTGAGCTGGAAAAGCGCCAGTAACTTCCAGGATGCTTCAGTGTGATCATCCATCACCCCTCCTGCCCTTGTCCAGCTAGGAACTCTTACTCTGGGGGGGGGGTAAAAGCCTTGTCGCAGTGAAAAGCAGCCGTCAGCACTTGGAAGCAGCAGCAGCAGCAGCACTCTGACTCTTAAACTGAAGCAGGGAAACCATTGCCACAGGGTCAGAGCTCCTGGGCAATGTGCTTGATTGATGGCACTTAGTCATGGTGGAATGGGGGGGGGGAGCAGGTGCTGCTAATTAGACAACACTGACACTTTCTGTGCAGATAAATACAAACGCAGGAATTTCACAGTAGAAGTGTTCTGTTCCCAAACACGAGGCCTAACCCCCTATTATATTATGTAGCACTTCTGTCGTTTCTTCCCTAAGTTCCTGCATCAGCACTTTTTTAAAGATGGTGACTCAGCGTGAGCACAACCTTTGACCCCCCCCCTCCTCCTCCAAACTATTACACCCTTAAGATGCTTTTGATGGAGGAATACAAACGTGTCCCTCTGCAGGCGGGGGGCGTTACGACAGTCAAGCAGGTGACTGCATCCACAACTATTTTTGTGAGAACGCCCTTAAATTCTATGATCAGGAAACAAGGTCCCATGTCGTTATGCTTTCTGCAAAAAGCTTATTAATTTGGTTGGTACTGGTTTGGTCTGGTACGATGTTGGGGCCCCACTTCCCTTTTGCTTCCGGCCCCCAAAGAGCCTTGATACACCCCTGTCTCTCCAGATCATTTTGATATGAAAGATTAAAGACAACTGCTATTAGAGGCTGTTTTCTCTTCTCTTCATACTGTAGGTTTGTGTGATTGTCATTTAGTTTAAGTAAAGTAAACCTTTGGTGATACAACTGCATCTTCATTTCGGTATCGAATAGAAGTATTTTCTATGAATTCCTGTTTCTAACGTAACTAAATTAGATTTAGATGACAGGTTAACACATTACAGTCGTATCACGGTTTGGTTTTGTTACTTTTTGTCTCTGAGCCGGTTTCAACACTTTAACATCGTTATAACTCGTGAAATGAAGATTGTCTGATTCTTTTTTCATAATATATATTGATCTAATCTTGAATTATAACTTACAAGCTGTATCATCTAACAGAACATGGCTAAAGACATGTTTTGCATTGGGTCCTGATGCTGTTTTAAGAAGAAGAATCCTACAGGGGAGGATAAAAGTTTTAGATGACACTATCTTGCTTAATACTCCTGCATCAAACGCTACATCTTTGCAATATTATATGAAATCATTTGAATAACATTATCAGAATCTTGTGACATCTACAGTATTGGATGCTTATTGCGCACTTTGCATCTCCAGCCTGTCTGCACGGATCCAGGAGACTTTCCTCTGAAACACTGCAGTGTTTGTGTTGTGCCCCTCACTCTCTCTCTCACACACACACACACTCTCCATCACAACAACAGGGCGCACACGGACTCACCGTTATCACCACGGTGTCATCCTCTTTGAATTTGGGGATGTATTTGTCTCCTCTGTTGATTTCGGCCTCGTTCAGGGGCCTGAAGCGACACATCACTCTCACCCCGCACTCCGCCACATCCACCATGACTGCTGCTGATGCTGCGGACCCGTGATCCGGATGCTGCAGGAACCTATGGAGGATTCGGTGTGTGGTGGTCCAAGGGGGGCTCGGGGACCTCAGGTGGGGCCTCGGGGTCCTGGGTTCAGTTTCCCCTGCAGCAGAGACTCAGAGCATCACTTGCAGAAGAAGCTGAGGTCAGTTGAGAAACCTCCAGTGCGCAACGCGTCCTTCATCCAAGCCGGACCCCTCGGCTGCGCCATGTCCAGAACCGGATCCCCCGCAGCGCTGCGTCCCAGGTCGGTGCACGGGCCTCAGGGTGCAGGGGGGGCACCGGGACACCGGGAGGACAGCGGGCTGGTCTGTGTCTGTGGGTGGTGGTGGAGGGGGGGGTCGGTGCCGGGTGTGCAGGGGGACAGACCGGAGAGCACGCGCACAGACAACCGCATCGTCCGGGACTGGCAGTGGAGGCGCGCTCCCGGCAGGATGACGCGGCGCGCCGCCGTGCCCTGCATCAGCCGCACAGTCACTGAGATGCTCGCGTGCACGCGCTTTAGTTTAGTTTCGTTCAGCAGGTAGAAAAGCATGAGTTATTATATCTCAGCAGTAAAAAGCATTAAGAAATAGATTCCACTGTCCAAAGTTTTATTATTTTAAAATCAACTTTTTAATAAAAATATGTATGGTCCTATATCCCATTCACCACAGAACACCAGTGTGTATATAACCGACATTTCCACATCATTAATTTTGATAGAACTAATATTTGAATGATTGATAACAAAAAGCCACCTCAGCGATTGAGTGATGACGTTCAATTCTGGAGCTTTTGATCTCATCGCATGATCTTCATCCTTAACAGATGAAAAGCCAAAAAAGTCCTTAAACTGCATTAGCAAAAAAATATATATACATTAATATATAGAAATGTATGATTATATCTAAATTACATGATTATAAATTATACTTTACCTTATAATCCTAGGTAGAGGATACGAAATCAACCCTGCATTAGCCCACATAAAATGTGTGCTATCCTATTTGCCCACTAGAGGGCAGTGTTGAACAAGGAAATACTCCCTTTAAATGCACCACTGGCACTTTGAGCTTGATACATGATTCATCACATTTTAAACTCGAATAAAAGTTAATAATCTGGGAACAATCCGGAAACAGGAGATGTAAAAACACATGACACCAGATTATTCAAGTAAGAGTGACCATGTTTTTAATATCTTAAACATCTGTGCAACATTGTTCAAAATGTTACATCACTGCATGACCTGTAATGTTTCACAATATTTACAAAAAAATGCTGCTTACATCAAACCATTAAAAAAAAAAAAGTCCAAACAATCTCAAAATAATGGACTGACAAACTATCCCTAGCCCACATTAATGCAAAAAGAAAACAAAATAAACAAGAGCAATCAAGTGCACATCATACTTCACGCAAGTCTATTTTCTGTAAAGTATATATTAGTGAGAAAATATATACTTAATTACAAGTTGAAAAAATAAAATACTGACTAGGAAAGAGGGTGGGAGAGGGAACGGAGATTCAAAAGAGCAGAAAAAAAAACCCACACACACCTCAACACGCTCACACAATCACAGGCGTGAGGAAAAGAAAATAGACGGCACACACCAAACACACAAAAATAAATGCTTTGAACTCTTGACCACAAATAACATGAAACTGATATAACAGATCCAGAACACATGGGTTCCCAACACGAGACTGGGCTCCTGCATGTCATTGCACAAAAAGAAAACGGGAGGCGGGGGGGCGAGGCAGAATGAACTTTACCGAAAGAGCTCACGTGGTTCTTGTTGCCAAACGGCACATTTGAGTCCGATATTTATCAAGTAATACTGATATTTTTGGAAGTTTTTAGACTTTGCAGCTACAAATTTGTAATGTCCGTGTTTTCTTAGCGTGCACAAACTGATCGGTCTACAAATAAGTGAGATCTCATCTGAAAATACAGCACAAAGGACTTAAAGGTGAAAACCCATGAACAAAGTAAGACCTGTTGCAACTGGTTGTACGATTCAGTGAGCAAATCCAATAGTTGTGCATATTTTTAGTAATAGTAGTGTTGTCATGTTTGAGCTGGTGAGAGGCAGAAGAATCTTGAGTACCATTCGATTTTAAGGTGATCAAACATGGGATTCTGGAGATAAATGTAGTTTATTCCTACTGAAGGGTTCAAGTATTTAAATGGGACTTTTATCTCGGAGGGTGTGTGCGTCGGATATTGATAATGCTGAATTACTTCAGGACATTTGAAAATAAAATGTGAGTTAATGTGTAAAGGTAAAGCTACAAATAAATTACTACTTCATGGGTCTGAGGTTAGGATGCCGGAAAAGGATTAATAATGTAACACCCCCCCCTTCAAAAGAAAGAGAGTACACGTCAAAGGAAAAAGTACAGCCCAAGTATTTGAAGGTGCGTACTAAAGAAAATCAGAGATGCAGTGTTACTAGAACGGTTGTTCTTTGCCATTGACTGGTATATTGCACTTAGTAATTCTGTAGTGAATTCAGGTTATTAGTTGATCTGGAGGAGTGTGTGTGTTTGTGTGTCTGTGTGTTTATCCCGATACTGTGCGTCGCTGACCTTTTATGATTCGGCGTGAAACTTCTGATAAGTTTGTTAGTGTTCACAACTGCATTGACTACCAACATAAAATCCCGTCTGCCGTTCAGACGAGCATATTCATAAATATTATAGTCTTCTCTTGAGCTGAGAAATTTCCATGAAAACAATCTGTAACAAAAACTGGTAAAGCCTCGCTGTAAGATTTAAAAGTGTTAACTGTAATGCTCGCTTCTTAAATAAAAGGGAACACAACCTCTGTAATGAACTATGAATACATGATATTTTCACAAAAAACATACATATACACATATAAGGCTTGAGTTCTCAACTCTCGGTAGTATTATTGCCATCTAGCATATTTGTAAAGCTTAAAATAAATATGAAGTACTGTACATAAATAATTTACAACAATAAGAAAAAAGAAAGAAAATACACACAAGGCCCCTAAATGTGAGAAATGCTTCCACTGCTCTTGAGTTAGTGTTCGTTTTCATGATCTAGACTCTGAGGTTGGTTACTGTACCTAAAGCTATAGCCGTGGCGAACATGACTAGAATCATGGGAGGAAAGAAATGTTAAAATTACTGTACAAACGTAAATCACAACATTCAAATGACACAAAGGAACGAATGAATGAACGCAGCCTGCGATTCTGGGTTTTCAAAGAAGGAAAAATCCACTGTTAGAAAGGAGATCGTGTTGCATTTCAGGATTAAGATCATCTCAGAAGAAGACAGAGACAATTTGTACCGGCTTTAAATTTAAGTTGAAGGAGAAATGCTTCATATATATAATGCATCTACACATGTAGGCCTGAGTGCAATAACGACACAGGCCGTGATATTAGGAAAACATGCGAGAAACGTTGTTTAATATCGCTAGGACGATATATGACTTGCGATAAATAAACATAAACAATCCCTGGCTACGGACTCAGGACCACGGACAGCTCCACCGACAGCTCTACCTATAGTGTTAATTTGGAGTCTATATGTAATTTGTAATTCACAATGATATAAATTTGATACAAATACTGCAAATCCTCGAATGTGTGAATCAGGAATAAGAGTATGATTACATTCATAATCAAAATGAGGGGGAGATTATTAATTGTCAATGACACTTGATACAGTAATAAATGTGTGACGGTGGATTTTTCCTTCTCAAAACGACAGGTAACCAATTTTCTCTCGTCTGCCGGTGAAACTAGAACAATTCACCCGCTCCACCAGACTTTTCTTATTAATTCATTAAACCACAAAATCACGATTTTCCTGTTAACGAGCAGATGAAGATTTACCAACGATGATCCGACTGGGGGGGGGGGGGGGGTCCTTTCCCGAACACTGAACACTTTCTGCTGGTAAAGTTCATTCTGTGTTTTTAAATCTTATCAGTACAAATGAGCACAACTGGAGTGAAGTGTAATAATGGAAAGAACTCATATACTCGTGCCTGTTCCACTGCTGTTCCCTTATTCCAAAAAAGGGGGGAAATAATAACAAAAATGAAATTAAAATTAAAAAAAACAGCACGTCTTACAGTTCCTCATATAAAAGCTTTAGGCTGTATTCTTAATTATCCTATGCATGCGGCCGTATGCAGCCGCACTTCTGAATAGAAACCAAGACATTGGTACACTTCTTCTGCTTTGTTTTTGTACAATAAAAGATAAAATGTGCATTAGGTACGCTTGTACATGACATTGTACAATATTTACATACATTTCTTGATAGCATGAAATTTCAGGATTATCTATATACATATTGAAAATGTATCAGAAATATTTGGACTGTCTATTTTCTTAAATATGTAAGGTAATACTTGTAGCTTTTTTTTTGTTTATTTTACTATATTATACTAGAAAAAAATAGTTAATTCAGTGAGCAGTAGACAAATTGCAATCGTTTCTGATGTTTTTCTCAATTTCTTTCCCTCTTCATTTTTTTTTTGCTTTCTACCAGTAAAACTGTTTCGGTGATTGGAATTTCCAGCACCTTCTGTGGTCAGTCAACAATTCTAGTTCATGTCATGGAGCAACGACGTACCACTGCATGTCCATGTGTAGCACCTGTTAGAGAGCTCAGATCACGTGACGGCTGAACGGACAAGTCTGCTAAGGCTTGGAGGACGTTCTCCGGCCGACACATTCATTCAATGTTATCTGGATATTTTCCTCCTCTTGGGCTTCGGGAGCTTCACCTGACGATCCCGCGATGGGATCTGGAGACGGAGAGAAACGTTATGGCGGAGGCCGGACAGGGAGGTGGAGGGAAAACAATCCTACATGGAGATAAATCTGTTTTAATCCATCCATCTTGAGGATCGTGGAAAGTTGCAAACACTCACCGTGCCTGACATCTTGTCCAGCTCACTCATGGCCTCGTGGATAGCAGCTTCCAAGTGATTATTCAGTTTCCCCGGTCTGCTGGAAAACATTTACAATTTACAATATTAACATTTGGACTGATGCAAGACAGAGGGAATGCAAGCGTTTTTTTGCTTTAGGACTTTTGGCTGCTGCAGGAACCAAAACTATGTTTCAGGACATCATCTTTAAACACCAGGTTTCTGACTGTAAAGCGCCTAAAGTCAGAATCCCCACCAACACCCACTTAATGTTGTTTTGGCTTTTGTCTATAATGGGAATGGATACAATCAGGATTTACTCCTGGGTCAGCGGACTCTGCATTAGACAGGTTCTTATCAGCTCTGGCTGTAATCAGCAGTGATGGGAACATGACATCCATGTGAATGCTCTCATTTCTTCTTCTGTATTTTGGCAGTGGAGGCTCTGACGCTGAACCTTTTCTGGCGAGACATTATGACGTATATAGAGCTATCAGGCGTAAACAGCCTTGAACA
Source organism: Limanda limanda (assembly GCF_963576545.1). Lineage (NCBI taxonomy): Eukaryota > Metazoa > Chordata > Actinopteri > Pleuronectiformes > Pleuronectidae > Limanda > Limanda limanda. The sequence continues at coordinate 7,819,495 of NC_083658.1, read as the reverse complement.
TTTGTGTACATGTTATTCTGGGAACAAAGAGCAATGGCCCTTTCTTTCTTTGCATCGTTCAAGATGCAACACTGGCAAGACAGCGAAGTCAGTGAGCCCGTTTCCTGTGCGTCTGTGACGTTGAACATGACTCACTGGGAAAAAGGAACAGAAAGACAAACTCCTCTACTGGCAATGGCCAAGGAATCATGTAATGATGTAAACAGAGGAAACACTGTTTATCTGCTCTAGGATGCTTTGTTAGTGTGCCTGGCTCACTGGTTTATGACATATAATACCAACCTACATTAAAAATCAGGAGTTAATATCGTGTATTATTCATATATCTACACTTTATTGTGGGATTTACAGTTTAAAAAGCCCTGTTCTAGAGTGGACATTCATTGTGTTGGAGCTGGTATTAAAGCTGATCCTGGATTATTGCATTATGGATCCCAGGACAATATAATTTCATAACAACAGATTTACTTACTTCAGGCCTCGTTTAGCGGCTCGGTCAAGTGCCTCCAAGTCGTGAGTTAGTGTTTTTAGCTTCTCTGGCTCTACCTGTATGGACGACAGAAAGATATTACAGTACATTCAAGGTTGTTAAACAGGAGACAGAGAATTCCCTTCCAGAATTTGGACAGTAGTATTTCAGTTTGTCATGTGTACTAGTAAATTTGGCAAAATTCGGATTTGGCTGTAAAATGGTGAGTTTGGAGCATTTTGGAATCCATCTGCTGCCATAGCCAGGGAACAAAATGTCTTGCTTCCTTCTGACTTTTCAAAGTTGCAATCAAGTCAAAATCACTCATTTTGACTTGAAAACAAGCATCACACATGGTAATCCAAGAATCTACAAAACTTGTAATGTTTCTATAGAGGGAACATTGCTGGCTGGTGAGTTGGTGCAGTCACTGAAATCTGTCGTCAATCTACAAACTTATTTAGTAAAAAATGTCAAGTTGGCTAGTAAAATGATGGCAGGTGGTCCCAGACTGATTTCTCACCTTCGCCTGCTCCCGCAGCTGCATAGCAGCGCTGTGCACTTGTTCGTCCCCGGCCAGCTTGGCAGTCCAGGGCGGGAAGCCCTTCAGCTGTCCCCAGACCAGCTCCCCCATGTTGAAGGTCCTGGATCGGTAGTGAAGCAGATCTGAGGAGGGAGAGTCTGGCTGCCGCAGGTCTTCCTCACTGCTCAGACTCTTTGTGTCCGAGGGACTGGGTGCCATACCGTTGAAGTGGCCGTTGTAGTGGCTGTAGTCTTTGGCTGTGGCCAGGGGACCCTCCAGGCTCGTGGAGGAGCTGGGCGACTGGTCATCGCCCGTCAGCTCTTGTCGTGGGGGACCTAGGACATCACCATAACCGCGGGTGTTGAAATGGGGGGTGGCACCGTTGATATGGATGCAGCGTTCCACTGTCTGCTCGAGACGCTCCTTGTAGTTTACAGGAGTCCGGCTGCAGTTATTAAAGCGATATCCATCATCAGGAAAGGCCTTTTCGTGGGCCATGGCCAGGCCATGATCATGGGAGCCGTCAGTGGGGCAGAGAGGAGCGGGAGCCAAACTGGCGGGTCGCTCCATGCACGGACTACTCCTAACTTGGGTTGAACACTCTAGAAATTCCTCGCCGCCCCAGCTGCTGTTGTTGCTGTGCGTGTCAAACCCTCCCCCGTGCTGTGTCTCCCCGTCCCACTGCCCCCTGGGAGTACCACGGCCAGGAGAACGGAAGTAATCATTGGCCTCCGGAGTACATTCTGGAGTCATCTTCCCAGCATCCATGTTCTTCTGACCCCGTCCTGGCCTCACCTGCCTCGGCCTGGTGTGCAGGGGTAGCTGCTCCCCCTCCTGGTGCCCATGCAGGACTGCACTGACTGCTTGGGGTAGGTTGACAGGTTCCCCTATAGAAGCAGTGAAGGCACTCATGGCGCTGAGGGCAGGCACCGGACTCGCCTGCGTGGTCCCGCTCACTGTGGTTGTTATCGTAACATGCATGCCCTTGCTGGCGGCGTCGACCACAGCTCTGTAGATGGCGTCCACCGACTCTGGGCCCCCGCCGGGCCCCCTGTCAGAGCTGGGTGGACCTGGAAGCCCCTCTCCCTGGGGCTGCTGCCCCTCCCCGAACTGTGGGTGCTGCAACATCCCCTGCTGTGGACACAACAACAAGGTCACACATGATGAAAATGTTTTAAGAATCTGAAATGCCATCTGAAATGCCACTGGCAACTCATCCCACCTGGTAGTTCTGGTAGAGGCAGGCCATGGAGCCAGCGTTGACCATGTTGCCGTCTGTGTAGGGTGTGTTGTCAGAAAAGTGCTGCTGGCCCTGGTAGGCCGGGTGGGAGGCCACCACCTGCTGCATGCCCTGGTGGACCTGCTGCTGGTACATCTGACCTCTGTTCACATGTGGTGGCAGGCCTCCCACACCACAGCCAAGGGATGATGGGTTTCCTGCAAAACCAAGAGGACAAAGAAGTCAAGTGGTTGTCAATGCAGCCTTTTTCTACTACCTTTAAAATAGTAAAGCTGAAATCAGTAAAGAAACATCTGAACTGGAACTACCGAGTCGGACATAATGATCAGTATATTGGGCATTTCTTTAAATTGTGTTGTTTTCACATAGCTCACATTTAAGAAAAACTGACACTCTTGGTATTAGGTTTGCGCTTCACAGCTTTCTCGAAAAAATAAACTCATTAATGGAAAACATCACCTAGAGTTCAAATTTGCTGAGTCACAAAGTCCCTGAAAGAATAGATTTTCAATTCATACCAAAAAATACATATTTTAGTACATAAATGAAATAGGACAGCAATGAGACCATCCCTTTTTTGTGGTTGTCGAACTAACTTAGAATTATTTAATTATTTTATCATAACACATCAGTGCACAATAAGAGCAGATTGTGCATCATCAACTGCATTTCCACCTAGTCTTTTGCGATCAGTGCACTTTATAGTAATACAGAATTACAAGAAAAATGTTTTCAAACAGGTTTTAAAAAGCTGTCGTCCGGGATATACCACTGCTCTGTCTGCTGAGCAGTTTGTTAAAATGTATACCTTTCCAGATTCACTGCGCTCACCAGAACATGAACAGCAAGGCTGAGTGAGTTCCTCTCAACAGACACATTCGCAATAAAACAAAAAAAGTTGCACATTAACAATCTGTTGCAGCCCAAACTAGCAGACACACAGCTGCTAGATGTGGAGCACAGACCTGTTGGCAGAGCACACAAGGACAGAACATGAAGGGAATTCATCAAGGCCACAAATGTATCAATGAATGAGAAAGCCCAGCAGCAATGTTATGCAGACAAAGCCGACGCAGATACAAAATCTCAGAGGCCTAATGCTCTGTGTGTGTGTGTGTGTGTGTGTGTGTGTGTGTGTGTGTGTGTGTGTGTGTGTGTGTGTGTGTGTGTGTGTGTGTGTGTGTGTGTGTGTGAGGGAGCAGTGACTGGAGCAGCTGGTGCGATGCTAGGTAGCTGAAGGGCAGCTGTGTGTGTTCTCCATTTTTTTTTCACCTCTTGTCTTTCTTCCCCTCTCTCCCTCTCTCTATCTCTCTCTCTCCTCTCCAACGCTGAGAGCCATGACTCGGCCAGCCCCCTCCCCCTTTCTCCCTACATCCTCCACTACTGCTATGATATAGTGACGGCTGTTGCCAAGGGAGGTTGCCATGGGAACCAAGTGATGATTGGTGGTTCTGGCCACTGCCAGGAAGCTTGTAGGGGGAGTCGGGTGGGTGGGACAAGGGGGGGTTACGAGGGTCGGGTGGTGTGATTTTTGCCTGCTGGGGGATGGGGGGCAGTCAGCTGGGTGGCAGGGCGTCTGGGTGGGGGGTTACAATGAACTTTGGAGTATTTGTTGATGGCAAGAGTGGAGGTGGGGGTGTTCAAAGCTTGCTAGCTTTCTAGAAACAGATGGTATGAGGCTAATGCTAAGAAGCCACTGACAAGGCCACTTTCAAAGAGCTTTCAATGCTCTTAAGATCCCTGACATGTCATTCAAATTAGTTTCAAGTAGGGGACAACGCACAGAGTTACTCTGCAGCATAACATCTGCCATTTGGTGACAAAATAGTCTTTTATCCCCAGAGCCTCTAAGAGCTTAATGCTTATGGGATCGTGTCACCATTCTGGTAAGCTGAATGACTGCACTGAATTGGGTTCATTTGCTGTACTGGTCATATTGGGAGGGTCTGAATAGTCTCTGGCAAACAGCAAAGCCTTGCAGGTTTTAGACGACTTTATGCACTGCAGAGAAATGTTTTACTAAAATGGTCCCCTGTTCGTCTTTATGATAGTTATCACACAAAGCTGTTCATGAATTAGCACATTTAACCATCAGTATAAGTGTTAATGTACCATACATGGTGGCGAAGCAAAAGAAAACTAGAAAAGTGCAGGTTTAAGGACATTAGGAAGAATCCTTAATGCAAACATAAAAACAGGATTCCTAACAATAGCAACTAAGCACAGGAGCGTAAACATCCCAAAAAAGTATGAAGCTATAATGTATGAAAAGCAGGCAGGTGGTCAGTTTTCATTGTTGTCGGGAGGCTTAATATGTGGCTAAAACAATTAACTGATTATCAACATAATACACATGGTTGTTAATTCCCCGAACAAGCCGATGATGCGAGTTGGCGGTGACAAGGTAGACGGCTCCAAAAGGATTAAACACCGGATATTTGTAGAAAAACACCAGAGGAAGAGATTAGCAACCACATAAAAGGGAAAAATAAAATTGACAACACAAGCAACAGGAGGATGCCACAGGTTGCCTCACTTCCTCCTGGTGTTGTTCCTGTATGTTGGCTCAGTTATGAGAAATTATAACATTGCCATGGCTGTATTTGGGTCAGTGGCATGACGCATATTTATCCCCCTATGGTTTAGTTTAAATTTACTTGATTTAATTTTAAAAATAAACGTACAAATAACTTGCATACGTTCTTTTCTTGTGGACCTAGTCTCACATTTCGGGATTTAATCAATTAAGAGAGAACATTTGGGTACAAATGTTATTTCAAATGGCATGAAAACATAACTACAATATATACATTTTAACCAACCATTTATTTTATGTTTTAAACTTAAGTCCAAAATAGGGCATTTTTCTTTGATTTTAGACCACGTTTGCAGACTCAGAAACAAGGATATGGTCCTGCTGATGGAACTGAGTGTTGAGGATATCAAATATATATTAACGTAGAAAACAATTTGTAATGATTTTTCCTCATTGGCTCTACCCCCTGACCCACACTGGACCACCTGAATTTCAATGACTGGACTTAGGAGAAATACAGAAGGCACCTGGTGATAAGAACAGGTGGCCTGCAGCAGACCTTGGTGATATCTCCATTATAAACCATATGAGGACACACAGATGCATGTTGAATACATAAACCCATTGCCCGGTCCGCAAGCAGGGGAGGCGGGGGAGAAAAATAAGATCTAGGTCTTTTCAGTGCTTTCAAAACAAATGCAAACATGAATGTGCCTACACACACTCTCACACACTTACAGTCACACAAAGTAATTAATATGCACACAAATGAAGAGAAGGGCACATACACTGTAGTACACAAGTAATGGCAGACATGTACACACAGTCATTCAAACACACACACACACAGGCCAAAACCCTCATCAAAGGCTTCACTCCGGTCTCTATTCAGGGTCCATCGTTACTATAGCGACGAGCTAGCAGGGAGAAGCTCTAAAGAACACCCTATCTGGGCTGCTTCCCTTAAAGCATGATGCAGATCCCATTCCCATCTTCTAACACCATTGACTCATGCCAGTATACAAATAAAACAAAGAGAAACACGGGTTGACTGACAATTAGCTGAGCTTCCAAAGATGAAGGGCCTGCTCATTAGCTCAAAGATGCTTGAGCTACAGCTACACTGTCCAGGCTTGGGGCCCATCACCTAAATCGTTTGGTTCTGGCTTACTCATTACCGTAGAAACCACATCTTCACCAGTAGCTTATCACTGAGATGGGAGGGGAAATGCACAGTCAATGAACAAATCTGACTCTGAAACTGGCACAGGAATACATTTTGTTGCCATTTAAAAATGAAAATCTGTAGCATGATGATGATATTAGTGATAGTATTTAAGCACTACCAGCAGACCTGATGTGCTGTAGTGCTGACATCTCACCTGAATCAGAAATGCTTTGTGGACAGCCTCCATCACCCCCTCCATGTTGCATCACGACCATGTTAGTCCGCCCCATACTGTGAAGGAGGTTCTGCTGTGAAGGATGAGGGCTAGGATGGGATAGTGGCGGGGGATTGGTGTTGATGCGTCCAAGGGGCATGCCATCAGGGCCCACTGGTCCACCACCTGGCCCCATTGGCCTACAGTTACTCATGGAGGAGGCCTGCATTTGGGCCATTATGTCAGGGAACTGGCCTGGACGTGTGCCCAGATGGCCTCCAGAGGAGTCCATGTTCCGGCAGTGCTGCATTACATCTCCTGGACCCTGCAGCCTCTGCTGAGCATGCAGATTATGCTGAGGGCCACCAGGGACCATTCCCATGCTGTCGTTGTAGTGCAGCTGTGGAGCTCCTTGAGGACCCTGCCCTGGACCAGGGCTAAGACCTAGACGATGGCTACTCCCAGTCAAGTTATGGGAGCTCTGGGAGCTCATGGACTGGAGAAGCTGGGCCATGGAGGCGTTTGGGGGAAGGTTCCCAAGTCGGCCCACTTTTCGCAGCTGCTCAGTTGCACTGGGCCCTGGCATGTGGGGTCCACCCATGCCTGATTTATTAAGCATGTTGTAGACCATGTTGTTACTGTTATCGTGGGTTACAGCAGCACCACCGGACGACTGCTTCCGTTTGCGCATGGGGTCCCTCTGTTGGGCCATGAGTTTGTCTCTGAGAGCTGCCCGACCACTCTGACCCTCAGGAGTATTGAGCAGCATGGCGGAGTTTGGCGGGAGCATGGGATTTAAAGTGCTGTGTCCCTCCATGCCTCGAGGGCCGGTTATAGAGCCAGGGTGCCCACCACTCCCTCCACCACCCGCCCCCATGACTGCGATACCAACTCCACCACCAGCCATGCCAGTAGTGCTGTTGCCAGTTGCGCTGAGTTTGTTTTGATTTGCTAGCTGTGCTTTGGCTGCAGCTGACAAGAGACTGCTGGCGGGGAAGGAAGTGGCGTTCTGTGGGTTGAGGAGCTGGTTGAGGGGCATCCCCAGGAGACCTGGGTGGCCCTTCTGGGAAGCGCTAGGGGTTGCCAGAGAGGAGGATGATGAGGAGGAAGAGGTGGGTGAATACATGGGGTTACCATGCTGCTGGGTTCCAATAGAGTTTACCATCCCGGGCAACAGCTGGGAGTCTTTGTACTGGTGGAGTGGGTCTGTTTTGTTGGTGGAGGGGCTGGAGGGCATGGCCGGTCTGGGCGATCCCATAGCGGACCTGGGGGAACGAGGAGGGATCTTCATGGTGCCACATGGGGCCTGGTGCCCAGAGGGCATTGCAAAGCTTCCATGATCAGACGAGGTGGAGGATGAGCGTGAGCGATGAGGAGAGGCCTCCATTCTCGCAATGGCAGGCCCAGTCATGTGGACAGGGGAAGTGACAGGGGAGGGGGACATGGAGGAAGCTGGACCACCCTGTTGAATCCTCTGACCATGGCCACCATGCCCTACAGGCCCAGGCTTTGCTGTTGGTAAAGGTAAGTTGCTTGGCAAGGGAACAATGGTAGGAGGGGGTATGTTTACATTCATCATTGGTACCTGAGAGTGGATGTTAGGCTGGAAGTTTGAGGGGTTTTGGACGTTGGTGGGAGGCTGGTTGACTTGTTTTCTGGGAATAGGGTCTAAGATGCCTAAGGGGTCTTTTTCGGAAGTCAACTGCCTTTTTTGAAGGGCACAGGATGGTGGTATGGATGGGGTGGGTGGCACCGTATGCACAGGCGGCTGTGTTTTATGGTGAAAAGCCACACGGGACATATCCATACCCGGGGGGAAGTTGCCCCGTGGCACGTTCATGTTCATGACAGGGCTTTTGGCAGTGGCCGTTGGGGAGAGGGGCGTGCTAGTCCTCCCTGTCATGGCGCAGGATGGCTGGCTCGCAGGGGAGCCATGGAGCATCACACTGGGTGGGGAAAGAGGCGTCCTAGTATTCCCATGGATGGAGGCTGAGCCGGGACTGCCAGCTCCTGGAAAACCACAAGGATTGTTCCTTGGAAAGCCCTCAGGACTGCCCAGAATGTCCGCACTTGGAGACTGTGATCCATCTCCATATAGCTTTGCACTGGAGGGAGGTGGGCTCAGCATACCTCCGTACCCAGCCCTGTATGGGGACTTGGGGCATGGCTCCCCACTGCCCAGCCTCTGTGGCCTGGGGTACCCAGAGTAGAGCTCCGGGTGCTGGGCTCCACCCATCTCCTGGGGTGAATACAGCCTGTGCTGCTGTTGTCCTACTGCCATCATCATCTTGAAATGACTCTTGCAGTCAGGGCCAACAGCATTGGACAGGCCGTCGTGGGGTTTATTTCTTATTGCTCGTTGAGTCGTGGAATGCGCGGCAACCACATGTGATGTACCTTGAGGCAAAACAAAGCACATTTGACTTAACACATCGGACAAAATATTTGGCAGGACAGTAAAGTCATTAACTACAGTAGCTACAAGGGCTGGGACTACTACACTAAAGTACTTAATCTCTAGAACTGGTTGATTACTGTGTTTCTTTACAGAAGAAGCACATACAATGTTGTAGATAGGAGCACCAGCCACCTGACTTACCTCAGCATGTTTTACTTTGCGTGTCTGAGGGCCACCGACAAACTGAATTTGTGTATTGAGCTCAGCCGATTTGTAATAAATGTATTTATAGGTACTCGTACCTCTTCCTGGACTGGTCAGTGCCAGAGGTGGGTGCGTCACCATGCTCTTGTGCAGCGTGGCCACGGCCAAAAGCTTCCTCTTGTGAATGCAGAGTTTGGTGACATCGTCATCTGCTCTCACGTCCTCCGCTGTCCTCTGCTTGACAGCCGCCCCTGGGTCGAAGCTGAACACCTGAGTAACAAAAGGAAATATTTGTGCTTTTTAGATACATGTCAATTTGACTGAATTCTTTATTCGAGTGAAATGATCATGAATTTAACAATTATAGTAAGCTTTTTATCAGTGGTTGGAGACTAATCTGAAGACCTTCAGGAATGCTGTGGATCCAGGATAGGGGGGGGGGGGGGGGCTGGTTTAGTTATTAAAATGTATTGTTTCAACACAAACTAAAGCCTAATTTTAAGAGTAGCCTGTCAGAAGTTGTGTGCACTTTGGTTTGACTAGTCACGAGAATTCCTCCTCACGGACTAACTTCTTCCTCATTCCTCCCTCTATCTCCTTCTATCCTTACTACCTATGTTCATAAATGCCAAATATAACACATGGTGAAGTAGCTGGAAAAATAAAATATGTCAAGGTTGAAAAGTTTAAATCTGTACAAGGCTCATGGAACATTTCTTTCATTTTTTTGAATCTTCATTTTGTAATAAAAATTGTCGAAACCTCTGCAAGCTATGTCTTCACTGACCTTCACTTTTCCTCCAAGACAAACTATTCAGGCATACCTAAAAGAGCATGGACCAGATCCAACATACGATCCCCTGAACTAAACCAAAATCCTGTTTGACGTCATCTGCTATTGCACTTTTAAAACAGCTGAAGAAAGAAACCTGTTGTAAAAAGTTTTTAATCTGTTTGGGGACCTTGCTTAGCTCCAATTTTTGGACGACAATCTTTTAATTCAATTTGCAGATTGTGACTTCCACCTTTATCTTATTAATTATGTTATATTCTGGAGAGCCAAGTTGACAGGAAGCTGGAAAATCAACCAACCCAAAAAATAGATTACCTTGTGAAGGATGAGTGGGCACTCCAGGCCACATTTGCAGGTTCCATCTGTCAGCAGGTAGGTCTTCACCTGCTCAAAGCTGGACAGCACCGAGCCACTGGGACTGCGCACACACACAAAAAAACAAAACACAACAGCATTAGGCCGAGGACAGACTTCAGCTGGTGTAGCTCCAGAGCACAAACACCCTTCTGTGAGATAGTATGTTTCAGCAATTATTTGCATTGTAACAAATTAAACCATTCAACATTTATTTTTAAGGTGGGTTACAAGCTTCTTGAGGCTTCTTTTACAGGCTTGCGACCATGAAATCATATAGTAATATAATATAACAAATTTAGCTTTTATATTTTAGCCCTATGAGAATGAAACTGGGAGAGATTGAATGTTTTGTGACCTAAAAAAAAATCCTCCTGTGGAACATTTCAAACCTGCCACAGATGAAAGAACAGTCTGTACCATTGGTTGTTTCTATCGAACACGTGCAGCAAATGGATATTTTAGAATGTTGTGAATATGAGCAATACAAAGTGTGCTGTGACAGTACCAGGCTACGGTCACAGAAGTAGGCAGGATTCTTTCCAACACCCAAAATAAACCTGACACCAGCCGAGTGCTTTAGATCATTGTGGCTGGTAAATACACGCGCTGGTGTTCATGTGCCAGGAAGGACGACTTTAGGTCCACATCAAACTCAGACAAAGTCCCTGATGCACCAGCTGAGTGGATTTTCTGACCGAGTGACTTTATTTATTTATTAAGGGGGAGATGGGAAAATAAATTCCTGTGAAAACGTGAGCAGCACTTCACCTGCTACAACAGTAACCTACCAAAGTTGATTATATTCTAGAATAATTGTATAATAGAAAAATACTTTTCTAAACCTGGAAGATGCTGCTGTGTGAAACTAGATCTCCACTGCAGCTTCAGCAGGGCAGTAAGGAGAATAACCATGAGTCCTCACAGTGAGCCACATCATTACATCAAAGAAACACCAAAAACACCACGTTTGTGTTGATACCCTGCAGAGGTGATCCATTAAGAGGAACCATCTGTGTGGAGAAGGTGAACAAACCTGTTGGTGCTCTGGTTTTTAAAGAATCGACAACAAAAGCAGATTTATTATTTTTGTACTATTGTATTCATTTATTTCTGGCTACACTGGAGATGAAACAGAGGCGATAATAGAAGGTTTAACTCCTTTATTGTGCCAAAATGTGGATCAATCTCTGGTTCTGGCTTCACAGATGTGTCAATTTGCTTCTTTTCTGTTAAATAATATTGTAAATAAAGTCAGAGCACATCACAACAATGCAAAGTAATGTACGTACTTAAATCATGTGGCTTTTCTTTGTCAAATTTCAAGAATATCAACAATTTAAACAGAAATGAAACCTGCAAAGATTATTTTTTGAAATGATCAATCTATGAAGTTCTTACCTTAAGTATAAGACCCCTCTGCCACGCTCTGCCTTGCGCTGCCAGCCAATGGGGACCTGGACAGGGGCGGCCTGCCTCTCATCTCCTGCCTCACAGTCCTTTCCGCCATTCATTGCTCCACTGGATTTATGCTCAACACCTCAAAGGTACATAAATCAGACATCAACCAGCGTCTTCGCAATGCTCGTCATGTTCGTCTTCCAAAGCGATGGTGGCGGGTGGGTGGAGGAGATGGGTAGGGCTGCAGGATTATGCTTTAATGTGGGACTCTGATGGGGTGGTGGATGAGCGGGTGGTCGGGTAGGGTGAGGCGAGCTCACGGCAGACCCTACCCTTTGAGCTGCTTCATGGCTACAGAGCTGAACTGCCCATGGACTTCCATTACTGCCTCTTGTCATTCAGAGCCATCCAGCTGAAGAGGTGAGGATCGGGAGTTGGAGCGCACTGTGCTTTACTAGTTTTTTTATCATTTGTCTTCGGACGCCTAGAAATCCGTCCCTCAGTCGGACAAGTAAAATATGTTCAACATATCGGCTCCCAAGCGCAGTTGGGCAGTGGTATCCCCATGGTTCCTGTGAGGGCAGAACAGAAGAGCAATTAATGGTCAATGCCATCAATTTTCTGAGCAAGAGCCTAAATCGATAATTTAATCTGCTCTGAGAACATAAAGACATAAATTGTACAAAAGCCCCTTCAATTTCTGACATTAGTGTTTTCATTAAAATCCAATTATTTACATCGCCCTGCTGAAAGGAAAAATGCAAATCGTTAAAAAAAAGTTGTATTTAATTATTTCACTACAATGACAGATACCAGACATCTTACATTAAAGAAGGATTCAAAGACACAAAAACATTGTCTAACAAAAACTCAATCTATTATTTCAGCTGCTGATGTTTTCACCAGTTTAAATTGTGTGGTGAGGAAAAAGGATTCAATTATTACCAACATAGTGATGAGCAGAGCGGCGAAGAATAAAACCACAGGCAGATTAATCGATCATGAAATAATAATGTGATTTTTTCTTCCAGATTTCAAATACATAAATGTAAAAACAACCAAACTCGGCCTGTTAAAATGAAACAATCATGCACATCACGTATTTCATCCTGCAGAGACTTATCTGACAGTTGTATTATGATACAGATTTATCCACTAGCCCAGTACATGCCCCAATAATAAACTGATTACACAGATCAGGTATCATTGGCCAATCTTTTCATCAATGTCATTATAGACAGATAATCCGGTTTAAGTGCTACGTCGAAACCTGACCTTGTGTTACCTTAAATCAAAATGGTTTCAGTGAGCGATAGCTGAATGTTTCAGTAAACAAAAACGACATTATCCTATATAACTTAAAAAGGACAAGTTCTCTGCCTCACTGTATTCTGTCAGCAGTCAGATTCAGTGGAAACATTCAATCAACATTCACTGGATAATAAAGTGGAAGTACCGAGATGTAGTTAACTTTACTTTCACTGTGTTGTTTACCTTTTTACTTCTATGGCTTCTGCCGCTGCAGCACAGCTCCCATAGGGGGCGAAATGAGCGAAGGCAGGGTTAATGAATGTCACAGTGCACTAACAAAATGTGTGATTAAAAACCTACAACCCCTTCAGCACTGTGGAGTCTCCGTGGTTTAGGTTTGATGGTTAATTACTATTGCTCATATTAGTGTCAGTATCACATTTGTCTGGTAATTAGTCCCTAAATCGCAATTGAAATGTTATTAATGCGATTTGAGTAAACTAGATTCTCAAATATCAAGTTAGAGCTTTTGCTGTGTAACTGCGCTGAGTGAAAAGAAAATAGCATCAATCTTTATTTCTGACCAAAACTCTCAGTATCAGACCCCAAAAATCGATATACCAGTCTGGCTGAATGGGAAATGTACAAATAAATCCAAATACATACATTTAGAAAAGATAACACTAGTAGAAACCAGGTAAACCAGGCTGAATCCAGTCTGCGAGAGATGGAGCGTCATGTAAAGCCTCCTCTCTGCTGCTGACTCATAACTGTCCTGTGAGTGGCTGAGACCAACCCCAGCGACACCACCCCAGACGAGAAGAGGCGAGGAGGGCAAGGCTGTGGCACGGTTAGAATGAAGCAGCAGTTTAATGTCTACTGTTTATCTGGAGATACGCAGCGGCAACAGTGGCACCTCATCACCTCAGGAGAGGCATGCTGCGTCCTATCAGAGCAACGGCCTCATCGTTAAAATCTAATTTCCAACAAATGCATGTTTGGAAAATGCAGAGGTTACAGAAAACATAATTCCAATTGTTGTATTCTCTCCGGAGGTAAAAACAAGTTATTTTCCAAGTGCTTAGTGCAGCGTTGGTGTTCGTGGCAGGGAAAAATATTTCACCTCCATCTTTAAGGGTAGTTTTCAGTATTTTGTCTTTTCGATTTGGTTGGATCAGGAGTGATAGAGCAAGACCAATGGACAGATCAGATCAATAATGATATCGATGAAATTCAGATCGACCATCATTTTGTTGAAGAATTACATAGGTGTTGAGCTCCGGCAAACCCAGCACTCCCTCATATAATAAAAGGAGTAAAAACTGAACCATTTTTCTGCCCATCTTTCCCTGCACATTCTCTGACTCATAGCTCAACAATTGCCATGTGCAAATTACTGACAGTACTTTCTAATCTCAAACCTTTTACTGTGAACAGATATTTCCTTTTTGAAAATTACTCTTTTGGCCTCTTTTCCTTTATTGTTGACAGCATCAAGAAAAGACAAGAGAGCAGCAGAGAGGTGGTCAACCTCAGGACATTGTGGATTCATAAGAAAACTGAATTAAAATATTTCTGCCCCGAAAACGGTTAACAGGGATATTTATTTTTAAGAGTGACACGCTAAGGTTTTCTAACGACAGAGCTTTACCCATGCACATAGTTGAGGTCATAGTTCATGTCCACCACCGTCAACTACATGTTGGGGCTACATCGGCAAAGGACAAGCTACAAGCAGGACATATGAACTGGGATTTGTAAGCTGAAATACAAGCAATCCTTATGTAAATATATGTGCAAAGCACCATTGCTCCATATGGCAAAGTGAATGAAAAACACTATTAAAGCCCAACATGGCCTGAGCACATATGATAAATGCGTGAGCACGGGTGCCAACGATGCATGAACTCAAACATTGAACAACAAATCAAAACGGCACAAGGAAGGTCTTTCTTCAAATGAAATCCATGTGTATTCTTTAAGGTTAATATCAATAAAACTGAACTTAACAATACAAAAAAAGCCACTGGGTGCTGCATCTATGGCTTGTACACATTTGTCGGATTCATACATTTCAGAAACTGATATATGTCAGCTTCATTGGCACAGAGGACATTGAATGCCATACAAAATATTTGTTATCCTTATAAAAGCTGATTTCTTTTTTGGCAGAAATATGGAACTTGATTAACCGACATCCTGTTCTTGTAAAATGTGTGACGCAGAACTAAACAAGTTACATGCAGAGCTCCGCTGCAGATTATTCTGCTGTTCCATAGAGCAATGCTTATGTGGCAGGGGCAGGTTGAAAACAATAAACATTTGAATATTTATAGGAGGCTATGATCCAATTATCCTCAAAGTGAAAGCAACATATCATCTAAATTACTAACTCTACAAGAAAAAATCTCATTTAAGGATGTATACCTGGATGGCAAAACAGCAGTTTGGGGATACTGTGTGCAATCACTGCTAAAATTATTATAACAATTATTGTGCAGAAAAACACCATTTAAGTCCTTCTGTAGAATGTTGGTGCAAAAGCCAGATACCTGTGATAGAGGCAATGGTTGTACTATGATAATATTTCATCAGCAATTGTTCCAGATCAGCTGCATCAATAAGGGAAAAAAACAATATATAGAAATAGATCAGAAATGCATCGTGAATATAATCTACACTGCTGCACTAATTCTGCCCTCCATCACAATCGAGGTAAAGGAGAAATGACTTTAACCAAATGACAAAGGAGAGAAATGTGGAAACGTCACTGCAGTCTCTGATGTCTGTGAATCTGAGACACGACTACAAAAACGGAGTGAGCTTCATATATCTTCCGGGGCCTGTGACGGTAAATCTGATTTATTTGATAAGGTGAAAGTTGAACCAATCAAGAAAAAGCTAAATGATTTTGCACCTTCCTCATAGAGGAAAAAGATGCAGCACTGCTACAAACATATTTTGGAGGAGAAGAAACTGTTTCTGGCACATGTGTTGAGGTAAAGCAACACAATCCAGCTGCAAACTTCATACAAGCAGTGCGTGAGAGGCAAAGGACTCGCAGTAAAGAAAGATAATGCAGAAGAGGTCATAAATACAGGCACTGGAGAGTTACAGCAATGCAGTCTAAGAAAGGGGGGAAAAAAGGATAAAAAAACAAAAAAGAAATCACATCAAAATGGCAAGTGGGAGACACAGCCAAAGGTTCTTGAGTAACTGAGTTTGCAGTCCATTAAGGATGGCAGCTTATGTAAATGAAAGTGTTCCATCCAAAATCTATGTCCAAATATTAAAGAATATGATCAGACTAAGAAGCTTGTGTGCATTTTCATCTCATGGTTAAGTAGTAGTTTGTTCATTTATGACCTAGTATTATTAAAGTGGTTCACACAGGGATATTGTTTTGCATGTTTTACAGGGAAATAAAATCATCATAGCAGCTATTTCATGGGAGGGATCATGGGAGCTGAAAGTCTGGTATTCACATTGTCTGTAAACCCAAAATTCACCTCAACGTCCACGACAACAAACTGAGCTTTTATCAACCAGCTGTTGCAGCGGCTGGTAAACTTTAACCATCGACTCGTGACGCAGATCAGAAAACAGCCACTGCAAAAGGGACACAACTGAAGCGTAACACAATTTGGATTGTCGTAAATTCTCCACCTAGCCCTGTACGGATGGTGAGCCTAAATTCTTTACAGTGTCAAATAGACAACGTTGATTAAAAACAATAACAGTGAGGGGACAGTATTTGTCAGGCCTGCAAAAATCAAGGAGACGTAATCTCAGCCCACCACGACCTTAATAGACAAAAAAAACGTGCTGAACCCGAACGTGCACCAGAGAAGACCAGGTCTTAACGTGATTTAATGTCCGGTCAATTTGTCGCACAGCAAACATTATGTGTATCCATATAAAGCCTGAGTTTAGAGACAGCTGAGAGAAGCAGGCAGGTGACACCAGGAATCAAACATTATCTCAGGTGTCAGCCACACAGATAAAGTAAAGCTGTTATCGTCACCAGTGTTTGGGATCTCATTCCATGTATGATGCACAAAGTGAAAAGTTCACAGCCACAACTGTCCCTGAACCAATTCTGAGCATGAATCCTAGTGCATTTCTATGCATTTGAATCTGCGTTTAGAGCTGTATACCTGTGATCAGACCCTTGGCAATGCATTTAGTGCTTTGTGAGGAGGGTCTGTCATATGCTGTCATATAAAGCAGGGGTTAAGTACGGGTAGCAATGCCTGCACAGGGCATGTACAGTCTGTGGAGCATGATCAAAAAAGGGGAATACACGTATAGCTAAAACACTCAAGGCATGTACTATTGCTCCTTTAGCAACTAGCTCCACTAAAGCCACTGATTCTCAACCTAGCCTTCCCATCTTGCTGTAACCCTATGCTACAGCCTGGGCTAGCTCAAAGGGTAAATTAGCCCTAATGTCCTGCAGCAGCCTTCAAAGTTGACAGCCGTACAAGTTGGCGAGGAAGAGGCCACAGGACACGACTCCCTCCCCCCCACCACCACCACCACCAAAGCTGGAGAGCATGACAACCAGCGACTGTGCACACAACCAGTGCGACCATAGGTGCCTGAGAGCTGGGATGATGGGCTAATTAGCTTGGTGACCATTAGCCGAGGCTGCCCATCAACTGTGCCAAGTACTGGTTCATTAAGGCTTTTGGCAACAACCGTGTGGCGCACGGGGCTGATCGGTGGAATACCGGGGGAGACGTGCACCTCGAGCCCCCTCGCCTGCGGGTCTCCGGGTGGGGAAGGGACCGTGTCAACAAGCGACGTGGGTCCTGTCTCACTGGGCTTTTTGATGCATTGGACAGAGCATCCGAAATAGCTGGGGGGTTAGCATGCCAAGCGTCAGCTGTCTAGCTCCCGTTAGCCAGCCAGCTAGCTAGCTAGTTAGCCAGCTAGCTTGTTGTAACGATAATGAATAGGAGGAGGGGAGAGCTCGGCTACGCTAGCGACATTTCGGGAGTTCAATTGGGGCTGCGCACGTCCAGGGCCCCGCGGTCCCGGTTCCGTGCTCGAATTGTCGAAGTGAAAAGCGTCCAGGCCCCGCGCAGGGGCTCGGAGCCAAGGGGGCCAGGAGAGGCCAGGGCCGGGGCCGAGTTAGCACGGGTTAGCTTAGCATGCTAGCTAGCAGTAGCCGTGCAAACCCGTTGCGTTCGCAGGGAGCGAGAGAGAGGGTGAGAGAGGGAGGGAGAGAGAGGGGGGGAGCGAAGAAGAAGAGGCAGAAGCGAGAGACGCTTTTCAGGCGCTAGCGTTTCTGTCTGCGTCAAATCAACCCGGGATCCGTGCGTCCTTACCCGGGCGTCCCGGCGAGCTCGTCCCGCTGCTGGAGCCGAGCGGCGAGCGAGCGACTGGGTTGTGTGTGAGCCCGGGGAGAAAGAAGAAGACGAAGAAGAAGAAGAAGCCTACCCATTAGTTCTCCTGCCTCCGCTGGTTCTCCTACACTGGGAGATTGGGAATGATGGAGAGCCGCACTGCGCATGCGCCCGGGCAGGAGCAAGCCCGCAGATGGGTGCGAGGTGATGCACGTTTCTCCTCCGGGGGCTCGGTGACACATGACCCCTGCGCAGCCCCCCCACATGAACATGTACCTCCAGAGAAAGTACTGTCCTCTGAATGTACTTCGTTGTACAGTTAAAGTTTAGGTAGTCGAAACAACAGTATAAACACGTGAAGCACATTCGATCTTTGTTTATTTCCTGCGAAAACTCTTAAAGCTCCAGTGTGTGAGATTTAGGTGAAAATGATCTATTGGGAGAAATTGAATATAATTTAATCCTCATGATGTTTGCAATAATCCTAAAAATGGTTTCCTTCACCCTACAATGCGTTTTTTATATTTACATTGGGAGCAGCTCCTCTCTATGTAGGCCACCATGTTTTTGTTTTTTTACAAAAGCCCAGACTGGACAAACTAAACACCTTTTGAGTTTTTTATGTTTTTTGGAAGGGGAGGGTGAGGTGAGGGGTATTCAGCTGCAACATGCAACTTCACCACTAGATGTCACTGCATTCTACACACTGAAGAACCTTTAAACAAGATTGGACTAATTGGAATTCTATAACTGTAACCCTGGAAGAGATTAAACTCATTTAAACCCTCTTACTGAATGTAAATATTCATTTCTAACTTTCTTATTGTATAATTCTAATTAGTAATAACAGTATGCATGAACATGTATACGTTTATTTCAATATCTCATACATAATGCACAAATACAGTTACAGGTACTCCTGCAATCATCCTGGGCCACTCCACTTTACTCAAGCAAAAAACCCGTCTGCAGGGAAATGTGTTGTACGGACACATACCAGCAGTACGATTTTTAAAGATACACATCCACCAAAGCGGTTCTTCAAACACATTAACCTCCTTATTAAACAGACACATAATTTCTACCTGACAATGTAACATTCAAATTGAATTCTCACACGCAGAGCTTTAAATAACATCCCCTAATTATTGTGATAACACTGATTAATATAATAATCCCATGAACATTGGATATTTTGCTAATAGCTTGGAGGTATTGTGTCACGTTTAATGAGGCACAATGTGTTAACAAGGTGATTAAACTATTAACGGCAAATTGTTGTAATGTTAATAATTAATTACTTTAACTGGAAGGTTTTACAACTTTTATCACCGGCTGTAACACCTCGAGTCTTTTTAGTGTTTCATCGACCATCACGATACAACCCTAAAATAATTAAAGCCAATGAACAGATTATCAAGAAAAAACGCCTTCTTTCCTTTTACAGGAATATTATAATCATATTAGGTAACAAACAAACCAATAATATCCAAATTATAACTAAGGAATTCTCAGTCAGAGGCCCTTCAGCATTAACTGCTGTATTTTGATTATTTCCCAGATAAGTACGTTTGTTTATCAACTCTGTTTACATGTATGACAATCTGAAAATACTAAAACAGATGCACATCAATGTAATTTCCCTAAAAGACAGTAAATAAATAAATAAAACACGTGAATTCAGTGATGTGGAGTGAAATGAAGATGCAACTCACTGTGCAAAATCTTGAATTTCTGTGTGAAGGTCAAACCTGAGGAGATGTTCAATTAATCCTGTGTATGGCTGCTGTAAAAAGGGCCGCTTCATGTATTTTTAAGGGCAAACACGGAGCCGAATGTGCGAGCGGAGAGTCGTATCTCAGAATAATGTGACAGGCCGAGCAGGAGCGGAGACTGGGAGACGATTTGCGAGATATCTGGTGGTTTATTGTGCTTTTTTCATCAGTCAACCAAAAGCCACGGGAGGCGTTTAAGTATCTCCAGAGCTTCATCATCATTGTGGGAGAGTAAAAGATGTTGATCTGCAGGCGAGCCGCGAGCCATTCAGATGAAACATGCCTCCTAATTGTACCAAAAACCACGGCGGTGATGGCAGTTATGGCCCCTTGAATTTTTAATACATCTTATTCCTAATTACACATAATTACCACCATTAGAGGAGCCATTTTTAATGCTATGCATCACATCTTCACATTAAGTCACAAAGACATAGATATTTCCTACAATTGTTGTTCTTATGTCAGTTGATTGAGTCCTGATTGGATTAAGTTTGCCCAAAGAAAGTAAAAGAGGTTGGAGATGAGATATAAATCCTGAATTACAAATAAAATAATGTACATGGACAACAATTAAATTATTTAAATGGTGTGTGTGTTAATTAGTTGGACAATACTTTAGACAATTAAAATGTAGGCCCACTTGTTGGGAGTCTTTATATGGCAATTTCAAATAGGTTTTTAAAGACCAATAGGCTACATTGTTATTTTAAAAGCCACCAGCTGATGAAGACCATGAGTTGATGTTGAAAGCTCCAAAAAAAGATAGTATGTAGACATTTAAAACTATGAAAGGTGAATTATTACTATTTCTATTCTGGGCAGAACTTTACATTTAATTGTAGCTGAAATTATTTACCTCCTGTATTTGCAACTAATTTCTAATCAAACAATGAGGCTTAGGCTACTTGTTAGATGAAGATTTCTCAATAAAGGACACAAGCAAATGTCATATTTAAAGTTTTATTTTAAAGGCAAGTTAAAAATATAGCTTCTTCCTGTTTTATTCTCCATTCCGCCCCTCAGCCAATCAGCGCAAGGAGATTACTCAACACAGGAAGTCGTCATCGCTGGCTGAGCAGAATTCCCGCGAAGACTCGGACGTCTCAGTACGTAAACTACTGTTTTCTTTAAGTTTGTGTCTTTATTATTCTTTGTGTAAACGTCGTTGAACGTTAACGTAACATCACGATCTGAGTGATTTCTACTAATGTGCTTCTGTACCGTCCGGGCGACATCGTGAAAAAGTGATACCAAACTCCATTCAGAAATTATAATAGATTAGATTCTCTTTGCACTCTGTTAAACACTGCTTCAATGCTGAGTACAAAACGCGATTGCTTCCGAATTATAACTCTTTGCCTGATAATTCGGCATTAATAGCATCTGGTTAGGCTACAGGAGTTTGACTTGATTGTCCAACTGTATTATGAACAAACCGTGTGCAGCATCACCCAGATATTTAAAGGGAAATGGCATCGCAATTAATGTTTATTGCTGCATTACTCATGTGCCGAATTGAATGGGGCTTTGTTCTTATAAGTGACAGGCATGACGATGTGACACAGCATTGATGTCTAGTTGTAAAAATCGAGATTATATATTAATTTGACGAATACTGAAAGGGAGTTTGGTGGAAATGTGTCAACGTCCTGCATATAGTCAGTAAGAGGAGCTGAGGCGGTTGCAACCACTGGGGGGTTAGTGTATTTAAATGGCAATTTAAGTGCAGTCAAGGTTATCCCTCCATCTGAGATTACATTAATGATTATATCTTACTTGCGAGGGACAGAAACAATGACATAGAAAGTTATTTTTGAGATATTCTTTACATAATGTCTTTAAACCGATGAACAACTTTTGTCGTTCCCAGCATCATGAGTAAGAGGAAGGTGCAAGATGCTCATCTGCCAGTGGGAGAATGCATCACAGAGGTTGGTATCATCCAGTATTTATCCTCTGTTTACAGTTATTCCCACACTCAAGTTCTACCACGGAGTAATACATTGATCATGTGCCACTGTGATGACTTAACATGGCTTCATTTACAGGTTCAGAAGATTTTAAGGGAGCGTCTCTGCCATCAGCGGCTCCCTGACAAGCCGGAGGGAGTAGAAGCTCAACACAGGTAAGTGTATTTACGTATGAAAACTGGAGTGTTGCTTAAAAGATTGTATTTCCTTCAAATCGTAAAAACGTAAAGGAGAATAGGATGTGGTGTCGCTAAGAAGGTTCATCACAGAATCAAAGAAAACCTCTTGAAGGCTAAAATAGAAACTGTAGTAGAAGTGTCATCTATATATATATATATTAAAAAAAAAGAGGACGTGGAGCTCAGTGACCCAGTTCAGTCTTACCTGGCTGACAGCACTGTCCCAGTTTGCTGGTTGGAAAAGCTCCCAGACGACTTCTTCACAACACAAGCATCCGGGGTGTTGCTCAGGGAGTGAAATCCACCTCCAAACACTGAGGATTTAACAGTTAGTGCATTAAATAAAGCAGGCGGTTCAATTACTAATTCATATATTGCAACTGAACTGTCTCTTCAGGCACCTCCTGGAGCTGTTGAAGCGGACGGCCATCCACGGGGAGAGTAACTCGGTGCTAATCGTCGGCCCCAGGGGAGCAGGAAAAACTATGGTGAGCCTGGCTAGACGGCTTGAAATGGGATGATGAATTGTTTTTTGAAAGTTGTTCAAATCCCAGGGGAGTGGTTATGTCTGACGGCATCCCTGTTTGTGTGTTGTGGGTCTGCAGCTGCTCAGGTGTGTGTTGAGAGACCTGCTGGAGGACAAAGAAGCACAGAAGAGCCTGCTTCAGGTTCATCTCAACGGTACAGCCGCCTCACCACACCTCATTCTATTTAGTCACAATTTAACGACTCTAAAATATGTGAGTATATATGATCTGACCTTTTTCTCTGTAGGTCTCCTGCAGACCGACGACAGAATAGCACTTAAAGAGATAACACGACAGCTCAACCTAGAAAACGTCGTCGG
The DNA here is from genome assembly GCF_963576545.1 of Limanda limanda. NCBI lineage: Eukaryota > Metazoa > Chordata > Actinopteri > Pleuronectiformes > Pleuronectidae > Limanda > Limanda limanda. The sequence continues at coordinate 7,796,819 of NC_083658.1, read as the reverse complement.
AGACAAAGTCTTTGTAAGTAGGAGAGAGTTTAGTATGTTCAGCAATTTATTTATTTTAATTTTATTAACAATAAAAACACGTCGCTGCTTCTTTTCAGGGGAGTTTTGCAGAAAATCTGGGTTTCCTGCTGGAGGCACTGAAGAAAGGTGTTGTTTTAATCTAAATTACAGACATTAAAAGTATGATTTATTGTTTCAGTACATGACATAAGGTTGATTTCTCCGATCCCGTCCAGGGGATCGCAGCAGCAGCCGCCCGGTGCTCTTCATCCTGGATGAGTTTGACTTGTTCGCCCACCACAAGAACCAGACCCTGCTCTACAACCTGCTTGACGTTTCCCAGTCCGCCCAGGCGCCCATCTCCGTGGTCGGCATCACCTGCAGACTGGTGCGCCTCTGAATATTCTCTCATTTCCCCCAGGCTGACTCTCCACGATCCCTGAAGTACATCTGTGATCGTTTGCTTTTACTTTCAGGATGTCCTGGAGCTGCTCGAGAAGCGGGTGAAGTCGCGGTTTTCCCACCGTCAGATCCACCTGCTGAGCAGCGCCACGTTCCCTCAGTACGTGGAGCGGGTCCAGACCCAGCTCAGCGTGCCAGATGATTTCCCCGACACGAAGTTCGCTCAGGAGTGGAACGACAGTATCGAGGTGAAACAAGGAACACACAAATGGCGGAATGGTTTTAGCTCTGAAGTCTTAAAACATCAAATTCCTAAATAAAAGCTTTATCAAAGGTTAAAGGTGTATATGCTGCGACCTGTTCTACATACTCCATCTTTTCCCTGCAGGTTTTGTGTGGGGACAAATCAGTCGAGGAGGTTCTACAGAGACACTACAACTCCAGCAGAGACTACCGGTCAATGCACATGCTCCTGGTGAGAGTAACACACGCGTTGTAAATACCATCTGCTATTTGCAAGCAGGTCAACACTATATTTACACGAAACATCTGTATTTCTTATTCCTTTATTTGTCTCCCAGATGTTGTGTCTGAGTCGAGTCTCAGTCGCCAAACCTGCCATCAAACCTGCCGACCTCCTGGAGGCCAGCAGGCTGTGTTTCGCCGACGCCAAGGCCAATATGCTTCATGGTAAAACCCTAACATGAAAAGAGGACTGTCTTAAGTGACACTTTGCAGTTTGCATTGTTATTAATACTTTCCCCCCCTTCCTTTATAGGTCTGTCCATCTTGGAGCTGTGCCTGATCATCGCCATGAAGCACCTGAACGACCTCTATGAGGGCGAGCCGTTCAACCTGCAGATGATTCACAACGGTACAAGGGCATAGTTTTTGGTTTGTCATTAAAAAAACATAAATGTGTCCAAAAGATCCATTCTAGATCCATTCTAAAATGACTGCTGGGGAAAATAGATAGTAAAAACTACAAAAATGTATAGCTTATTATTTGACCTGTCGACTCCACATCTTTTCATTCAGAGTTTAAGAAGTTCCTGCAGAGGAAGTCAAACTCCATGTACAACTTCGAGCAGCCGGTCATCATGAAGGTCTGTATATGTCAAATATTTTCTTCATTTAAATAGATTTAGTATCGATATTTTATATGAAAGCATCAAACTCCCATCACTTATGCCTTTCTGCCCCTCAGGCCTTCGAGCACCTGCAGCAGCTGGAGTTGATCCGACCGGTCGACGGCTCCTCGGCCAAAACCCAGAGGGAATACCAGCTGATGAGACTCATGCTGGACCACAGTCAGATCATGGACGCTCTGCAGAAGTACCCACAATGCCCCACCGAGGTCAAGCAGTGGGCCATGTCGGCGTTCGGTTAGGACGTGTGGTTTTGCCGTGTCATCAGCCCCGGGAGAGAAAACAGGAAATTACACCTCGATGTTTGGAAAAGTGGATCTTAAGGAAGACAGCCTGAACCAAGCACTGGAATTACAACTGACTGTGTAATCTACTCAACCATTTCATTTGTTTCATGTCAGGAGTTTTCTTAATGTATTAAATGATCAACTATCACTGAATGAAAAGTGTAAAGTCATTGATTTGCAGATGAGGAAGTAGGTCAAGTGCATCCCATTGGCTGGAAGGGATTTTGGAGGGTTTATCTGCTCAATGCTGCCACCAAGTGGGGGATTTCTGCAGCGGCCACTAGCCTAGTCAGGGAGGACAAACCCTGAGAAAATATGGAACATACTGTACATATATGCAGTAAGCATTTCTATTAATAACAGTCAGAGCACCAGGCCTGTTATAGGAATATGTTGAGTTCAACTTGCTTTAGTTAGAAAAGACAACACAGCCTTAAATTCAATTTAAGTAATTCTCTAATAACATCCTCTGTTATATTTAGATATTTACTGAATGGCACCTCACACTCGTCAGAGCTGCTATTTAAAATGTACATTTTTAAAGTGCACATCTTGCAAAATCTTGTATGACAGTCAACAAACTGTAAGAAAGGATAGATTCTAATAAAATGAAATAAAAGTGGCACTACCACCGTATTTAAATATAAAAACACCATGTTAAGTAATTTGAACTCCTGTTTTGTATTTCATGTAGTTCCTATGCATTTCTTTTATTAACCTTTATTCATCCTCACTCTTCTGGTACATTTTCAAGTTACTTTTGTAGAGACTTCCTCGAAGAATGGTGTAATGAATTACTATATAGTTATAATTTAGGTGAGTTTGATTAATGAATCAAAATGAATAGCTATTGAAACCTAGAGTATCACTGCAGAAGATGACCTGTAGAAATATGAGTTATTGTAAAAGTAAAAATAAGTCCAAAGAAAATTGTCAAATCAAAAGCTTCTTAGCTGCAGTTGTCAAATTAACACAAGTACGAGTCAGACAATGTGTTCAAGTCAGTGAAAAAAAGCAAAGCATCAACATTCACAATCTAAAAACACATTTATTTACATCACGTGGATCTCTTCAGCTGATAAAAACCATGGCCGGCGGACATGAGCCGGGAGTCACAGCGCTGATCAAGGATCAATTCTGTCTCCTCTGTGATAATGAGTCCAGGGGTTTCTGAATGTTTTCCTTCTACTATAATACTTGGCAAAGGGAATTTCCCTTTTCTCTGAACCTCCCTCGTCCCTTCACTGGGAGGCCACAAGGTCAGAGGTCAGGGTGAGAAACCCTGGCGCTGGTAAAGCCTCAAATCTTGCTCAAGAAAACGCTGAGGGATTCTTTTTGTTGTCAATTTTCCAGTTTTGAAATTCCAGGCCTCAGTTTCTTTTGTCCTATTTTCACATTTTGATCAGTAACATAAAACGTAGAGTCACGACTTTGAGGAGTAAAGAAACAAGACATTTTCATCATTTAATAAAACAACCCACTGAAGTTTCCTGAACAAAATAAATGATCAGATTTATCACTTTTTCTTCCAGCTTTGAAAACCAGAAACCCTTTGAACACCATTACCGTGAGAGGCTGCATTGGCAGATCCTGGAGCAGCGATGCAACTTGAACGCCTCGAGTAATGTGGGGTCAAAAATGCTTTAGTGTTTTTCTTTTCTTTTTCTTTTGTAGAAATTTCAGGCCTGGCAACCAGACCCGTCTTGCTGCCAAGACAGTCTTGGTGGCGAGGTCACCGGAGTTCAATGTTTCCTCTAAAATTCTTACCAACGAGTGGGAAAAAAGCAGGAGATTGAGATGCTGGAATGAAATACCTGTAGTGGATGATTGTACTATCACATATGGAGTATTGCAACTGCTCTCTTCGAGAGCTTCTGGGGTTCGTCAAAATACAACCAATAGGGGACCCGAATCGGCTCCTCGCGGAACTCCTGAGGCTTATCATTCAATACATTTATTTTCTGCTGATGAATCCTTAAGTGCTTTCTTTCTTTGTTTCTTTCCAACACCAATGAGCCTCTAGCTTTCAGCTTACACAAAGCTCAACTTAAAAGTTATTTTTTCGCATAGTGACGGACATTTATCATGCAGCCGGGCCAGACCCCCTGCTGCCGAGTCAAAAAACACAAGAAAAAAGTATACATGAATGCAGAGGAAACACTGAAGTTCAACACGCACTTATAAAGATTCAGCTCAAGAGTATATAGTTGATACAGGTATTTATGTTCTCATGTCTGTACAGATCCTAGACTGCTTAAAATAGTGGGGGCAACAAGACACAAATGTTTCACTGGTAGTTTATATGCACAGCAATGTGAGGTGCTGGGCTGGAGGAGGTCGGGATAGAAGAAGACGCAAAAGCCCGGACGCAGAGAAATCCATTCATACACCGTTTGACAACAAAGTTCAGGTTTGATATTGAGTGGAGACAGCAGGTGTGTGAGGAGAGTGACGTCCTGAGGGGAACCGAGGAGATGAAGCTGGTCCTGTGACCGTATAGAAGGTGCGTGAATGGATCTCGTGCGCCGGTTTTACTCGTTTTTTTTCTACGGCGACGGGGCACAATCACACGAAACCAGCCAGACGCAAAGCCCTCTAAAAGTTACACAGGGCCGGGCTCAATCCATCAAAGTACACACAATACTGGAATCCAGGAGGCTGAAGAACATTCATTCTCGGTCGTTTTTGTCCGTAGACTGAATAGAAAGATGCATGTTACAGTTTATATTCTTTTTTCTTTTTTTTTTTTTAGAATTAATGAAGTATTTCCTGAATTACAACCGAAAAACCCCCCACCCACCCTCCCTCCCCCCGACAACAACAACAACAACAACGACAACCGTAAAACGTGCCAACTCTTGCAACATTATTCTGAGTTGCACCTGAGCTCTGATCCCCAAAACCTCAGGCCTGTAAATTAAAAAATAAATACAATATATCAATATGCAAGGTCACGGATTTAAAAAAAAAAGAAGAAACAAATTAAAATGCTACAAGTTATTTGTGTGTGTGTGTGTGTGTGTGTGTGTTGTGTATTGAAAGTCACTCCTGCAGCTGATCCTACAGAGGAGTAGGGTAGTTTGCGGCACTGGTTGCATATAACTCACTAGAACTTAGAAAAGCATAGTACTGAATCCCTGAATGGTATTTTGTCGGTTTGGGTCGGTTTCTCAGGCGCAGTTTAAACTCAAGCTGTCGAACTGAAATCAACATCTTCCACCGGGGATGTGACCGCCAACCAAATGCTGGCACGTTTATTTGTTTTGTTTGTTTTTTAGCTGTGGCTGATAGGTTTGACGACACTCATCAGCCACTTTGGCAGGTGACCAACCAAACATCTGGCGGCTGTTTGAAAGAAATATCCACGTGGTTGTTAAAATACTGGTGAGGACATCAACTTTGGGAGGAAAAATGGAGTAATACTCTTAATATTGCAATACTATTACGTTGCGATTCTCCTTTTAAAGCAACATTATGGAACTTTTTAAAGTTAAAATAGCAGCTTGGACATTCGTTTGCTGGTTTTGCTGACTTGGAATTGGGAGAATGTTTCCTCTTATTCCCACTACTCATCTAACTTTAGTGAGTGGTTACGATCTGAATTATTCTGAAGTAATGCTAAAGTGTAGGTCAGATAAAAACACTTCTCCAATATAACGTACTTTATATAGCCCTATACAAAGAAAATTTGATTCATTGATTGTATATTCAGACAGGAAACCTTCCAAATATGAAGAATTATTTTCAAAATACAGTGGCAATTTGTGTGGAAGCTTGGGATCATTGTTATAAGAGCTTTGTTTACATCAAAAAACGTGTGGCTGAAGAGGGCGCTGTTGCGCAGGAAAAGTTACATAGTGCTGCTTTAAATAACCCTGCTCTTCTTTAGCCTTGTCCAATAATGTACAACTTTCACAGAAGATAATACAAAATAGTAAAAATCCAGAAACTTCTTTTTAATGGTAATTTGCTTTGTCAGTCTCAAACTTATGAGAAACTGACACTTTTCTGATTCAGGAAATTTTGTATCTCTTTTCCATTGGAGGAAACTGGTAATTGTATCCTTTTTGTTTTGCCATACTTGCCTACTCCCCCAAAGTAATCCCTGTGAGTGAGGTAGTACTTTTTGAAGGGCTGCTGAGGTTCGCCACACTGATCGTCCCTAACTCTCCAATAACAGCCGCAGCAAAAGGAAGCAATATTGATGCAACTATCGTACTCGTGCTACAATAAGTAAATAAGAAGGTGATGGCTTTGACTTCCTTCAGGTTTGCTGTGTTGTTGCAATAGTCTCAAACTCATGGAACAAACCGTCACTTAAGAGGTGAAGCAGGAATCAAACGCCCTCTCACAGAAGAAAACTTATGGTTATTGATTTTTGTTTCCTCCATTTCCTGAATTTGTTGTTAGTCAGGGCAACCTTTCAAATTAATAGTTAAATTATTGAAGTTGAAACTGACATAAATAAAGCAGGTATCACAGGATAGATGGGAAATAGGTAAGTGCTAAACTAATATAGCTTAGGATTTGTCCAATTGATCGTTAATCAATTACATCTTTTACTGTTTTACTTTGCACTTTACTTTATACAGAGGAAGCAGAATAAGTTCCAGCCTAAAAAAAAGATTTGATAGAAAGAAACACGCTTGATTTTAAACAGCGATGCTGCGAAACCGCCCCAAAACTTGAGGAGAGACTGCAGGTCTGCCGGCACCAGTGTTCAATGTCCCTCGGAGGAAAATAAAGACTCCAAAATGTCATTGCTACCTTCACAACAATGACAAGATACATCCGTTTTGCCTGACATCTACAAGAGTAACTAATATGGATACATAGAAATGGCACCAGGATGAGAGAGAGAAGGAGAGGTTCCTCGTCTAACTGCGGTTTATAGCCGTGCGATTTTGGTTAGTGTCAGCAGGAGTACGGCAACGTTAACGTCAGCCCTGTGTGAGGAACATAAAACTGAACCTAACTAGCAGTTGTTGTTGTTTTTTTAAGCACATTTTGTATTTCGGGAAAATAAAGCAGCTTGTCGAAATGCGAGGAACAGGTGAGATTCAAGGTTGTGTCCGAAACCACTCCTCCACGTGAACACCTTCGGACACTTCTCGCTTTCCAGTGCGTCATTGTCGTCTAACAATAAAAACATGCGGTCAGAACATACTCGGCCCATTTTCCTGCTTAAATAAGAAGAAAACATTTAGCATCTGCTCCAACCTTCAGGTCTTTTCAATCAAACGCTTCCCTATTTGTCACTGCTTCTGTTGAGTGACGTCCTTTTATTCAGACTCGTCACATTTCTGTTTTCTCTTTCCTCTCGTCTGTCTGTCGTTTCACTTTAATTCATAAAAAGCTCAATACATGATGGTATATTTAGCTCGGTTAATGACGGTCGACTGTGGTATAATTTCCACGATGCACTGTGGTATACAATCAGTCCAATACATAGGGTAATAAAATGATCACGAAACATTCATACTATATAGCGAGTGATTTCAGACACAGTTGTTTCTCAGGAGCTTCAGGACCCAGAAGTCCCACCACCCGTCTGTCTGTCTAGTTCAAAAGAAAACGGGAAATGAAATCTGAAGAAAGGTTGGTGTTAACACTGAAAGCAGTAGAAAGACTGGTTGGAACCAGAGTCAGAGAAAGACCTTATTTGGCTTGCTTATGAGGATGGCTAAAACACGGAGCAACAACTAAAGCTGCGTGGGGTCAAGTTTGCAAAATGAAAAAGTTGAAACACTTGTGAAATTATCTAGTTCTCAGGGTGAGGTCCGGACCAGATGTTTGGGGTCGACAAGGACACGACACGGCTAAACCTTAACGAGCAGAGACGAGGCGAGGAGGTGACAGCAGTAAGAATCAGCGAGGGAGGAAGAACTCCAGTCCGAGACGGGTGAGGATGAGGAGGGAGAGGCGGAGGATGTGAGGAGGTGGAGGGCGAGTAGCAAAGATTCCTGAGGTGTATCAAAAAGAGAGCAGAAACTCTTGATAGTGTTTCAAAAAACAGATGTGTGCAATCAAATCAATAAAAGCAAGCTGGCTCAGCTAAATACAGGTACGATTCCAAAGTAGGGGCCCGGAAACTTCCTCAAAACTGCACTTAAAATCTAATACCTTTCCAAAATGTACGATTTCTTTTTGTTATTTAATCAGCGTTGTGTTTTTTTTTTGTTTCTAAAGAGAATCAGACCACACACAAGTGATTTCACAAAATGAAAAGAACAATAAGAATAAGCTCCAAGAGTCTTGAAGCGTTCTACACCCTCGGGTTCGGTACGGATACCAAACGTGAAAGGCGAGCTGCAAATACCTAAACTGTATATTAGGATCTCATGGCCAGAATTCGGCTCGTCAGCGAAAGATATCATTACTCCATCGACAGTTGACACAGCAAACTCAAAAAAAACAGAAGAGAGAAAAAAAAAATTCACTTATAACGACAACTTCATCATTTTTTGGGGGGGGGGCGTTTTTTTTGTTCTTTCTTTCCCATCAGCAGAATAAAAAAAAATCTCAAGAGAGAAATAAAACAACAGAGGGAGAAAGTTACCATTCAGTCACAAATCAGAGTGGAGCAGAAACTAAAACAACATGAGACTGAGAAAGGGGAGGAGAAAGGGACTTGTGTTATTTTTTTGTTGTTTTTTTTTTTCACGGTGTGTATCAGCCGCTGTGTAAAACGAGGCTTCGCCCGCTCGCGCCATGGCCGACAGCAGATTGTTTGTCACGAGGAGCCCGAGGTTGTGGAGAAGTGTGAGCTTTGACTTGTGAACAGAGGGAGAGGGACTCATTTAAACTGTGTCCATCTGAACTGAGGTATACCTGGTTGAAGGAGGTTTATGGTTTTCTTTTTTTTTCTTAAACCGTCGTAATGCTTGAAAATGGACCCCCCCCCACCCTCCCCTCGCCCCTTTAAAATAAGCTCGATTACCAAGTTGTCTGGGTCCATAATACACTATGTACAGCAGCATTACACTATAAACATTCAGAAGCTGTTGCTTATTGGCAGAACGATAATCGTCTCTTCAAAAAAAAAAAAAAAAGAACGCACACAAGAAAACAGCAAATGTATTGAGAGCCGGGTCTTTTTTTTTCTTCTTTTTCTTTTTTACACTAAAATGCACTGAGAGTTCCGTGAAATTCCTCCGCAAGATCTTCTTCTCTCTCGCTCTCCGTAGAAAACCGAACGGAACGGGTCGCCCTCCTATGTATGCGTATGTATATAAAAAACAAGACATGGTAAAAGTGTTGAGCGCCGTCGTCCCAGCATGTCGGCTCTGTCACTCGGTGACTGCGTCCGTCATCGTAAATAACCTGAATCGTTTTTTTTTTGCTCGGCGTGAAGAGAGCTTTGACTGTTAAAATGTTTAAAATCTTTAGGCACACATATCAAAATGAGGTGGATATAAACTGATGTGGTGAGGCGGGCGCCGGGTGTTTCCTGAACGCGAGTAGCGGCCCGCACTTAAAGGAACAAAAAAAAACAAATCAAAAGGAAGAAAGTGAGGAAAAAAACCCACTACGCCAACCAACCAGGGTCGGCTGTCCATCCCCTCTTGGTGATCCGTGTTTTCTGCGAGCGCGTTCGTTGTGGCGTCTGATTGGCCGATCACAAGCTGGACTCCTTGGGCGGGAGGTCCACGTTGGTCACCATGGTGACGACGGTGACGATCTCCTCGGGGCCGATGGGGGGGGCTTGGCGCTGCATTTGGCCGATGCGCTCCTCGACGCAGCCGGCGGACAGGCGGGCCTCGGCCTCGTGGTCCCAGCAGTCCTCGATGGTTTCGCAGAGCATGGCCAGACCCTGAGGGGGGGGAAGCGGATCAGTGTTATGGCCAATCAGAGCGTCTTCGATGGATTTATCCTTTTGGTCTGGTCTGGGCTTTTAAAGGCATAACATTGTCCAGAGACGCTCAAAACCAAAAGAAATCTAATGCCAGCCTTCCTGATTCATGGAAAATCTGACCATGTTTGATTAATTTCCTCAGATTTAAACTTCAGTAATATACTCAATAACCTCCTATGATCATATAAATCACATTTCAGGTTTTATGCTACAATTTAAACGCTCAAAAGTTCAACAGTATTCCCTCACAGACACACGAACAGTGAGGACAGCCAACCAAATGCTGGCACATTTTTTTTTGTTTTGTTTGTTTTTTAGCTGTGGCTGATAGGTTTGACGACACTCATCAGCCACTTTGGCAGGTGACCAACCAAACATCTGTCGGCTGTTTAAAAGAAATATCCACGTGGTTGTTAAAATACTGGTGAGGACATCAACTTTGGGAGGAAAAATTGAGTAATACTCTTAATATTACAATACTATTACGTTGCGATTCTCCTTTTAAAGCAACATTATGGAACTTTTTGAAGTTAAAATAGCAGCTTGGACATTCGTTTGCTGGTTTTGCTGACTTGGAATTGGGAGAATGTTTCCTCTTATTCCCACTACTCATCTAACTTGAGTGAGGGGTTACGATCTGAATTATTCTGAAGTAATGCTGAAGTGTAGGTCAGATAAAAACACTTCTCTCACCGCGTGTTTCTGCCAGCAGTCTCGCAGGATGGGCCGCAGCTTCTTATGCACGACCACGTCCTGCATGTCCTCCAGAGACGGATGCTGCCCCGCCTCCTCCTCGAACGGGAGCATGTACTCATCCACGGGGCCTGTTCAAGAATCACACCAACAAAATGTGAAACCCGGAGCAACGCAACACACGGGGAGAACAGTGTTTTTATTGTGGATGCAGTCAGGCTCACCGTCGGCGGCTGTGCACCGCGACGCCAGCTCCCAGAGCACGAGGCCAAACGCGTACATGTCGATACGCAGGAAGGAGTCGCGCTGGAAGTTGATGGCGCCCTCCAGCACCTCGGGGGCCATGTAGCGCCGCGTTCCCACCTGCGGAGAACAAATTGGAGAAGTCATGACCCAGCTCGTGAACGGGCAGAGACGGCGTAAAGTGATGCTTGTTGCTGAGGGAGTTGTTGCTTAGTTTCCAGATTAACAACAAACAAAAACAGATCGACAAATCTGTTTAAATGACATGATTTCATAATTCTTTACAACAGTTTAGCTGAAAATGAGAGGGAACATTTATGTTTCCCCAATGCTAGATTTTTGCCAAACAGTGCCACCTATAGGTGCTCTAAGGGAAAAGGTAGGAAAGGGGGAAGAGTAGTAAATAATTGTACTTTCCACTGAAAATTGTACCTGTCCATGCGTGTCTCCCGCAGACTTTCCAGCCTCAAACTTCAGGGCAAGGCCAAAGTCAGCTATGCAGGCTGTCATATTATTCTTCAACAGCACATTCTTAGTCTTAATGTCCCTACGGAGCAAAAAGAAAAAAGGAAAACGCCTTCGGTGTTAGAAATCACTCGGGGCAGAGCTCCTCTGATCAGAATGTCTTGATCTGAATGCCGGCCAACCTGTGAGCAATGGAGGGTTTGTGTCCGTCCTTGTGCCCGGGGATATCCTCGTGGAGGTAGGCCAGGCCGCGGGCCGCCGACTGGGCCATGAGGCAGAGCTCGTTCCAGGTCAACACGTTGGCCTTCAGGTAGTCTGTCAGCGACCCCTGGAGAGAGAGAGCAGGAAGAAACACAGAGATGGCATTTAGAAAAGGGAACATTTAAGTTTTCTGATCTTTTTTTTTTTTTTTTGCATTGTTTAGAAAGACCTGATTTGCAACTTTAATGTGAACAAATAAGGTAATTCGTCTGTTTACGAATTAAAAGTTATCATAGGCAGTGAAAGGGACAGCTCCTACAGTTGTGTTTGGTAAAATTCAGTATTATCTCAGAACCGTCACTTATAACTGAAGGTCTTAACTTCCTGTTTTAAACTAACCCCATGATCCAGTCCAAAGTATGGGTTTCTTGCCTGTGCGGGACAATGTGGAACTTGTAGGTGTGGTTATCAGAGAGGAGGAATCGAGAATGGCCTTCTGGCGCTTTAAGTTCTTAGTTCACAGTGATAAATCAAATTTATCACCTGCTGGGTGTCCTCTTAAAACCACAGTGGAGCCCTTTTGTCATCTCTGTCAACAAGCCAACTTCCAGCAAAATCTACTGTTCACGCTGAATAACAGAGCTCTGATGAACGCTCTTCATTTATCTGCTTGCTGTTGTGCTTTGTCATGACTGCTCTGTAATCTGTTTTTATCGAGGGAAGGTTTCCTGAGCAGACAAGCTTTTTATGAGACCAGCTTACATTTTATACCGTTCTACTTCTTTACTTTACGGATCTAATTCAAAACAAATATTGCAGTTAAGAAATGTAGAAAATTGTGCATTTGCTTCGGATGTTTCAACCTCGATCCTATATACACCATCTTTGTTCTTGCATAACATACGTCAATATGGTACAAGGTCACTGCTGGCAAGGGGCCACGCAGATGTAGTTCACGTAGGTGACCACTAGAGGGAAGGCAGCTCCAGGAGATGTAGGGGAAAGATGCAATCAGATCAGTGTCTGTTTTTAGAAAAGATATTCCTTTGTGTGTGTGTTTGTGTGGGTACACAGTGTTCATTTCTTTTCAATTGTGAAAACTCAAGAGTCAAACCAGACCACATTCCTTTAAAAAGACATCCACTGACGTCTACTAATGTCCTCAGATTGTCCAAAATATGAAAAGATTCAAGTGCAGGGAGTTTTGAAAGAGGTGTGTATCCTTCAAGGCGAACCACTGCATGCTACAGATACTTCAAATCCTAACACTGGGCCGCTTAGATGCATTAAACAATGGAGCATGAATCAGCTGTCAAGGAAAACGCAATCGCTCATCTAGCTGCGGTACACAAGCTCCGATCCAGAGCCGAGCGGAAAGGTGTCTCGCACCGTGACACCTGCTTGGGAAGGAAAGGTCGAACTCCAAGTCATGAATCCTCTGAGGACTCACAAAATAATTACAGTACATGGCTGACAAGGCACTTAAACATGTTTCTGATATACTCCCAGTCATGTGACCCTTTCCTAGAACTCCTCTGGAACAAATTCCTTCAATGTCATTTCCACTTGGAGAGCTCTAACAAATCAGAGTAGCACTTTTAGACATGCTCCAGGGTTAAGTGGATTAGTGTAAGGGTTGTACTGCCGGGATAAAGCCTCTTAGCCACACCCACAACCTTTAATTTTTCAGCCTTTATTCACGCAGGGAGGGTTTCTTGAGGCACGCAGGGATAAATTCTGGGCCTGGCTTGGAAAATGGGACACAAAATAAATAAAAAATCAAGCAAGTGAAGTGTTCAAGTCACTCTCCACTTTGTCGGTAATGACCCTCAAAACACAGAGGGACCTCGAGCCCAGAACGCTACAAAACACTGTGTTTGAGGCGAACAAAGCTTCCTTCTCTGTATCAGCACGGCTTAATAACACAGCGTGAACCGGCTCTTAAGGCGCCAAACACAATCAATACAATGTGAAGGTTTCAGGGATGTTTTCTATCACATCGTGAGCTGCATGCCTGGGAGGCTTTTTAGTCCTGTGTGCAACATGCATGCAGGGCACACTGAGATGACTGCATCGCCGTGTTTACATGGAAACAACCGTGTAAACACAGCGATGTGGCGATACATGGACACAAAGAGCACAGTTAGTGGAGAAAAACAGGCAGGAAATCGGAGAATTGGTTCACACGCACTGTAGAAAGTGGAAGACTCTCTACCCAAACACTAATGTATCAGTTAGCCCATAATATGTATGCAATTTGACTTTTTTCTGAATTCATGTTCTATATATTTGGTTGTAGTTGTGTGTTCTTTTTATTTATAGGGATGTATTAAAAAAAAATCTATGGTTGGATTGCAAAATATCAAGGCTAGCAGTACTAAAGGAAATCCCGTGGGGGCAGTGTAGCCGATAGTTCAACCGAGACGACCATAGGACACGAGGTCCGGAATTTCCACAAAGGTGGAACTTTTTTCGAGGTGAGAGTTTGCAGGAGTTCAGGGACAAAGAACGGCGCATAAAGAAAACCTCCTCTGCCGTCACCACGTTTGTTTTCGTCAGAAACTCTCGAGTCTGTGCCGCCCTCAAGTGGATGTATCGCCTAACATTGGTTACAGCGTTTGAAACAGCCATATCGCTGCTTGTACGTAAAAGCAGCATTATTGGCCGTTAGGGATCATTTTTTTTAACTCCCTAATATTGATATTGGCACAGAAGAATCAGCCGGGCTCTTGTAATCAGTTACAGGAAAACATTTGGATACAGCTGGTCAGTAATCACATCTCTTCACTGAGATATTTTTTAAACCAGAGCAGGCCTTAATATTTTTTGGGACATGTGTCTCAGTTTTTTAAATCAGCTTTACTCGCATGTGCTGCTCAAGTGAAAAGGTTGGAATCTACAAAATATTAGTAGTTGATTTAGCCTAATGTAAAAATGTCATATTTAAAAGAGGCATGTAGGGATTTGATATTAGACTGCGTCAGAGAACTCAATAGCAGTAGCAGTTTGCTGATGTTGTGTATCCCGGATCGCACCTTGTCGTGGTAGGCGGTGATGAGCCACAGCTCCAGGTCCAGGTTATTGTTCCTCTTCTCCACGCCGATAAAGTGGAGGATGTTCTCGTGCTTCATGCCGTTCACGCTGAACATCTCGTACTCGTTCTGCCAAGACAGCTTGTCCTACACGAGAGCGGAGAGGGGGATACAGAGGTTATTTATGTGGAGCCTGCCCTTGAGGATGAAAAAAAAAGACCCAGACTGATTTAATCTATGATCTCAGACGTCAACCTTCAAATCTCCACACCTCAGTGGATGTAAAGTACGGCAACCTTACCTGGATCGGGAAGATCTTGACAGCCACGTAGTCGCTCAGCAGCTGGGCCTTCCACACGCAGCCGAAGCGCCCCCTGGCTTTCATCTCGATCAGCTGCAAGGGTTTGTGTCCCGTAATGGGAGACGGAGGTGAGGGACCGGGATCCTACAGAGCGAGGGTGAACAGAAAAAGGACATTGTTATTCTTTATTTTTTCAGAGCATTAAAATAGCATGGGCTTACACTGAAGGTGACCGGGCCTTTGGCTCAGCAACAGTGTGCCTGAGGAGCTCCGGGCCACCAGAATCAATATCATCTTCACGTCTTAAATCACACCTTACAACTTTCATTTATAGACTGGCTTTTTATGGGATGATGCTCTGCTGTTGTTCCTTTTCCCAACAAACAGGTTCAGCCTCTTCTGTTGCTGTGGTGCCTTCTTGTTTTTCTTTTTGACTTGCTTTATTTGTTTTATGGGTCTGCCGTTTACTTTATGGGATTGTTAAAGCACTTTGCGAAAAGACTGATTCAGGAAGTGCTGCAATTTCGCATTATTATTAATACTGGTAAGTTTTTTGGCAGCAAGGACAGAGCATACCAAGCAGGGTTTGGATTCATTCATTTAGATTCAAATTAAAAAACCCTCAGGGCTACATTTGCTCACATATTTGCTTAGTTTACTGAAGAGGGATTGGAACTGGAAGGTTGCCAGATTGAATCCAAGTGTATGCAGAGGAAAAGTACCTTGTGAGCAAGGCACATGGCGTGCAGGCTTTAACATGAAAGGATATGAAGTAGAGCTTAAGCACTGATTGAAATGAACAAACGGTTGAGTAAAAAAATATCATTTAGGCGTCATCGTGACAAACCCCGGTGGATCAAACCCCATGCGTGTGCAGTGCATTCATGCTAATCCCATATAAACAAAAGTGGACGCAAGGAGGCCGAGTGTTTCCAGGCCAAAGTATGTTAAACACAGCTGGTGATCAGGATTAAGCTGATCACTTTCACGTGTGACTTCACAGAGAAGGACAGAGGGCGAGTGAGGATAGAGAGAGACACGGAGAGAGAGAGAGGAGGAGAAGGGGGGGGGGGGAGGTTAGAAAGAGGCATGCAGTGAGGGAGTCACATTTCCAAAGGATAAAAGGTAGAGGAGAAAGACTAGCACATGACTGATGGCCTTTGATGAAACCAGATACGCTGCTGTAAAAATCTCGACTTCACTTCCGCGCCTCCACATCGCTGCTGTCAGGAAACAAGAAAAAAAAAACGCTCCCTCCCGACAATGACAGCAGCGTTCATGTTTTTACTTGAACTGAAGGCTTACAAGGTGCACGATAAGCTGCAGCAAGTTTCAGAACCCCGGGGCCCACAGGATCCACTCGCACACCGTGATAGTACATGAAAAGTGCAGGGTTGTCAATCCCAGTCTTTATTCCCGTCCCACCTGTGAAATGTCTCCCTTTTGAGCTGCGAGGTTTGCTCCTGATGTGAGGGACGGGGAGAACGATTTAATTGATGGGAAACGCACGCACGCACGGACGAGAGCGTTTCCGCACACAGAGATTACCGCTGTCGCTTAATTTACCGTTTTGGCACGCAACACGGGCGATATCCAATTCTTTCCTGCTGTGAAAAATGAGCTAAAGCGGCGCCACCAGGAAAAAGCCAAAGAGCTTTTAACTGCACGAGTGAAACAGTTTGAGAAGTGGCTTCGGATTCTGCTGCCTGTCCCAACAAGATTACTGTTGCTACAGAAGCATACTGTATATCATTGAGGAGTATTTATGAGTTTGAGATTTTATCAAGAGGAATTTTTATGTGTGGTCCTGAACTTTGGCCTTTGCCGCACGGAGACAGAAAAAAATGAAAAGAGAAAGTGTTTTAGATGCAAATAGATCTCACAGTTTGAGAATTAAAATCTCATCTCATTATAAAAAAAGTTCAATAAAACAGAATAAGGATTTTATATATAAAAATGGGGAAATATATTCGGAAAAATAAACAGAAGCTGATAATTATGCAGCCAAAGTTGCATCATATTTGTCTTTTAAAGCCAATAAAAACGTCTAAATTGCTGGAAAATATAATCTGAACCAAGTTTGCAGTATTTCAAATAAACAATCAAACTTTAATCCACTCTTATGTATTATTGAGGCTCCAGTAGTACAAATTACTGTAATACCACTTGCAGATTTCTGTTTATTCAACGAGACGATTTGCATGAATAAGGGGAAAAGTGTTTGTTGGTTTTTTTTGGAGGGGTGTAAATCCAGCGGAGAGTTTCCAACCCGGGCAGTGGCTGGGGGAGGAATGGAGGCTTTGAGTGGGAACTGCTGTGTTTACTTAAAAGCCTTTTCCCTCTGACGCAGAGCTGCGAGGCAGACCTGCTGTCTCCGCGCGCTCTCACACCGAGTGCCAGCCAAATGATGGGGAAAATTACCCATGATGCTGGCTGAGGTTGGATTACAGGGCAGCCCGGAATGCTCCCACGTTAGGACCCCGAACAAACATCTTCAAGAAACAAAATAAGGAATTTATAGCCGAGCTTCGATATATCTTCAAACAAAAAAGGACTAGACGTGTAGCTTTAAATCTGATTGGCTCACGACCAGGAAGAGTGCACTCCATTAAAGTTATATTGAGATCCTCACATCTGAAACTTACCGTCCACCTCGGCGAGGGACCCTTATTGATCTGCCTGCTAAAGTTGAAGGATTCGGTGCCCGGCGTGGCTGTAATTTCAGACCCTGCATGTGCTGCATCGGGCCAGCGCTGTTCAAGCTGCAGCAATAACTGACACTGAATGGACCGAGATCTGGTTTCCCTCACTTAATATCGCGGACAAAGCTGCAGCGGTGCGCAGGATAAAAAGTGAATACGTGTGAATATGTCACAACATAAGGAAGGAAGTGGAGTGGAGTGCTGCATCATGCATTTAAAAGGAAAACACAAAACAGGTCTGTCTTGAATTGAAGGGGATTTGTTGTGCTTTAACTTAGACCCGTAATAATTGAGAATAATAAGTCACTCAATTTTGTAATTTGCAGAGTTTGTATTCAACAATGGAGCTAATCCCTTTTTGCGAGATAAATTGAGGAAAATCAGCCGTTTCTCTCGGTCTAATCCGAGAAAGGTGGGCTGTGAATTTGCTCCCCGCTCTGCTTTAAGTGTGACAGTCAGCTTAAAATTCTTAATTACCGACACCACACGGTGACAAAAACAAAGTGCAACGGCGATGACTCAACTGCGACCTGAACACGGCGAGTACACAGAGAACTCTTGTGTCCCAAGTGCAATTAAATACGACAAGGAAGTGCAAGGGGAGGAATAATCAGAACGGTATGCCTGCAATCTGGAAATCTGGACACATGTCAATGACAATAAGGTGATACTTGTTGCTCAAGGTCTCTGTGTCAGGACTGTCCCAGAAAAGTGACAAAACAACAAAGCCGCGTGACGCACTTGTTATTTTATTCATGATTTATTGTGAATATTAATGTATTATTCAATGCTAGCAGCGTTATGTGTCAATTTATTATTTGACCTCATCGGTTTGTTAATTAAAGGATTTCCAAGCTGACCTTCATCAAGGTTAGACAACCGGCTGCTAACACTCACAGCTACAGGCAAATTAGAATCAACAGTTAACCTGAGCTGCATTTCTTTGTAGTACCCAGAGAGAACCTAACAACCAGGAGGTTTCGAACCCAGACCCTCCCAGCTGTGCTAACCGCTGCACCCCCACCCAATCTATTATTAGCAGGATTATTAGGGTTTGATTCGTGATCGAGATCAGACGTATATAAATTTGAGGATCATTCTACCATACACGTTCTCACAGAGAAAAATTGAAGTACATCTCTTTTTCTGGCTACTGCTAAAAGCAATTCATATTCTGATCACATAATAATTATAAGATCCACGGGGCTTCATAAAATCTACTTCTGTATGTAATGTCCTTAATGATTTGAAGTCATTCTATTCTGGTCAGGATGCGGTTAAGAAATCTCTAATGGCCGAGCTGTGTTATCTTTTCCTCTTCCATCCCTCTCCGCTGCGCGCTGTGAGAATGAAAGTCATTAGTGTGTCTGCACAAATGTCACCGGGACAAATTCCTGTGGATCTATTGAGCTCGGTGAAATATATGATACCTCCTCCGATCATGACGTGCATGACCAAATGATCATTGAAGGACTCTGGCGTGCTCAAAATGCCAGTGATGTTCAAGGGCACAATGCAAGTCTGAGATCAGGGTGAATTTCTGCACAGATACAGCGCCTGGCAACAGACATGACGGCGTTTGACCATGAGTTTGAGGTGAATGACGAGGATGGTGATTGATGGGTCTGTGGGTGACGGCCTGATTCTCAATCCCGGACCTGCTTAATGTTACCGATCACGTCGTCTTTATTACTTCTGCTGCCACGTTTAGAGGTAACTCTTATGACGGCGGCGTCTAAACACAAGTTATTGCGGGGACTCTTTTCTTTTTTCTTTTCTCTTTGTGCCTGGATTGTTTCTGGAAACTCTTTGTCCGCTTTCCGGGCTTTGGCCTGACGAGGCGGCGCGGCCCGGTCAGCTCAGGGCCTCCCTCGGGAGTCACCGGATCCCTTGTCCGATCACAGGGCGCCGTGGCCTCAAGCTGGGGCGCATTACACTTAGTCAGCAGACCACAGGAAGCAGGAAAACAGAATCTGCTGCTTCATGCCGTTCTTTCCAACCTGAACTATCTCCCGTGGCCTAATCGGGTTACGCCTTCATCTATTACATCTGAATGGGGTCCTTTCAACCTGGTCTGGTTTGTCTGGGCTTTATGCTGTAGATTAAGTGTGCAGAGATATAACAAAATCCATGGGCCAAGTTTAAGCTTTGGACAAAAAAAGGACAATGGGCAATTATTCTGGACTTAAGCCTCCAAAGAGGCATATCTTAAGATCTTGTGACCATATAACTTGAGGCCATGTCAAACTCAGAAAGTTGACATTACAAAGAGATAACCTGAATTCACAAAAGAACAGAGTCTAAACCCTCTCACAAAGTCTGGGGTTTATTTTTGCGAGCCAAACGCACATTTGCGGAGGCTTATGCTCCTCTCGTACTTAAGTAATTTACACTCTCTGACTTGAAAAATGTTCCAGGTAAGTGGCAGCGCTCCTGCTTATGCAAAAACGTATCCGCACTCCTCCTCAGTCTGCGTGTGAAATGGAAAAGCACGCCGCAGTTCAGCTTCGAACACCTCGTGCTTTGTCTCTGTGCATGAGAGCCATAGGTCTGGCAGATACATCTCTGGAAACTGGGTCACAGCACACACAATAAGTTACATAAACATCACAGATGGACATTCATACATACACAAAAAAATAAAAGAGAAGGGGGGGGGGGGGGGGCTGCATTCGGAGGCACGTTGGCCACTTTCCACCATGCACAATACATTTTCAGCAGGGAAGACAAAGAATAAGACATCCATCCATGCAGTAAACCCAAGCAGAAAAGAAAAAAAACAGACAAAAATGTGTTAGGAGCGGAGTAAACAAGACGCTGTCGAAAAAAAAGCAACAAAAGAACAAAATGGTGGTCTGAGATTAAGGGTGGAGAATTCTTAACAAGCTCTGAACCCAAAAAAGAGGGAGGGGAGGGGGTGGGTACGGGGGACTGGGACTAATAGTGTTTCAACTTCAGTTAAACTGCTCTTACCTCCACCATAATGTGAAAGGCGTGCTAGTCGAAAAAGGAACATAAGAAGCAAACAGAGAGATTATTGCTACTTTCTGTCGGTTAGTGGGTGGAATAGAGGCAGGTAAAAGCCCCCCCCCCCCGAGATGATGGGTCGTCCCAGGACAACGTTCTGTCTCCCACTCCAGACCAGCGCTTCCAGGGCTGTGGTTTGGGACCACAGGGCTGTCCGTTCATAAGCATGGCACCAAAAGGCAAGATGGTTTGTAATGAACGAAAAAGTGCCGTTAAGCAAAGCAACTGAAAACTGACTGAAAGATGTGTGGAAGAAGAAATGTTGTCTTGAGGGAAGTGAATGAAAGCCCCTCCGCCTGAGGACATGAACACAGACTGTTTAGACCTGTTTTTGCAAGTGCTGACACATGTTTGATACCCAAAGATGCTAAAAGCTTAACTTAACAAAAAGAACAAAAAAGAAAAACAAGGATTTCAATTTAAAACAGGAAATATGTGCTCAATAAAGAAGTGGTATCGACACATTTCTGTCGATATCAGATTTTTTTGTTTTCCGAAACCCAGCCAAACAAATGAAAGGGAAACAAAGCAAATTGAAGTCCGAGCTGAAGATGTTTAAAAGCAGAGCTCTTAATGGGAAAACTTTCCCAGTACATTTTCCCCTATAATATATCGATTTAATTGGCATTTCAAATGGCAGCACATGTTTAAGAAGTTTAAAAAAAACAGACTGAGCGTTGAAGCTGCGTCCAGACAAACAAGATGTAAGTAGCTTGATAATAAAACAAGTGATGAGACTTTGGTCAGAATCGATGATGAAAATAGGATCCACGTCAGAAAAAAAAGCCCAAAGGCCTGACTTGTGTTTAAGTGCTGCAGGTCTGTCCGTGTGAAAGCTGTGGGTCTGTGTACTCAGACAGAATCAATTCCAGTTTGCCTCCACTTCGCACCGTAGTGTGAATAATGGAGGCTTGGTGGCAAAAATGAAGCTGGTGATGGATCGCGGACATAATGGCGTAATGACGGCGTGCAATAAAGTTACTTTGCCGCAAAGATAATTTCCTGGGGCGTCACACTGGATATTTTTTCACCTGTGCGAAACAAAATCAAACACGCTTCATTTGGTGTAATAACTCAGGAGTTAGACGCAAACCGGTTTCACCGCCTCCAGTCGGCTCAAACAAAAGGCAGATTTCCTTCCCTCAGTGCTGTTCCTTATAATAAAATTACAGAGCTGCGATAATGTGCCGTTATTGATCATTACGTGGGAACAATAAAAATCATGAAGCCGGCGTGTTTTATTACCTTCAGTGAAAGACGAGACTAAATTGGGGATTGCTGAAAGTTTTCTGTGCATGTGATTCCCTTTGTGCTTCTAAATCTGATTATATAATTAATGTACGCACCTATTTATCTTTTCAATGTTTGAACCCTGGCTTATCTTATCTCACCCTATCGCGTATTTCCCCTTTACGCAACAGCAACTAGGTGTTTGATAAGAGACATTATAAAAATATTTCTCTGAAGCTAATGAGGTTAAGTTAACCCAAGATGCTTAGCTGCGTATATGTTTGGTATTCGTCTCTGGCTCTGTGCGGACTGCTGCTACTCGTTTGTGTCATAATCACACTCCCACTCCTTTTAATTAGAGATTTAGATTAACTGCGCACGGTGTGGTGGCAGAGCTCGGCCGTTTGAAAGGAGTCAGGGTTTTGTGTAGCTGCCTCGTGGATGTTGTTAGGGAAGAAGGGAGAAAGAATCAAATCTATTACCACCGACGTCTGTGATGAGCCATGGTAATGACTTCCCGTACGCGCAGGGCCAGCAACAGGTGCGGGCAATTTGCTACTGTCACATTAAAAATACATGAATATGTACAGAGCATTATGCACAGATGAAGATAAACAAGGATGATAAAGCAAAAAATTTAGACTGCTCTGCTGCCTATTTTTTGTTGTTGCACTACATATGTAAAACATCTAACAGGGTGTCATCAGGTTACAAAATTAAGACTTAAGACATTTTAAGACCCGTAATAATGCGATTTTACCCCTATCTCTCAAGAAGCCAAATTATAAAAGTGATGTTAATGTAATTATTCAATTATCATCCGACAAAGTGTTTTTATAACGCTAACGCAACAAATTGCAAGAAGCTGTCGACAATTTGTAAAGTGCCTTTGGGCAATACTTGCATTTCTTAAAGTAAACATGATTATTTTATTAATTCAGATTTTACAGTCTGGTAAAAAGAAAACTCAACTATTGCCTTCTATGCCTTTTAAGTTCTTATATAATAATATATTTCATCGCTGTTCCACATCCCAACGCAGTCACCTGTAAAAACAGAAGGTGTTTGTGTTGTGTTTCTACTCTCAACAGTGTCAGAGCTGCTAGAAGCTGTCCTCTGTGACTTTGCAGAAGTGAGCGCTTTGAGTGATTATCAGAGTCACCTCTGCTTCTTTCTATACAGCCTGAGGTGCAACACAAAAACACATTTTCCAATAAAAAGCTCTACTTCTGGACTCTGCACTGTATTCTCTCCACTTAACGGAGAAAACTGCATTTAATCAATTAAAACGACGTATGGATGCCAGAACAAATGTAGATAAACATTGCAGACGTGCTTGTTTTGGCTTCCTTTGGAAATTGCAGGCAAATGGGATTTAATTCATCACCTACTTGCAGCTAAGTTGACTTTTATAAATATATCCCGTTTCCTCTCGTGTCCTTGTACACCTACTAGCTCATGCACAAGCGCACTCGGCCCATTTGTTCCATCCTGTCTCTTCCATTCCATTCTATTCTCTTTGTGATTTTATCAATCTTTTAGCTGTTGTTTTTTTACCCCAGACTGTATCATGATTCATTATCTTATCCACTCTTCTTTGGCCATGATCTTGTTGTGCTTTCTGTGTTTATTTATGTATTTATTTATTTATGCGTTTCCAGGTAGGGCGGCTCACGAGCCTCTTAGTGGTGTTGTTTTTCAGATTGCACATTAGCATCCCTGATTGTATTGGGTCGGTGTCTTTTCTGTGTCTATTCTCTACTATACTTCATCACCCTGCAAAAATATAATAACGGAGTTGAGAGAATCGTACGTTTCTCCTCAATCCCACCCCCGCACTCCCCACCCACCCACCCACTCACCCACCACAAGCATCCTCTGAGGCAGAGCTGCGAGCATCTCTGTGTTTAGTTGTGTTTGCCTATATAAAGCCTCATCAATAATGCAGAGGCCCCTGACTCCTCTTCCATACGGTGGAGAGCTCTGCATGGCTTTCCTTTTCCCCTGCTGCCGAGCACCAGAGAACATAGCTGCGCTGCTGTCGGGTGAAAAAACGCCTCGTGATGCAACTGGCTGATTCAGGTGAAGACATGAGAAAAAAAAGCAGCGCTGGAAAAAAGTGTGGCTGCAGAGGAAGAGATGATTCTCTGAATAAGCAGCGTAATGAAAGGTGAAAGAGGTGGATCCAAACGCTGTTTTAACCTAATTGGCACTATACGCACTTAAAATGGATGTGTGCTTAAGAGCATCACTGACACATAATGAACTATGCCAATTCAAATCATCCCCAGACACTCTGGCGGTTTTAAAAGCGAGTCTTGAGATGTGTGTGGGCTCCAGAAGAGAGTCGTGGAAAAAAGGAAAAAGACAGAACTAGAGCTCCTCTTATCCTCCTATACAACTTTGAAAGGAGAAACTGAAAAAAGCAATTATCCCAACGCAAACTCTCCCCGCACAGTGTGTCCGTTCTGTTTGACCACAGCTCTGTCCCTCCGCAGCGAGGGGCAGGAAAGGCCAAGGCTGTTTCAGCTCACTGAGAAACCGGATCAGCGGCGAAGTTGAAGGTTTGTTGAATAGAGACGGCAGAGCCGAGTCTTCAATGCATCATACGGCAAACTTTAAACAATACGAGAGTTGTCTGTCGGGACCGACAAAAGAGCACTGACTCATGTAGGAAATAAATCGACCAGAGCAGAGGCAGACGTTTTCGGCAATAAATTATCTTTGATTATTTTTAACCCGATCGCTTTCAGTACATGGTTCCGCGAATACTGTTCTGCTTCTTACACACATAAACTTGGACTAATTTGGTTTTTTTTATTTTAAATTTTTTGTGAAGTGAGATTTTCTATTGTTGAACAGACAAAAAGAAGAAGAAACTCTTCACCGTTGACAGGTGAAATCTGGGAACATATTACAGCGATGAGCGTTGTGGACCAAAGACAGGAAGTGATCATGGATTTTTGTCAGAGTGTCAGCATCTGTATTTCATTTTTACTTGGAGAGTTTGAGAGATTGTTGCGTCTGACTTTCATTCTCTCACCCTAGGGAAACTTACATGTGTCGGGACGAGGGCGGCCGGGTAGGCCAGCTTGTGATGCCTCCACATCCAGAAAGAGAAGAGGACGACAGCCGCCAGGCCTACGATGGGGACCAGCGAGTAAAGGAGAGTGCTGAAGAGCTGGGGCTTCTGGGAAAATGGGTTGGAAGTGGCTGTGGGGAGAGAGCGGCGGAGAGAAGAGATACAAGTTAACAAGAAGTGGCTCGTGTTGATCGACACGGCAACAAGAGTAAAGCAATGACAAATCAGAAATTGTGGACACTGACGGAGAGAAAACACAACCTGGGGGGGGAAAAAGAAGACACAAAACAACATGCCCGATTGGCTTGACATTGTGCTACATCATCTCAGAGTGCAGCACTAACTCTGCTTACAGCTTACTGCCACTGTGCTTAGGGATCATATCAATGCACGCACGCACACGCGCGCACGCACAGACACACACACGCAGCAGGATTAGCAAATCCATCTCGTGACATAACGTAATCCGCCCGCCAAAAATAACAGAGCTCTGAACTGCATCCGACCCCTGCAAGAGTCGCTGGGTGACGTCTGCTGGCTCAGCCCGTCCTCCCATCACAAGGTGTGACAGTCTGATTCGGCAGTGCTGTCAGAGGGCCGCTGATCGGACGCCGAAAACACCACGGCCGCCCTCGGGGTGATGGTGGGAGAGAGGGGGGGGTGGAGAGAGGAAAGGAAGCATTGAGGGCCGCCGGGGCTGCACCAGCTGCACCATCACACTCTCAGGGTCTTTGTCAGATGTTTGATTTGCTCTACGGGGTGTCTCCAGGTTTCGGAAAGTCACATTTGAAGGGATAAAAAGAGACAGACCGGCCTGTCGGACAATTAAGTTGGAAAGCTGGGAGTGCAAGGACGAGAAAATCGCCGCCGGGCCGAGGTGGTGACATGTTCTTTCCTTTACCATCGTCAAACCGAGCAACACCTCAAGAGTTCTGCCAGTGTAAACTTTCCCGATTATTTATTTCTATGCTTGTTGCCTTTGCTGGCTTATTTCTTGTAGCCTGCAACTTACGATGCTGCTGTATTGTCAGGGTTTCTTTCCCGGTTAAATAAGGTGAGCCATGCGCTATATTGAGAGTCAGAGGGTTTCATAAAACCTCTTATACAGACTGCATGCGAACACTTTAGTTTACACCTAATTAGGTAATTGCAATTCAACAATTGAGTGTAATTCAGGTGACGACTTTTGGATTTTGTTTTATTTAGAGGTACAAACCTAAAAACCACAAAATCAATTAAGAAAGCAGACTTTAACTTGCATGTTCCAATACTATTTCCCTATCCTGATACCGTTTCTGATCAGGGGGACATTGCTGCGTGTGTGTGTGTGTGTGTTTGTTTATATGTGTGTGTGCACGTTGGACTGTACATACTGTAGGCGGTGGAATGCTGCTGGCCGATCTGCGGGTGCAGATCAGGGTTGTACAGGAACTTCTCGTTGCACATGTTGCCCTCGCAGCAGCAGAAGAAGACGTCGGGACTCTCCTTCTTCTCCACACACTCATTACTACAGGGGACAGGAAAGCAATTCATCAATGCAAGTGCGAGTAAGGAAACACACGTGAGCAGCCATTATCTGCATGTGCTCGCTGATAACAAACACACCTCTCCTTGCCTTCATTGAAGGAAGACACACAAACACTCTGGGCATACACACAGCTACACACAAACGCACACTACTTCCTCTCCATTCCCTCGCTGCCGCACAAGTCATGAAAAACAAACATTTATAAAATACCTCCTGCACATGCTGATAAACAAACTTGCATGCACAAGCACACATGTGCACTAACGCGCGCCCACACACACACATCCACTCTCTCTCTTTCCCAATCGCAGTCATCAGATAAAAGCCAAAGGAAGTGGCAGCCGCCCTCGACTTTCTCTGGACTCTCCAGGGAGGCGAGGCGGCGCCGTCTGAGCCGAGGTGCCCAAACTGAGCGGGCTGCAGAATCTACAGCAACGCAATCGCCCAGGAATCAAAAGAAAAAACCGGAGCAGAGCCGGCTGAAACCAGCATCTGATGCAAGGTTCATGTTCCGGCAAGAAGGAAAAAAAAGAACCACTTATTAATATCTGCTTACAGTCCAGGGTTTGGCCTCTCGGTTTGCGCACATCAGACGGAATCCATTTTTCAGTGGAGATCCGGGGGAGCAATTTAAATTCCATCTCTGCTGTATTTAAAAATGTAGCCTTGTACGAGCCAGTCAGATGGGGAAGCGCACAGAGGGACGAAGAACTGTGCTCAAGGTGATTTGCAAAGTATTTACAGCTGAGGCTTCCTCTGGATGTGCTGCCTTTGTCCCGTCTGAGAGACCTGCGCCGCTGCTTTGTCTCGGGACTCAATGCTCCGGTTTTTTTTAGGGAAGGATGTTTGTAATTAAAAAATAAAGCACAACAATTTTCACTTTCTTGCACTTGAGGGACAGATGAAAACGTAGGTAGTCTTTGATAATGGCTCAGGTTGGATCATTCTTGATATTTATATATATATTCCCCCTGACTTATTTGGCGATTGCTTTTAACGTGCCCGCTACACACGTACCTGTCGTAGCAGTTGACGTCGTCCAGCCAGCAGCCTTGCTTGACCACCTCCACGTTGCCGGACACGTTCTTCCACGTGGCGAAGCAGTGCCGCCGCTTGTCTTTGTCGCCGTAGCACGGTTCGATGCCGCTGCGGTTGGTGCGCTCCTTCTCCCAGCTGGAGTTGTAGTACGCGCACTCCTGAGTCTCCGAGCGTCCTAGGATGGCACCTGGAGAGGCAAAGACGACGTTGATTAAATGACTGTAAATGTAAAGGTCATTATGAAGAAAGTATGGATGCGTTTGTGACTTTTCCTGAAGGTTAAAAAGAACAATTTGTGTGAAATATTTTTCCAGGCACACACTGTGAGGGCGGTTTTGAGGATAATTTAGTTTGTTTCAAAGCGACATTTCTTTACAGCCTCAAAGTTTGCGAGACACGAAGTCGTACAAACAAAATAAAAACATTTCGGAAAATGAAAAAATCTACTTCTAAATGTCAACGCAGACATGAAAGATGAAAGTTCTTTTTTTAAAGACTAACAATAAAAACCAGCCAGGCATGACTGACAGAAATAAGGTCTCAGAGAAACAAACAGGCGAAGCAAGGAAACCTAAATCCTCGCCTTCTCTCACCGCCAAAATAAAGGGCGCTCTGGTTTCCTGCAGATGAATGCGAGCTGCAGGTTTTTTTCGCAAACCGATATCCAGAGAAGTGACGGCATGACAGCTTGTCAGTTAAGCTGCCACTTCTCATCACCTGTCGGGGGAGTCGGTCCGGTTTAGACCGCTGACAAGACTGGAAATAGTCGGCCTTGCTTGCTGTCTTCACGTGATTTTGTCCGAGCGCTATAGGCAACGTGTAGGACTGTTGACGCTGGGTCTCAGTCATCCATATGCATCAACTGGAGCTCAACACCATGGGAAATTTAATTTATTTTCTGCCGAGGCTCATACTGAACAGCCAGCTTACTCTGCTCCGGTGTGAAAATGTGACTTAACCCGTTTGTGGGAGAGACAGCGGTGCCATGCGTGGGTCAAACGATGTGAACTTCCTCAGGCTGTTTACATAAGGGTAAAAAGTTTTATGAAAAATCCAGTCGTGTTTCTCGGCGCCCGGAGACGAGATCATACGCCAGGTCTGAATACAGTAGGGAATGATGTCAAGTCAACTGGAGTTCATTTCAATTCCAATTGGAAGGGGGTCTCAAGTTTTTTTTTTTACATGATGTATTTTGGGCTCTTGTATGTGATTACTGCAGTTTGAGGTCTGTGATGAATCTATTTAGAGCTTGTCAGTCCAACAGGTTTGATAAACACCTCCTGGGCAGAGGTATCAGAGCTGTGAGTGTTTATTCCATTTATTTTTGTTTTATTCACTTAAACTATAATTTGCCCACTCTGCCAGGATTTGCACTCGATACCAGCTTTTTTATTTACTGTTGCTTTTAATGTCTCCAAAGTGCTCCATGATTTAACTGTAAAACGCAACAAATAAAGAATAATTCTCCGGTTGTATGTGATCGGTTACCCGCTCTCATCCGCCAGGGTCATAACAGAGTGTCCTGTCCGCCCTCACTGTGTCTCCGGTCGCCGCAGCTTCCAGAAATCAGGGCTTCGCTTGCATAATGGAGGCGAACTTCAGAAAGTAAGTCAAGAAATCATGTATTTTTCAATAAAATGGCTGCTTAAGTCAATCCAGTTAGCGCCAGCTCCCCAGCCATGTCTCTCCTCAGCGACAATAACAGCTGCGGATGGAGGCGAGAGAGGCTACTTCACTGGCAGGCGAGGTCACTGGGCCTCTTAGCGCCACTGACGGCATTTTCTCTCTCTCGTCAAATCCATTTCCCATGAAGCCCAGCTTCATGGGAAGTATTTCCCAGCAACAGGTGCGACTCCGAAACTGTTGCCTGCGAGAGCAAATGGCTGGAGCAAAGGCGGAGGGGAGGAAAATAGTCCGGGGCTGGCGAGTGAGCGGTGCCACAGAAAAGAAGCCACAGCACATTGAAAAACGCGAAAAAATTATTGGTTTAAAACAGAGCATTTGTATTTACATAGAAAACACATTTGCGATGAGTGGATCAAACTGTTATTACATATGTAAGCAAAAGAAAACAAGAAAGCCACAAAGTTGTGTTATAGTTAAAGTTGTGGAAAGAAATTTTGCCCGAACATGCACACAAACTTAAATAATGCCCCAAGGAAGATTACATCATCCGACATATGGTTCATGTGGTCTTCATTTCACTTCCCCCCTGCAGGCTCTGAAATGCCTCCCCTGCAAACACATCACATTCTAGATGTTTGAACTGTGCATTTAGTTTATGGAAATAAATAACTGCACCACGTGAAGAAAAGGAGCAAATTCTGCAAGCCTGACTCACTGCCTGAGCTGAGGAAAAGCAACATTAACTCTCCCTTTTTTTGTACGGCCGAAACCTTTGCCAAGATGCCCTCGAGTGAGACACTCAAAAGTGCAGAGATTAGGTGTGAAGGAGAGCTGCTGAAAAGGCCGGCCCTCCTGTCACAGCCGTGAAAATGCCTTAATGAAATACGCCTGAGAGAAAACACCGGTGAGAAAGAGAAAGAAAAAAAAAGGCCACAATTCAACTCAAGTGTTTGGTATGAGGCTTGCGAGGCTACCGTCATTCCTTTAGGCTGACGTAGGTCTCGAGTAATTTTCCAACCACATCTCGAGGCTGAGAAAATAGAGATGTTTTCTCTGTGGCCGCTGATGAACTGCAGATAATAAAGAAGTGGGCGGACAGATTCCCTGATGGCAACAAGAGATGAGAAAACACGTTTTTTTCCTATCCTCAATTGACCTACTACAGTTTTAATATCGCTGTACGATGATGTATACTAGGAGCGTGTTTCTATAAGATTTGTTTATCCACTCCGTCAGAAACTCCAGCTTATGAAAGATAAGTTGTAGTGCAACCGAGCTCCTATTAATCTTCCTGCATGGGCATGAATACATCATCCTGTCCATTTGCCTTCGAGGGGGCCGAAGGTGCTAATGATGGAGGTATGTTTTACCTCCGTCGTAGGTGAGCTCATTAGTAGCATCAGCCATGCTAACGCTGATCCCCCGCAGTGGCTGCGTCCGGGAGCTTTGCATACACATTTCCATTTTATCTGCGGTGATTCACTATGAATTCAGAAGCCGGACGAGCAGCGAGTTCCTGGATCGACTTCAGCACGAGTTCCTCATAATAATAACGTCTCTATCTAGCTTTCTAGGTTTGTGAAACTGAAACCGACACATTTTTGGGGCCCGTACAATACGATTTATTAGACTATGTATTGCTCCGGCTTTGGCCCCCTGAGAAAAGCACTGAATCAACTTGTTTTAAGTCCTTCAGTGGCTCGGACATAAAGTACACTATTTCTAAAAATGAATCTAAAGAGGAAAAGAGAAACCAGAATGTCGGATGTCTCTTTTTCTCCGGCCGAGGTGAGCCGCAGCACCTCAACGGCTGCTTTGATAATGCACTCCATTCAGGTATTATACTGGGTGAGAAAGAGCCGCGAACCATGTGAACTGCAAACAGAGAGCTCCGTTGTAAATACAGCCGTTAAGAGCCCGAATCAATCACCTCTCTGAAATGAGGTGACAGTGCGGGCCGGCTGCCTATAGTGCCGTATGCCAAAGGTGGGCAAGAGCCGCCTCGGCAGTATGGCGGATATGAAGGATATAAAGCGGAGGAATCAATCTTCTGACTATTTTGCGGGCTCGGAGTTCACTAAAGCGGATAATGTCATCGAGTGCAAGAGCCTACACAAGTAATTGTGCAAGGACATACAATGGGGCTTCCACCCACAAGCACACATCCAGGCAATAAAGAGCGAAGCCTCTTTGTCTCCGAAGATATTCGACGCATGGAAATGTCAAACACGAGAGGCACAGGCTCACTTTGTTTGCTGTAATAAGGTTTGTGGGAGAGAGGGATAGAAAAAGAGAAAAAAAGGGCCATTGAAGGACCACAAACACGTGGTGTGTATGAAGGGTTGCTTTCGTAGTTAAGACCCAGGGATCCTATATTTAATTTAGAACGCATTAAAGGAAAATGTCAGAATTAAAGCATTTTGAAAAAGGGACACAAAAGTGGAAAAGCGACAGAAGGAAGAAGGGGGAATAAAGCGGTGGTCCACTCTCCTCTAGTTGGATCGATTGTGAAACCATGCAAGAGGCCAAGACAAAACTTTACATGGAGTCCAATCAGTCCAATCATTGGGACAGACAGAGGCATGCATGTTTTCGTCCAGCGCTTTTCTTTCGCAATAAACTGAAATGACCACAGAGCGTTCCATGGAAGCTCCTTCCTCTCTCCCAGTCATACTGGAGATTTATCAAGGTTAACCGTGACCTACTTTGGCTGCAGATATTTAAGCAATGCCTCCCCCCTGCAAAACGTCTACACAGCCCGACCCACTTCTCAGTCCACCGGGGCTTTTTGGAAAAACTGCTTCTCGCCCCCCCCCCCTCTCTCCCTCTCTCTGAACGGTGGCTCTGAAAATTCACCCTGACATTTTGAATTTCTACATTTTGGGCATTTTGCCGATGCTACTTATCCATAGTGATTAAACTCCCGAGTTCCCACAGCACCAAACAAAAAGGAAGTAAACTGTAAACTGGTCTTGTCACGATACCAACATGTTTTGCTTTGATATTAATACCACGTTTAGCATCATATACTGAAAAAGATTGAGCCGGAAAAAGTACCTATGTTCCAGTATACACTCTATTCCTGTGACCACAGAATGATCAAATTAGGTTATTAGACTCTCAAAGAATAAGTCGCCTGAAAACAGAGGGGAATGTGAGTTCACTTGAGAGTGTGTAATCGGAAGATGGAAACGATGGTGAACTTGGCAGAGACGCAGCAACTGGAGGAGGTAACTGATTATCTGCAGGCTCTGAAAATTCAATCTTTTGTCTCGTGGCCAATAGGTCAATGCTAGATTGAGGCAATTCAGGGAGCCTGAATCGGAGAGTTACAGGCGGGGGGGGGGCCCTGACACGAAGACGCAGAGGGGGATGCCATCGCTTTTCGATGGCGAGGCGCGCCGTGATAAACCCGAGGGCTGACAAGCCGCCAGTTCGCTGCTGGCACGAGTTCACCTCCAGCTTCAACAGGAAGTCATATCCACGAAAAACGATTCACGCTCTCTAATCTGAAATGTACAGTCACAACGTTGCTTTGAGTTAATTTGCAGTAATGCCTTGTAAAGCTAAAGCAAGGTAATGAAAGTAGCTACACTCTCCGCTTTAAGAAGTTATTTTAAATAACCCTTTCATATCTTTCCTTAATTGTATTCATGAATATAGTTAATTCAAGTTTTGAATAAGGCCAACAGTTTTTGTCAAACCTTGAAAAACATGAGCAAGGGTTCAGATTGAAAATAGTACTGTGTTAAATAAAAAAAACGATCAGAAGAAAGAATAAGATATATAAAGCCTGGTTTAAGGCCTGAATCCATAATTTGAAGGTTTATGTGAAAACACAACAATCATTCTCCCCGAATTCATAATTAAGTGGGTGAGGAGGGTCAATGTGTGAAAAGGATCTCAAAAGCGTCATAATTATTCAACACAGAGTTTGAAAGAACCTCTTAACCCTGTATGTCTGGAAACTTTGGAAACTTTCCCCTCCCAAGATGAAATGTTTTTAGAAAACAAGATCTTTTGAGCAAACAGATGGGCACAGCAAAACATTTTTCTTTCCTTAATTTCTCTGACCCGCCGCATTTCTCCAATGGAAGCAATTTCTCCAAAGCAATTACTTCTCTAAACATTTCCTTTCATGAGACAGTAAGTAGCCCGGGCCCCTGTAATACCTCAAATTCACTTTTCTACTCAAGACGACCATCTCTCTCTGAATGGCCACTGTTTGAGATACAAGCCAAACGTTCAGAGAGGAGACAGAAATCACAAGGGAGAACTACATCGGATCCTGCGTATCGGCACACGTCTCTTCATTAGCCAAGCCAGGGCTGCAAGGCGGGAGCCACGCAGCAGAGATGGTTCTGGTCTGATCTGTGGCCAGGGCTGGTGAGGTGCATGCTGGGTGGGAAACGACCACAAACCACCTGCCAAATGTTGGGAGAAATTTCGACTAAAACCAACTTGGCCGGGAGGCAGCTGCTACCAGGAAGGTAGAAGAAGCCATTTCTATGTAGATGGATGTAAACTTGGCTCCTCTCCATCACCAGCTGTCTTAACACCACTTTGACTCAACCTTGATCGTGTTCAAGGAAGCTTTGCAATTAGCATTTTTGTCTATTTTGCTCCCATCACACGAGAAGTGATGCCTTCATGCTTCTGCTCTCGCTGCCAGGTCATCTCTACATCGCACGAGGCTTCGACACAGAGAGAGAACAGTCCTACTGATGAACCTGTTATCTGTCAGTATAAAAATGTGACATTTTAGACTCACAATCCGTCCATCAGGTATTTCTTTGCCTGATCATTGCTGAGGAAAAACAGGAACTAAATATCTAATTTCCCCTCTGTGGCTGGTCGTAGGGGCAGGCTGTGCTTCCCTCTGCTCTGTTGCCTCATAATGAAGTGGCATTTTGGCGGGCCAGGCCGGCACTCGACACTGCGTGCACCGAAGTAGGTAAACAACTCATTTATCAAGGCCTTTTTGTGTGCCTGCCAAGAGCGGGGATTGTTCTTTATGATGGAATTTGTTCTTAGGATCAACTTATCATCGGCGTCCGGGCAGACCTGAAATAGATTTGAAGTGATGTATGGCTGCTCGGGGCGCTGGTTTGTGTGGGAATATGTGCGACCAGTGCTTTTTAAAAAAAACAAACGTGAACGATGCTTTTTGAATAGGGTTGGAATTCAGCAGGTATAGGCCAGGGGTTAGAATGACGACTGCAGAATTGGCCCCTTGTCTTCCCAGCAATGCTTGTTGTTGCTGCTTATGCAATTTGACACTCCTCCCCCACACAGCGAAGTGAAGACACAACCAAATACAGCTTTTGAATGTGTGAATAACCACATATTCAGCGGAAAACTTGTCCCAGTAGTGTTAACACCTTGCTGCACCCATTCTAAGAAAATCATACGTATTTTAAAACAATCAGCATTATTTATCTGTACTGTAGAAGGCAGAAAAACAGATTCTGGGTGTGTGCCAGCGATGTGGAAGGAGGGAAGAGAAAGACTAGATGTGCTTTTGAGGTGACACTGGGTTCATGCGACTAATGTTGTCAGCCTGGTTTGGGCTGCAGCACTAAGCAAATCAGATTGACTGTCAGGCTTTTCTTCCTGAGGTGGTTTGTTAGTTGAATTCTGTAGATAAGGAAAAATAAAAACATAAAAATGACATGTGTACGTCTAGTTTTCTTGCAGGATTTCTGCAAAGTTGTCAAACTCACCCGTGGAAGCAAGAAATAATGTTTGAAAATCCTGCATGAGTGGCAGCCATAGGAAACTGTGTTCACTGACTAAATGCAGCCATAACTCATCCGATCCAAACTCGCTCTTTTTACAACCACTATCCATCCGACCTTCTTCTTCTTCTCTTCCTCGACACGTAAACGTGGGCTCTGCCGGTTGGAAATGCAGCCCACCACTTGCCTTTAGGGCAGCTCCTGGCCGCCTTGGATAAAGATTTTTTACACCATTTATAGCTGTTTTGACGATCACAGGCATTAGGCACCGGAGGCAGCACTGGAGACCGCTGGCCCCCGGCGAGGTTAACACCTGAGTGTACACTGCGCGCCATTTTTAGTGCCGGCAAATGGATTCCCAAGTCCCACTGAACAAAGTTTATTAAGCCGTCAGCCTTGGAGCTCGATCCATATTTCTGTGATGTGAGAGAACTTCACCGTCCTCAGGTATCTGATGGTATAAATCATAAAATGTATTCTAGAAAAGAGGCTGGGGAATAAATAGGAGCTCAGAGACATACGAAATGATAAAAAAGTTTTTATAATAATTATACCAGTTCTATATTTTTCTCCAGCAGCAATGTTGTTGCTGTACAGGTAAGTGAACTGAGAGGTAACAGTCTCGTCTGAGCACAGAGGCATGGACGGAGTCAGACACTACTTTACAGTAGACTAATTTTTCAGAGCGGCCCTGGTCTCGCTGTGAGTGCTACTCTAATGCTCAATCAGATGGTGTCGTGACATGGCAGGGGTGGTCAGGTTGGCTCGGGTGAGCTGGTCACAAAGACTGCACTCTTTCCACGGCCCGGGAGGAGGGGGCACGGTGGGGGTGGGAGGGGGGGCATTAAAAAACCACCACACTCAGCAACTGAATCCAATCCCTTTAATCCTCGCTGGTATGCCCGAGCGACAAACGCCCATTGGTCTCCGCCTCGGTTAGCACTGATGGGGCCGGTTGTCGGACAGGTCAGGAGAGCGCCTGGCTCTCTCACCGCCCGACTCCGCCGTTTGCACAAGGAGCAAATACCAGAGGAGCCCCGTGTCCCGTGTGTGCAGTGGGCCAGCGCATACCGTACATTCTTCGCAGGACAAGCAATTTAAAAAGGTCTCGTTATCTCCCGGAGAAGGATCTGCATAAAACCCCCTTCTGCTTTTACCCCCACAATCCCCTCTGTGCTTGAATAGTTTGGATTTATTTGAAGGGTGTGTTAAGTGCCACGAGGGCTTAAAGCTGAACTGTATATTGAATTAGCAGCGATATTGCAGTATCACAAAGCCTGCGGCGCGGGTATTTCAATTCATTTTTATACAACAAGCAATCAATGAGTGAAGAACGGAGGGTGGGTGGGGGGGGGAGACGCTCCATTATATGTATAAGGAAATTGTCCCTCGGAGAGTCTAGTCAAGAAAATAGCCAAATTTGCAGGTGTGGAACTTTTTAAATGGCATAGCACACTTAATATGATTATTAAAAAGAAAATACATATGGAGTTTCCAAATACAGAAGCTCAAGCAGCTGGAAATATGATGTTTGAAAAATAATAAACTCCTCGACCCCACAGTGCATGCACAGCGGGCTCCAAACGCACGGAAAAGTGGGCTCAGACTTTCGGAGCCCACTGTAAAGCTGTTCCAAATATCTGTTATCTTGTCTCGGTGATTTATAATGATCCCTGTTGGCCCTGAAACAAAAACATATGAGCCGACCCCTTCTAAGAAAGCGTGCAGAAATGCACTCTGCAGTCAAGGTTGGCCCACACACAGCTTGCTGCCGCCGCTGCCGTGTAGAGCTAATGCACCGCTCCGTTCTGAGTCATCTCACGTGTCCCGAGCCATGCTCTCTCTGCCGCTCGGCTATGTTCCCTGTTTGCACTCGCCAGCTTCCCATTTGCACAAGACCAACCAATAAACATAGGGAGTCAATAACCCCCCCCTCAACCCCCCTTTTCATCCATCCAGCTATCTGACAACCCCGCTGACTCCGGGCTCATCTTTATATTTAGTGTAAACTAATGACACATACTGGTCACGAGGCAGCGGCGCCAAAATAAAGCACCAACACTTGTGTATTTTTAATTGAGATTGTGTTACAGGTGCGGTGAGCTAAGAATGTGCCTCTGCTGATGCAGAGAATAACCACAATATTTCCGCGGGGTTTATAGTTTTTGACTATCAATACCAAGGATGATGACTCAGTGATTTCTGGGCACAGCTGAGATTTTGAAACTCTCTTTACCGTCAACGCTGGTTGATTGAAAAGAAAAACCTGTTTAATATTAATAGGTTCAGGTCTGAACAAATCTCCTCTCCGCATCGCTGGTATTTCAAACTGGTGGTCGGGAGCCACCGGTGTCGAAAGATTTATATTCCGACCTGTTGATCTGTCTACACTTTACATGATTGGTGCTCTATGCAAACTAAAAAGGTTTATTTGAGGTTTATAAGATAGCAAAGCAAAGTGGCAGCAACAATAATGGCAGGAGGAGAAACCCACAGTATCCTAAGAGCGAACCACGTTTAAACCTGGTTCAGTTCCCCGAGACGACGCTACCCTTTAGTGGTTTTGGTGATAAGAGGTCAGGGCGACCTTCATGACAGGGAGGAATCTTGGCAAGTGTCGGGCGAAGAGGAGGAAGGAGGGAGAGCGTAAAGCGGGCGAGGACCCTCGAGAGAGCCTGAAACAAGAGCATGATGAATGTACAGCTCGCAGTTTTTAATCAAGGATCAAAGCAGGGCCTCTCCGTCGGAGCAGCCAGTCTGTCTAGACCGAAACGCTCCCAAGCACATAAAGCAACATCTGCAGGACCCATTAATTACAGTAAAAGGACCGTTCTGGACCGTTCTCTGGGGTACCGACACATCGAGTGGCCAAGACGGAGATTCAAATCATCCTGATAGTTGCTATGAATAGATTTCGAAAAATCATATTCAAATTCTAAGACTCTAAAAGCTCAGGGTCGTTCCCAAATCGCTGAAGCACCGCAACGCTGAAGGTGGTGGTTTTTGTTTTCAGGCTTAAACTTATTATCGTCCCCATCGTTTGTTTAATTTGAGCCAGTAATGTTTACAGGGGCAATTCATCGAGTTCCCATTATAGAGTACGCACCCTCTGCATTTACATTTGAGGCTTTTAGCTGATGCTCTCATCTGGCATGACTTGCAACGAGCTGAGCAAACAGGGGTTTCGCTTTAAGGAGCGTGACCTTTCGGTCGGGGGGGTTGGACTCCATGACCTCCCGGCACAATCCAGTAAAGCCATAGATGACAAGTACAGGCTTACAGATCAAAGTCACTGAATGTTACAACATGTATAAGGTGGAAGCCAATTTGAATCTCTAAAAAGTATTTACAGAATAAAAAAAAAATTATGAACTGATTTCTTTATTATTAATATTATCAATGCTTATGTTTGACAATATGTACCAACTTTTATTTAATACAACATCGAGTTCTATATATTTTCTTTATATTATATATATATATAAAAAGCCTTGAAATTATCTTAGCAATTACCAATATATCGCTCGAGATAAACTGTGTAAAGATAAAGCGAAGGATCAACCATATGGAGTCGGATTATCATGAGGTTAATAACATTATAACTGCAGTATCAAGCAGAATAATCAGAATCATCATTTTATCCAGGGACACGGCAGCTCGAACCGTCTTCCTCGGCTTCTCTTCGGCTCCTCCACCTCTGCTCCCTCCAAGGAGGTGAAAGCTGAATTAAATATGGATGGTATTTTAGTCCCTTCACTGCCTCCACGCTGCCATTGATCAAAAGACCCAGAGCCTTGCAGCATGTGCAAACGATTCTTTGCATTTGCTCTGACCTGCTTGCAGTATTTAAGATCTGCAGCATCGGATGATGTCAGCCTCAGAAAAAAGTGACACCTAACTGGCTTTCAAACGATTTCCTCTAATTACTTTACCTCTGTGGTGTTCTGCTTTTCTTCCAGTGTATTGGCGTGTTTGGCCCAGCGATACCGGGAGCAAGTTGAAACGCCGCTAAGGAAGAAAATCCCCTCAATAGCAATAATGGTGTTTTGATGATTCTTAATTGCAGTGAAAGTTTAGATAGTCATTAATGTGGCAAGTGCGTTTCACGACGCCCGAGGCCTTTTTTCATAATCGGTGAAAAACATCACTGCCTTCCACGCATGACAAACACCTCACTGATTTATTTCCAATGTAATTCAACAAGCTGAGAAACTTGGGCAACATGTGAACAAGCTGTGCTAAGTAATGAACTTTCTAAAGGTCATCTGCACTTCTCTCCCTCCTTCCTATTGTCATTTAGTTGGATTCTCAACTTCCTTGTGTAAATGAATGGACACTAAGTTTACCACAACTTATCCTGTAAAATACATTTTGCAACATATCGGCAAACTTTAACAATGACATCATTATGTCTGTGAAAGTCTCATATCAGCTGAAATGATAAATAAAGAAATAAAAACCAACTGGCTCCAGCTTTCTTGGTCTTTTTTTGGAGCGTATCATTGGCCTCCACCTTGAAAACACTAATTTAACTCATCCAAACTGCAATGTCCTCAACATCCGTGCCGGAACTGCACGCATTCACAAAAACCACCGCGACCACCCCAATTTGTCACCAAAAATCTGCACACAAAAGCCATTTGTGTCACAAAGCCCAAAACACCTGGCCGCGCTCTAAAATTAACCAGTGCTCCGACTGGTGGAGGGTCATAAGTCCCCCAGCTGGACCCAGCAACGTGCCATCACCGGTCACCATTCCACCTCCATGGGCACAAATCGGTTGCGGCGCTTTGTTTTCTTTTAATGATGTTCGAGCACAGAATGATACACGGCCCTGCGAGGGAGCGCTGTGGCTAGTTGGGCCCGATGGGATATCGAGGCTACATCTGGCCTTAACAAATACACCTGTGCTTTCAGAGCCTAATGCATAATGCAAGGGAACATATTAGGAATGGATAGGTGGAAGGAAATGGGACAGAGTTAGAAGCCAGACACGGAAACACCTCAAAATCTGCAGCAGAAGGGTACTAGTGGGGTTTAGTCACAGTCCAAAGTCTCAATTGGCACAAATTACCAACTTATTAAAGAAAATATGACTTTCTGTGACTTTGGACCCATTTCCTCCAGATTTTTACACTTTACGTTGATTTAAATATTCATCTTTACAATAAATAGATACATACCAGTGTTAAAGACAGATATGTGGCATTTGTTTTCATTTATTAAATTGACAGGTACATACTTCCCGAATGAAATCAATGTTTGTGTTATTATCCCTTGGATTTATAATGATTTTACAGTAAATAATCAGCCATAAGTAAAGATACATTTCCAGTCAGAGGACAGAGTCACAGTACTTTCAATTTCAGGTCAAACTCCTGAAATTTTGTGTATCTGGGTATTTGGTTTAACAATAAATAAATAAAAAGATGCTTTATAAGTAAACTAGTAATGAATAATGGTGTCTATCTTGCCCAGAAAGGCCAAAGGCAAAATCTTTACCTTGGCTGAACAATTGTTTTTTGTTCTGGATTAGTTATAAATAATTTGTTGCTTAAAGAATGTAAACATAAAACAACAAAATCTTCCAATTTTTCACATTTTAAGATATTTAAATAAAACTGATGCCATCAAATGAAAATAACCTGAATATGGTCTCTTATCTTCCTCTACTGGAAGGTCACCAAAACACCCAGCCCGGAGCTGGGAGAGATTTAGCATCTCGCTCGATGACGATGAAGTTTTAATGAGATGGCAGATAAATTAACAAATTCTCCCAATTAATGCAACTGGTAAATATTAGTTTTGCTTCACAAGAGGCCCTGGTGCGGCGACTGTGCTCAGATACCGTTACAAGTGGAGTCTGGTGTGTGGCAGAGCCGAAAGTGCATCATCAGATCTGCTGTGCTGCTGAGGATTTAAAAAAACACAACACACACACACACACACACAACCCCAGAGTCGCTTCATCCTCGCCATATTGATGTAACCTTACACTGGCATGCAAGAGGATCAATGTCTGTGTGAAACTGCTGCAGTGAACAAAACAGGGGGGGGATGGTGGAGAAGGGGAGAGGGGGGGCAAATGTGAAGGCAGAGCACGAGACTTCACTTATCCGGCCATCAGCCTCCGTGGTGGAAACATGCAGGAAGCTTAACGACCATTTTTCACCAAATTACCTACGGGACACGACTTCTAAACCGGAGTATGACCCGCGGCGCCGGTGACGGATTACCAGCGGGGCGTTCCCGTGGAAACACGACACGTCCTATTGCTTCAACTTAGATCCATTTACATGTGCTCAAGGAGTCGTTAAGAGAAAATGTGACGGTCATGGGTTCAAATGGTCGCGTGACACTGCAGTTATCGATCAAATTAAAATACAGGAGATGTAACTGGCTTTAACCATCTGGGTTAGCGTGGACGTGATTGATGGTTCGGGCCGTGATCTGATCACACGTCTAATGTTTTGAATCGCTGCTCGGTTTCCCTCGGCCTCAGCTCACACTCGCAGTAAATCTGACAGGATCCCAATGTGCCACAGGGCAGCTCAGTAAATATTTACAATTCGCAGTGGACGCTCACGTTGGATCTGAGGCAGAGGTCACCTTTTAAATAGAAAAAAATAAAAAAGACGGACCGGGGGCGCCAGCAGCAGCGGCGGCGTCACATTCCAAAGTTCCCCCTGGAAGTGAAATGTCAATTTCCAGTTTTCAAACTCCACACGGAGCGAGGGAACTTACACGAGACGCCTGTCCTGCTCTCTCTCTCGTCACATCACAACTCTGGCACGCACACCTCGACCCGCCATGTGTTAGAGCGAGTGTGGATCAGAGGCACCGGGCAGCTGCTGAACACAACATTAAACAAGGTCTCTTCCAAAATAAAAGTTCAGTGTGTCAGCTTCTAACGGCTTGATTGAGACAACTGTAAATAAACAATAACGCTAATTTGCTTTATTTATGTCCATTAAGGTTTGCCCTATAAAATATATATGGATTAACAGTCAAAAGCAATAATGATATTGCCTCTGAAAATAGTGTGGTATGTTCGAATTGCTTGTTTTGTCCAAGAGAACAATTCAAAACAAAGATTTGTGAACTTATAAATCTGCACAGTGAATTGGCTGAATAGCAACTTAAGATCAATTTCCTAAAGCGGCCTTGGGTGCCTTGAGTTGTACTGAATATATCACAGTAATAACAATTAATGTAATTTTCCTTTTGCAGTAATTCCAAACTGAGTTCCTAACAGCATTTACTCATTATTATTAAGGAGCTGCATTGTTTTCTTCCATCACTTCCTGTCTGGGATCTCATCAGATCGAACCCCTCTGCTCTCAGTGCCTTGTTCTTTATCCTGGGTTTCTCTGTGGCCTACGAGCTGTGCAAAACCCAAGATGATTACTATTCCTCCGCAAATAAGAACCCGTTCATTTCCCCACTTCAGAGCGTAATGAGCAAGTGGAATAATCATGTGCTGCACTGTGCGGCGCGGGCGGCACCTGCGCTGCACTCCCACCAACACCAGCCATTACTGTATTTGAGAAGCCTTTTAATTTCTACTCAAATGCTCAAAGACGCCCCGGGGCTCGCCGTTAAAAGGACAATTCGGCTGCAACTCAAGACTCTATGGTTATGCTTTTCCATTTCTCAGGTCCTAACTGCTCTGACGGCGTAATGGATATTTTTAAGGCGCGTAATTTCGCTGCTATTTACTTCTAAACAACGCGGAGAGCAGGTTTTAGTGGCGAACGACGGGAAATAGCATTTTAGCGTCTGGAGGAATTTAGT